>NW_028141165.1:18845262-19188126 GCF_030444845.1 Prenolepis imparis | reverse complement strand
AAGACGAGAAAACACATCGAGAACAAAGACGTTTGTTATTGAACGCGTATTTGCGGATTATCCGCTTTGTAAAGGCAGCACGGCGATAAGATTTTATTATGTTCGAGTCTTATATATAAATTTATTATTCTCGAATTTAACAGGTGTAAATTTATTATTCGCGATTTTAACATATATGAATTTATTCTTTCCGACTTTAACAAGTCATAATAATTGTAAGATTTTGTCTATTCTTTTGATATTACAATTTTCACCGGGATCTAAATTGTGTTTCGTGATTACAATTTTTTTATCATGTAGATTATTACAATACTCGTTAGCCTTGATTGGTTTTACAATTTGTTCGTCATATGTATCGTTACTAAATAGCGGTTCGCTGAAATTATTAATATTATTATTATTATCGTTACTGTCATTTCGCAAAATTTCTTGGTAATTACACGCATTGATATATTTATTTTATTTTTATTTACTAAGATATTATCACCCTTTTTGCTGGCGGTAATATTTTTTTGATGTTGATTAATTTTCGATTCGTTTTCGACGATCGTTTCTGAAAAGGTTTGCAAATTCTCATTAATTATATTAGACTGATTTCCTTTTTTGTTTGCAGCCACATATGAAAAGGAATAGTTCGCGATTGCGAGTAGAGGGAGAGAGTAAAAAGAATAATTAGTAAGAGAAGGAGTGCCTGGATTCATCAGGTCATCACTTTGAAAAAGAGTTTGCACCAGAGCGAATACGTCGGCGTCGTCTGCTGGCGTGATAGGGGGTGCTTTTTGCGGCGATAATTTGTGAAGAAATAGTAAGAATAGAGGAAGATTTGTTTGCATGTGTGGAGACAATTGTTAATTTGGAAATCATTTTTGTTTCAGGAGAGGATACGAGGAGTGGAGAGGTATTTTTGGGATGTCGATCTGAATCGACGACGCACCTTAATGCAGCAAAAGAAAAGCAGTGCTCCTGCACGTGAAGATGCTGATCTAAATCAGCAGCTCGCGTTTGCGCGCCAAAAGGAGTAAGGTTACAATTGCATTTATTATTTAGTGTTTGGTTTTTGGTGCGTGATTGTTTAGAATTATTTTTATAGTTATTTTTATAATTGTTTTTAGGTCGATTAGACATGGTTTGCGTATTTGTAGCGGATTCAGCGTATTTGTGTGCAGTCTCTGCTACGGATTGAAATAAATTCTCTGAATTTTTATTATTATCATTATTATTATTATTATTATTATTATTATTATTATTATTATTATTATTAGGCGGATTTTTTAGATTTCCGACCTTTCTTATAGGTCATACTTAATTGTCCGCGATAATAATTGAAACTTCTACCGGGTCCGAAGGTGCGTTTGAGACAGTCGACGAATTTTTCTACCGTTAGGTGAATTTTATCTTCTACGGCGAGATACGCGTGGTGAGTTAACTTATTACGTAACATGCTTTGTCCACTAACGGTACTGACTCTTTTGCTTTTTTACAGGCTCTTGCGAACTGCCAGACGGGAATATTGTGCCCATTGTATTTTGTTATTAGTTTGAGAGCATCGCGGAGATACGATTTCAGATATCCCGTTGTTTGAGGAATACTATTCATCGTGGTTGCCGTTTGCGTTGGCGAATTTGGAAAATTAAAAGTAAGATTCATATTTTCCAACATTTCGGTACGTTTGCTAAGTTCCATTTCTTTTTCGTGCATTTCTTTGAACGCGGTTTCATAATTGACGCGATCCTCGTTTTTCGCAGAATAATTTGAAGTGTCCTCTGAACAATCCATTTTTTTATAATTACGCGTTTGTATATGTTTGCTATAAATATTCGAAATAATTACTAGTTATTATGTAGTGTCAATTAATATTATGTGTATTATATATAATGTAATTTACTTATAAATGTATATGTATTATATATTAAAAATGTGTGTTAAGGATTTGTAGAATCGCGTTAAAATAAATTATTATTTTATTTTGTTTCAGAATTTCGAATGAGTGTCGATATCTCACCTCGCTGTAACCAATTTTGATATGTTACGGCCTGGTGGGAAGTCTTTAACGCGTTCTGGCGTGACTCTACAAAGGTACGCAATAGTATGCCTGGCTCGCGGGCCAAGCGGTAAAACACGCGTGGTCAGGGCTTACGTGGAGAACGCGACGTGCCAGGACGACATATTTATTCTTGAGTGAAAATTAATACGCACGCTTAAGTATCGGTGCGTGTATGATTGCAATGGAAGGAAGTGTAAGTAATAAATACGAGACCTCTTATATACTATGTTATTGCTTGTGGTAAGAAATAATGCTAAATTGATGTAAAATATATATATATGTGTGTGTATTTACAGACTTTATTTATTAGTATATAATTAGTTCAGTCTTTTATTAATTGCAGGTAGAGAAGCAAGTGCGTTGCGCCCTGAGAGAGACGTGACATTGAGGATAGGCGGAGGCTCACCCTTATAGAGGCGCTTCCCGAGAGTTGGGTATAGAGCAGGAGAGAATGTCAAGGATCGCTCGCCCTTTCGGAGGCGCGCGTAGATGGATAAAATTATTAACAGAAGACTGGATTATAATTAGATAAGTATAAAAAAGTTCTTTATATAACAATTATTTCCTCTTATAGCAGTCTGAACTTGTGGTTATTTATAGGTTAAGAGAATCATGCAATAAGGAGCGAACTCAACTAATGTAGCGGCAGTAGTGAGATAAGAGTATAGGCGGACACTGAAGGAGAGTTAAGAGTTGCACCGTCGCGCAGGATTGTGAATAAATAATTAAAATTTTAATGTAATAAAAAATTTAATTTTCAATTGAATGTTTTGAATTAAAAGATGTGCTTTGGGAGGTTTATCATCATTGCGTGACCGCATGACATTGCAATTACTACCGTACCGCTTGAGCATCAAAACATTCACAACATTATTCTCCTATTAATCCACACGTTCAGCAATGTAAACAAAAATCTCGAATTAGTCGTCTGAGAGACTTTGAGCCAGAAAGACATTTGACAGATATTCACTCGTAATCGATAATTATAGTGAAATAGTAGCAAGAACTCCAATCTGTAACTTATAACAGGTAAGTGTTTATAATATAATTATACTACGTTTACGCGAGTGTTACTTCTGTAGTAACTTACTCAAATTATCGTAACTTACGATAATTCACTTCGCGTAAATGGGGGTCTAGTCTGTACTTCATGACGCGAAGTGAATTATCGTAAGATACGATAATTTGAGTAAGTTTCTACAGAAGTAGCACTCGCGTAAACGTAGTAAATGTATAAAATGTAAATCCTTTTCGTAAAATTGTTTTGACGATCTATTCACTGTTTGTCTTTAATTATTTGTTATTTCCTACGTGAAGAACATTGCAATAATAAAGGACACCGCACTTTTTGTACGTACTAGAACAACACAAGCGCGCGCTAGGCGCGCGCCATTTTTCGATTTTATATTAAAAAATGATATTTTTATATAAAATTTGTTTAAACATGATTAATATTTTTTGACAGAAATTAACTGATTAAAGCATTAATTTACTAATTAAATTTTAAAATAAAAATGTTATAAAAATTAAAATAATAGAAAGATAGATGACTTTATTCGGCGTCCCCTAAGGATTTGCCTAGTAGCTCCAACCCATTACAATCTCCCTTCTTCCACCTGGCCACTTGCGACCTCACAATATCTCTAAAATACAAAATTATTCCATCTTCTCTCCTCCTTCTCTCCTCTCATCCAGACTCATCCTTCCTTCTCTCTTATCTCCAGTCTTACTCCGTCTCCTTCGTCTCCTTCAACGTATGCTCCTTCCTCTCCAAGTCCCCTTTCCTTTACCTTCACACATAAATCAAAACTTAAACATAGACCTAACCATAACCATTCTCCCTCTGCGCCATCTCCTCCCGGGCCTCTGTTTCCTCTTCCTTCTCCTCTCCTCCGCTCCTCACTCCCTCACCCTTTTACACAATTTTTTCTCAATCCCCTAACCTGGCCAATTGGAGACCTCACAATAATCTCACCTAACCTCCCTCACCCTTTTCCCCTCTCCTCTCTTCCTCTACTCCACTTCCTCTTTATCCTCCTCCCACCTCCTACCCTACTCCAGCCCTCCCCCCTCCTCCGCCTCTCCCCTTATCATCTCCCTACCTTTATCTTTTGACCCACTCTCCTCCCTCGTTATCCCACCCCCATTCCTCCCCGTCTATTTCTATCTCCTATTCCATACCCTTACCGCCTTCCCTTTCCTTTCCTCCTCTCTCGCCAATTCTAACAATTTCCACCTTATTCTCCTCTCCTCGTCAAATCCTCGTCTATACCGACTCCCCACCTTCTCCTAAAATCCCACTTTCTCTCTAACAGCTTTTCCCTATCCTTCTCATCCTCCAATTCCACTATCAGCACTTTCTTCCCCCTTTCCCCCGTTCTCTCTCTCTCTCTAACTTCCCTCACCTTCACCTCCTTTCCTACTGCCCATGCCATCAACCATTCCATCATCATTCTTCTTTCTTCCTCATCTTCCCCCTCTATCCCTCTCCAAATTATATTCTTTTTCCTAATTCTTCTCCTCTCTATCTCCTCTTTCCTCTCTCTCTCCTCTCTTTCCCTTCCCCCTCCCTCTAATCTCTTCTTTCTATCTAACACTTCAACATAGTTTCTTAAAGTTATACACTTATGTCAAAATTGATACGCGTCATGCTAGACAGACAGTTTATTGCCGACTAAACGACCTTTATTATTTTGTCATAGATATTATTAAGATTCTCAATGTCCTTATGTGAATTTATTGTGTTGTTATTTTTCTTTATATAAAACATCTCAGCTATCTCTCTTTTTCTTATATGTTTTTCGTTATGTAAAATGTTTGGGGTAGACCAATCGAAATCATGGTTAAAATCAATCCTATGCTTACTAACCACTGAAAGATTACTGTTGTGAAGTTTTATATTATTTGAATGTTCTTTGATTCGCGTGCATAATTGCCTTTTTGTCTGTCCTATGTATGAGGCGCTGCAATCCTTACAGTTTATTTTATAGACTATTCCCGTTTTTTCCTGTAAAGATAGGATATCCTTCCCAAGTTTTATTACATGGTTTAATTTCTTAGGAATGTAATGCACAATGTTAAGACCGATTGTTTTGAAATTCTGATAGATATTATTTAGGCCTTTTACGAAAGGGAGCGATATAGTATTAGTAATTTCTCTTTTCTCCTGATTGTTACTAACGTTATTTGTTACGCGATTTTCCAAGGTATGCAGTCTTTTGTGAACAAACCGATTTATGAATTGTTCGGGAAAGCAATTGTTTGTCAATATTCGTTTAACAATTTCAATATTATTATGGTGAAATTTTTTATCTGCTAGTAAAATTGCATGATCGACTAAATTAAAGATCGTATTCATTTTATACTTGAGAGGATGATTTGAGTAGAAATTTATGTATCTATCATAAATTCAAACAACAAAAATGACCGTATGCTAATCTCACTTGATATTATAAAGAATGCAGAGGTCAATCTAACTAAGTTTCCTAAAGAATTAATTGAAACAACTAGAATATCAATCGCTGAATCTCTGGAAAAATTTTTATGTGTAAATAAGCATATTAGTTATATCGATAGGTTTGTCAGTGAAGGAATTTCAACTTGTAATAAGTTTCTTCGGGAAAATAACGACATCTTAGTAACAAAAGCCGACAAAGGACAATGCACGGTGATCTGGAACAAAAAAGACTACGGAGAAAAAATGGAATGTTTACTAAATGATATGACAACGTACAGGAAATTAAACAGAAATCCCGTAAAACAGCTCACTAACAAACTCAATTCTCTATTAAAATCCTGGCGCGATAACGGATTAATCGACGAACGCACTTATAGACAATTAAATACTACTAACGGCAATTTACCGCGATGTTATGGACTGCCAAAAATCCATAAAGAGGGTTTCCCATTACGTGTTATTGTTTCAGCGATTGGAAGTCCTATCTATAATGTCGCGAAATATATTCATAACATTTTACATAAATCAAATTTACAAGCTACCTCACATATTAAAGACGGATGGTCCTTTGCCACTAAAATTAAAGATAAAAATATAACAAACGACGAAATACTTTTGTCATTGGATGTCACGGCTCTCTATACTAATATTCCTAAAGAATTGGCTTTAAACGCCATTGAGAAACGTTGGAATAAAATTTCTCCTAACACAGATTTTAGTCTTACACAATTTTCCTATGCTGTCGAGTTCATTTTAAACTCAACAAGTTTCGCATTCAATGGAAGTTTCTACGAACAGATTTTTGGCAGTCCAATGGGTTCCCCCCTTTCGCCTATTCTGGCGGATTTAGTAATGGACGATCTCGAGACCTTTTGCTTGTCAAAACTAAGTTTTAACATTCAAACTTATTTTAGGTACGTGGATGACATTTTCACGATCGTTCCAAAAAATAATGTCCAGGAAATCTTGAAGGTCTTTAATGATTATCATGTGCGGTTAGGGTTTACATATGAATTAGAATCTAATGGTTGTCTGAATTTTCTTAACACAACGGTTATTAGATCGAACGGAGGTTTGGTTACTAATTGGTACCGAAAGCCTACTAGCTCAGATAGATACATAAATTTCTACTCAAATCATCCTCTCAAGTATAAAATGAATACGATCTTTAATTTAGTCGATCATGCAATTTTACTAGCAGATAAAAAATTTCACCATAATAATATTGAAATTGTTAAACGAATATTGACAAACAATTGCTTTCCCGAACAATTCATAAATCGGTTTGTTCACAAAAGACTGCATACCTTGGAAAATCGCGTAATAAATAACGTTAGTAACAATCAGGAGAAAAGAGAAATTACTAATACTATATCGCTCCCTTTCGTAAAAGGCCTAAATAATATCTATCAGAATTTCAAAACGATCGGTCTTAACATTGTGCATTACATTCCTAAGAAATTAAACCATGTAATAAAACTTGGGAAGGATATCCTATCTTTACAGGAAAAAACGGGAATAGTCTATAAAATAAACTGTAAGGATTGCAGCGCCTCATACATAGGACAGACAAAAAGGCAATTATGCACGCGAATCAAAGAACATTCAAATAATATAAAACTTCACAACAGTAATCTTTCAGTGGTTAGTAAGCATAGGATTGATTTTAACCATGATTTCGATTGGTCTACCCCAAACATTTTACATAACGAAAAACATATAAGAAAAAGAGAGATAGCTGAGATGTTTTATATAAAGAAAAATAACAACACAATAAATTCACATAAGGATATTGAGAATCTTAATAATATCTATGATAAAATAATAAAGGTCGTTTAGTCGGCAATAAACTGTCTGTCTAGCATGACGCGTATCAATTTTGACATAAGTGTATAACTTTAAGAAACTATGTAAGTGTAAATTAACTATCTCATTTGTTAATCCCTCATTAATGATATAAAATCTTGCTGTACAGATCACTTGATAAGGACCAAATATAGAGGTCGAAACGTTGTGATTTTCTTAATAAATATACTGCCAGTTTGGTCGAGAGATAAGGTGTCCATTAATTTGTTTTTATATTACTGGTGATTCTGATTTAACATCTACCACACCTATTCATTCTCTTCCATCAACTTCCACCACCAGTCCCTCCTATTTCCCTCCGTACTACCCCCCGCTCCTCTCTCTACGCTTACTTCTCTCCTTTTCTCCCTCCCGACTCTTTCCTTCTCCCTACTATCCCTTTCTGTCTTACTCCTCTCATTCCCCCCCTCTCTCCCTTTCATCGTTTTCCCTTCCCCTTTCACGTTCCTCCCTCTCACCACCCCCCTCTCGCCCTCGTCCGATGTCCTCTCTCCTCCTTCCTCCTCGACCTCCTCTACCTCGTCTCTCTTCCCTTCTCTCTTCTTTCCGCCAGCGCTAACTTTCTTCTCTCTTCTTCCGCTCTCCTCCTTCCCCGGCATATCTCCTCCTCTCTGCCTTTTGCTCACATACCCTTCTCCTTCCGCCACCTCTTCCCTCCGTTGCACTGCCTCATTCCTGCCATCTTCCATCCGCTCTCCTCCAACTCTTCTCTCTTCCTCTCTCGCTGCCTCCCCTTGCATGCTCATCCTCCATAACCTCTCACTCGCCTCCATTCTCTCTAACCTTTTCTCCACTCCTCTTCTCCTTTCCTCCTCCACATTCTCCCTCTCCGTGTTTCTCTCCATCAACTTCAGCATCCTCTCCATCATCCTCCTCATCTCCTTAATCTCTCTCATACCGACCTTTATCCACTCCATCATTCCGCTACCACTCTATCCAACCAACTCCGTATTAGCACTGCTACCGCAGTGTTGTGAGACGGGCCGGGTTTTCTCGCGCATGCGCGGCGGACATAGCATCAGTGAAGTATATGTACAGATAAAAAGATGTACCATGATCACATAATTCTGCAAAATTTTTTGTAATATAAGGAAAAATTTGTAATATATAATTAATAATACAGCATACATATGCACAATTATATATATATACATATATATTGTATTATTAAATATATATTACATATTTCTCCCGCCAAGAGTGTCAACCGTCAGCGCCCTATCTCCTACCACCTCTTCACTACAGATAGATACATCACTGCTAACAGCCATTATGGCCGCGCATGCGCGAGAAAACCCGGCCCGTCTCACAACACTGGCTACCGTTCTGTACCACCTTCTCTCTTCCTCTTTCCTTTCTCTACTTCTATCCTGCTTCTATACTGCTGCTATACTGCTACGCACACGTGCCACTGTTCCAACCACCTGTTTCCGTTCTCTCTGCCGCTATCATGGCGCCCTCGATCCTGCACGTGTCTCTCCTTGCTACATCCAGCGCCCTCTCTGACAGCGCCTCTTCTCCAAACTACCGCTCTCTACCTTATCCTCCTTTTACCGACGCTTCTCCTTGTCCGCCACGTCATCCTTCCTCATCCCGTGCCTATCTTTCCTTCAATTCCACACTCCAATTTTCCTTCCGCCAGTGCACCTCCGCCGTTCCATCCTTTTCTTTTCCTTCGCGGCCACTCACTCCATTGCTCCCAAGCCATCTCCTCCACACCCATTTTCCTCCTCACCCTCTCTATAACGCCACCACTTCTCACCTAAACTCGGAGCACCGACCGTCACCTGTCACTACTCCGACGGCCATCTTCATTTTTCAAAAATTAAAATATTATTCGAGTTTATAGTATTATAACATATTATTATAAATAATATGTTATAATACTATAAACTTATTTATAATAATATGTTATAATACTATAAACTCGAATAATATTTTTTTGACAGAAATGAACTGATAATTGTCAAAAAATATTAATCAAGTTTAAAGTACTATAATATTTTATTTAAAGCATATTTTTATTTTATAATTTTTATTACATACTATTATTTTTAAATTTAATTAACAAATTAAAGTTTTAATCTGCTGATTTCTGTTAAAAAATAATAATCGAGGCAAATGTATTATAACATATTGCTATTTTAATTTTTATAATTTAATTAGCTCGCTATATTAATACTTTTTAATATATACCGGGTGTTCAAAATAAAACGTTACAAATTTTTATTTCCAAAAATATTGTTTCTAGAAAAAAATGTTTCAAATAAAAGTTGCAGTATTTCAAGGGGAAAATAAGATAATGTTATAGAAATGTTTGTAGGAGACGGTTTTCAAGGTCATTTTAAGCTCAACTTGATTTTTTTTAATGGAATTACCCTAAATATTTTATGTAAATAGATTTCTTGTAACATGCTGCATAAAAAATTATAATAGTAAGATAGTCAAAAATCGAACGGTTCACGAGATATTTACATCTTAATATCTGACATATTTTGATATAAAAATACAAAATATCTCGTAAATTATTTAGTTTTCAATTATCTTACCTTAATGCTTTTATATATAGAATAATTAGACAAATCAATTGATATAATGAAAATACATACTTATTTTACAGAAAAAATATACAATTTGCAACATGCAATTACATATTTTTTCTCAAAAACAAGTATGTATTTTCTTTCTTACAAGGAATCTATTTATATAAAATATTTAGGGTTATTCCATTTAAAAAAATCAAGTTGACCTTAAAATAACCTTGAAAACCATCTTCTACAAACATTTCTATAACATCAACTTATCTCGCCCTTGAAATACTGCACTTTATTTGAAACATTTTTTTCTAAAAACAATATTTTTGGAGATAAAAATTTGTAACGCTTTATTTTGAATACCCGGTATATATATATATATATATATAACTACCTTTATATATACATATATACATATACCTTTAATACATTTGAATCTTCTATAAATTCGTGTTTTCTTTATTTTTATTATAAAATATTATAACCTTAATAAACTCGTTCAGAGTATAATAAATAATTATTTCGAAATTTAATATTTAATAAATAATTTTTAATTTCAATATTTATTAGTTTGTTTAGAAATTCAATATTAGATTTATTTTGCATTTTAAAGTGAGTTTCTCGCGAGTGCTTTAAGCTGGTACAGTTAGTACCGCCATTGTACCGCGAGATGGCTCCGCGGCAAACAATCTTTCCGTAGTAAGAAGTTGGCGAAGAAAGTATATAAGGCGATGAAACTAGTAAAGTGATGGCTTGATGTTCGAGGCTTTTCAAGAATGTTGGCCACACATTTATTTTCGATATCTCTGTTACAATATCGTTTCTATTCTCGTTAAAGTGTTTAAATTTGAAAACGTGATTATATTAACTGAAATTTGAAACCAAACTAATATTTTAGAAACATCTTTAAACACACATATTTATTGCATATTATTCTATTTATAAGACAGAGATAGAGAAGAGATTTAAATTATTTTGTAACTTGTGAAAACGTGAAAAGAGGAGAGCAATAATAAAATGATATAGAAAATAATTCCTAAAACTTAATCTACTTAACATTATATCTATTGGATGAATATTCTGATCATCCAATTTTATTGCAATTCGTTATGGATATCGTCTGCTACCCATACAGCACAAAATATTATAAATGTTTTCAAAAAATATTTCTAAATATTCTATAAAAATATTGCAAGAAACATTTTAAAATGGTTTTAGGAATATTTTAAAATAATTTAAAAATTTTTGTGGTAACATTTTTTAGTATATTTAAAAAATTTTTTAGAAATATTTTTAAAAATGTTCTTCTTAATCACTCACATAATATTTTCTTAAATATTTGATACATATTTTTGAAATATTAATAAATCAATATATTTATTATTTTATAATCTTGTTCCAAAATATTTAAAAATATTATTTTACATTTATTTATTATTGATTTTATAATAGATTATATATTTTCCCACAGTTACAAAGTTAATATCAATATATTTTTAAAAATGTTCTTTATATATTCTACTATATTCAATTATTATTCTTAAAAAGATTTTGAGGAACTTATTAAATTTTTGAAAATCTTTTTCTCTCTGAATGGTTTTATAAATATTTTATTTTTGATGGAAATATATCTGGAAATTGTTTTTTCACATACGTATGTATATGAAATTTGCAGCAATCAAAATTTACAATTTTTTGTATTTACCGCGATGTGACACCATCATCTTGACAAAAATGTCGCGCAGCTCTGAATTCTTTACTGAAATATATATTAATTTCAGTAGGGAACGACTCTATTCCCCGACTATTCTCGATCTCTAACTGCAGGCGCGTTATATATAGCCGTATATATTGTTGTTGTGTGTATATATTGATCTTCGTATAAAACACTAACAAGGGGAGGTCGCGGTTGACTCTTCACCGATTTTAATCTCCTTTGGTATGGTGAATCTACATCGAAAAAAAAGTTGCTCCGTGTTCTAGCTTTTCGTCCAATGCGCCTTGTAAAATAAATTTTTTTTGTCCGAAGTTTAGAGAAATTGTCAGGTTCGTTACGAGGCCTAAAGAAAGACACACTTTCGATCGGTGCCGCTAGTGCAGCGGCAGAGCACAAGAATAGTAATCCGGGGATCCCAGGTTCAGAACTTTGGGCTGTCATAATTTTTTTTTTTTTTTTTTAATGTATTATTTATTATGATAAATAAATATTCGGCATATTTTTATCGTTAGTTATGCATATATCTTTTTATATATTTAAAATTAATAAAATGATCGTAATATAAATAAAATATTTTTATAGAGAAATATTTTTAGAAATATTTTTACTTTTTAAAGATTTATACATTTTTTCAAATTTTCTTTAATGTAATAATTTTAGAATACACACTTTTCATAGCTTTACAAAATTCGGATTTTCTACCTGCTGTGAACCGCTGGACAGCGGTTGCATCCAACGGTTCACAGCAGGTAGAAAATCCGAATTTTGTAAAGCTATGAAAAGTGTGTATTCTAACATTATTAGATTAAAGAAAATTTGAAAAAATGTATAAATCTTTTTAAAAAGTAAAAATATTTCTCTATAAAAATATTTTATTTATATTACGATCATTTTATTAATTTTAAATATATAAAGAGATATATGCATAACTAACGATAAAAATATGCCGAATATTTATTTATCATAATAAATAATACGTTATTAAAAAAAAAAAAAAAAAAAAAATATGAGCCCAAAGTTCTGAACCTGGGATCCCGGGATTACTATTCTTGTGCTTTGCCGCTGCACTAGCGGCACCGAACGAAAGTGTGTCTTTCTTCAGGCCTCGTAACGAACCTGACAATTTCTCTAAACTTCGGGGAAAAAAAATTTTTTTTTACATGGCGCATTGGACGAAAAGCTCGAACACGGAGCAACTTTTTTTCGATGTAGATTCACCATATCAAAGGAGATCAAAATCGGTGAAGAGTCAACCGCGACCTCCCCTTGAAAATATTAACGTTCGTAAAAAGGTAGGTATTACAAGCTAAAAAAAGACATATATAATTCGTGAAAGATAGATGCCAAAAAAAGAAGAAAAGACGAGTTTAGGTAAGATATATTCAATTTATTCGTTTTCAATTTCAGTTTTCCTTATTTTTGCCCCTTTTTGTTACATTTGTTTCTTTTTGTGTCCGGGTGTCGTTTCAATATGTTCTAGGTTAAGTATTATTTTTCAATCTGTTCTAGGTTAGGTTAAATATTATTTTTAAGGTGCTGATATATATATTATATACCGAAAAGAAGATTTAATTCATAAGAATAAAGCAGGTGCCACACCAAAACGAAGAAAAAAACGAGTTTAGTGAAAGGTAAGATATTCAATTTAATTGTTTTCAATTTGTTTTGTTTATTTTTGCCCTTTTTTGTTTCTTTTTGTGTTCTTATATACCGAGTGTAAGGAGTCATTTCATATTTCATTCTAGTATTACAAATAATATTATTATTATATTATATATAGATGAGTGCGCATAATTTTTGAATAAGTAAAAGAATAATGTCTCATATATATTTCTTTTCTCGCTACTAGCAGTTGGTATATATACAATTACGTTGTTACTTTGAATATGCGTAATCTTATATACATATATCTCGCTTCTTTTGTAGTTTGTTTAATTTTCTTTCAACAATGTCTAATAAACGAAAAAAGGCTGAAGACATATTACAGTAAAAGGCACATTCGTCGTATAATTCGTCAGCAAACATTAAATGACAAACGAAATTCATAGACGGATTTTTAGTAAAGATAATTTTATCGAATCTTCTACAAATGCTGATACATATTATAATGGTGCTCAAGTCTGTGACAGTAATGTACAGCTCGCAGATCTTACAAATTCTTCGTCGCCAAATGACAATGTTGATCAAGCAGATGATTTGGATATATCTAATGTATCTTATATCAAATACATTGACCAATTCAGTGAGAAACAGTTTGAATCGGATGCAGAAAGTCAGGATGATGACAATAACGATGAATGTGTCGTAGTTAAAGACATAGAAAATGAACAAATTGTTGGGACGAATTTATTTGAATATACTTATTCAGAACAGCAAGAAGAGAAATTACAACAAAAACTATGCTTTTGGGCTCAACAATTTAAAATACCATTGAATGCTACATCCTCTTTGTTACTTATTGTTATAGCCCGAACTATAACCAGTAGTTATTAGAAATTAGAATTTATTGAATATCTTTATAGAATACTGTAAAACATTTAGCTTATAAAAGAGCGCTCTCGACAAACGCTCGTCGCGTGAAAACGCTAACGCAGCGAGACACGCGCGAAGCACCGGAAACCGCGAGATCCAAGCGAAGACCTGCGACTTCAACCTGCTTCGCTTGCAGTTAGAACAAAAACGCGTGAATATTACTAACCAATCAGAGACCTGTTTCCAAGGGCCTCTCCCGAAAGAAATTCAAGAAACAAAGAATATAAAAGACCGAGAGTCAGCCCGCGACGGGAGTCGCAAATTAAGATCTAAATAAGAAGTAACGAAATCGCTAATAAAAGATCGAGTCATTAAACAGAGTTAATACGAAACGGTTAATACCTAACAACCGACTACTATAAGAATACCTCTAAATCGAGAGAAGGGCGAGAATAAAGGGAAAACTCTATTTAAGTGAAATAACGAGTATATATTTCTAAGAATATACATCCTTGGCTCCTACGACATCCTGTGCGACCCAAGGATTCTCATCCTTTTCTCTCGGCGCAACCCCAGTGCCGTACGGCGGCACAACAATTTGGTGGCAGCGGTGGGATCGCGCCGACGGACCGCCAGGACCAGCAGGAACCTGAAGACCTGAAAACAATACAAAAGTATTAGAAAAATCAGGCACGTCGAAATAATCGACGGACAACACAGGAAGCAGCATACTAAAAATTAAGATCCGCAATACACACATACACAACGTGTGGAAGCAGGCACGTCAGTTAGAAAAACAGCTGACGGAAATAAGCAGAAGCCACAGTGCAGTGAGAGAGAAGGACGGACAACGCAAGCAGTACGAAGAGCGATAAGCAAGCAGCTGAGTAGGATCGCCAACGTCCCAAGGACAACGCCGACCTGCGACGATCTCACGGACAACGCATCATCACCGAGCGACGACCTGCCGTATCAATCACGAGCACCGAGCCGCCAGCCGTTATCAGCCCACGAGCGATCGAGTTGCAGCAGCCGAGCCGTACCGAGCGATATAGAGCGTAAAGATGCGAGCCGTAATACTGTAAAGGCTCATTCAGACAGGACGCGTCAAGCGTCAAGCAGCGAGCAGCAACCAATAAGCGAGGCAATATTTTTTACGCCATTGCTAATATTACCTCGCTTATTGGTTGTTAAATGGTTGCTGCTCGCTGCTTGACGCTTGACGCGTCCTGTCTGAATGAGCCTTAAGTCCGATCCTTATAATATTTCTGCGTGAATGTCGGAAGGGAACAAGACACCCCCGAAACCGATAGCGAACAAATCTTGGCTACATAGCGACTCAGCCAAACGAGCGATTCAAGCGTTACCATTAACTGTAGAAAGACTCGAGCGAGTTCGTAGAAAATTAGAGAACGAATATTCAAGCGAAAGCGAAGACGAATTACCCGCGAACGTCATTGTTAAACGCGAGTTCCCCTTCGATAGTTTTGACGAAAGTATACTAAAGACGCGAACAGACGGTAATAACGAAAATATAAAAGAAATTAAAATACGCGCAAGCCAAACCCCTAGCAACGCGTCGCAGAAAAGCGGATGGTCAACTACGTACGATAGTAGCGATTTTGACTCTAACGAAGACAACATGTCGGTAATGCACACTCCACCAAATGATGCAGCGGACGTATCCGTGGGTGCTGTAGACCGCGAAATTGGTCGCCTACGCGAAACTATAGAGCGCGGAAACGTACATCGCGTAGAAGTCGACGTACACAGGACACCCGCCGAACATAGGACACCCGTCGAAAACAACGCGAAAGAGGAAAACCCTTTGATGCGCGACGTATTACAAGGCCTACGAGACTTACGAATTGAAATGCGGACAGAAATAAATAAAATGTACGATTCGAGGTCACGCGGAGAGAGATCAGACGACAGTCGTCAAAGCTCCCCCGAACGCGCACGCAAACGGGATGCAAATAGGCACCGCGATAATCGACATCTCCGTGAACACACCCGTAATCAAGATGCGGAAGAGAGATGCGACAGTCGGCAAGATTTACGCGAACTCACTCCCGAGCGAGACCGAAATAATCAACGTGATCACCGCGACCACCCTCGCAATCGAGACGCAGGAGATCGACGGAATCTACGCGAACACACACGCGAACAGGGAGCGGATAGGCGCTACAATAGGCAGATTAGATCCCGCGAACGCGCTTATGATCGAGATTCGGACGAAGAGCACGAGCCTCGTATGGCTTACGGACGAACCGAGCGTGACATCCGAAATCGGCGGAATACCTCACAACGATACATGTCACTAAAGGAAGCGCGAATAATGATACCGGAGTTCGACGGCACAACGTGAACCCGATTACAAGAATTTTTAAACTCCTGTACGTACGCAATTAAAAATATTCACCCCGATGACGAGGAATCGTTAATTCAAGGAATATTATTTACTAAATTACGGGGAAAAGCCATGCAAGATTTCGAGACACGAGACATTCAAACGTTCGAAGAATTGAAAGACCAACTAGAAAATTCTTATCAAAGTAAGCGGAGTACAGCGCATTTACAAATCGAGTTCAATCTCGCTCAAGCAAAACTTTAACGAACCGGCACAGAGTTTCGGACAACGCGTCGACAAACTTGCCAGGAAATTATATAGCTCAATGATTGAGGGAGAAAAGCGTTCGAGTACCTATAAGCGTGCTATTTTAGAAACCATATAAAGCCAAGCATTACTCAATTTCCAATTCGGGTTACGTAACGAATTGAAAATACTCGTGCGATCACAACGATACACAACACTCCAAGAAGCGATAACGGGCGCAACCGCAGAAGAAAAGTTAATAGGATCTAACCCGTCGCGAACGACAAATGCATCGCAAAGCAAAACTGGGCAACAACCGCGACTAGGTCAACATAAAACCACGCAATGTTATAAATGCGGAAAATCGGGACATTACGGATTGCCGCAGCAGTAAATACGCGTTCCCAAAACCGGAAAAGCCCCCTCGCGCAAATACCGTAGAGAAATTCTGCAATAATCGCGAAGAGTGTTGGACTCTAAATGGAAGGCCGAAAACAAGTACATTGGACCGCGATAAGGGAACCGATAATAAAAAATCGCGAAGCATAAATAAAATTGAAAACCGTAAGAAACCGCAATCGCGAAAAAGAGATACCGAATCCGAGTATAGCAGTGACGAGGAAGAACGGCAAGAAGGAAAAAATAAAAAGACACGCGCGATAGAATATCAGGTGACTCACATGCGACAGACGCCTCGTGGAGCAGCGAGCCTGAATTTAATAACTCTATCTATACGCGAAGTAAAGAACGGCAAGATTAACATGCTCTACGATTCTGGAGCTACTGTCTCTCTAATAAAAGTTAAACATCTGAAAGGTGAAACCGAGATATACAACGACAAAATTACTTTGATCGGCATAACCGGGCATAAAGCGCGAACAATAGGAAAATTCTACGCGACTATCGATTTAGGCAACCGAAAAATCAAACACGCGATTTATGTCGTAAAGGACGACTTCCCAATGGAATAAGGATGAAGGGATCATAGGAATCGATTTTCTACAAAAGCAACAAGTCGCGTGCGATTACAAAAAACAGGAGATTCAAATAGGAAACGCCATATTAAAATTACGACCGTACAATAAAATTCAATTAAAACCGCGTAGCGAAACGATAATACAAGCGGCAACGAATCGTAATAAGATAGGCGTGATAAAGGCCGAAGAAACAGCACCGGGAATATATATTAGACGATGCCTGGTAGAACCAAAAAATTTTTTGTGCCCCGTCAGTATAATTAATACGATCGATGAGACCGTAGAGATTAGTACGCCGCTCGTAACCGTAGAAGACATATGTGAAGATAACGCACACAAAGTATACACGATACACACGGGCGACACTCATAACTCGTCAACGCGCGACGAACGAATCTGACAATTATTACGCACGGATCATCTAAACGTCGAAGAAAAACACTCAGTACAACGGATATGCGAAGAGTATAGCGATATATTTCATTTAAATGAAGAACCACTGACATGCACCGCGACGATAAAGCACGAGATAAACACGCGCGCCGACACCTCGCCCGTCAACGTAAGACCATACCGCCTTCCCGAGAAGCATAAAGCAGAAGTAAATAAGCAAGTGCAAGGAATGCTAAAGGACCAAATTATTAGAACAAGCATGAGTCAATGGAATGCTCCATTATTAGTAGTGCCGAAAAAAGCCGATGCGTCAGGAAAACAAAGACTCAGGGTAGTAAATTTCCAGAAAGTTAACGATTTAACTATAGGCGACTCATTTCCCCTGCCTAATATTACCAATATATTGGACCAGTTAGGGAACGCCAAATATTTTACGACGCTTGATCTAGCATCAGGATATCACCTGATACCGATGGCCGAGCGCGATAAAAATAAAACCGCCTTTTCAACCCCCTATGGATACTACGAGAGTAGATATATTAGGCCGGTTCTAACCCAGGGGCAATGAGGGGGGTGAGGGGCGAGGGGAACTCAGGGCGAGGGGGAATGACGTCACGCGGGAGGCGTCCGCGATGTACCGCGAGGGGTCCGCGGGGAGGGGGAAGCGTCCGCGATTTTGGTACCGGGTCCGCGAGGGGTCCGCGGGAAGGGGGAGCGTCCGCGATTTAGGTGCCGGGTCCGCGAGGGATCCGCGGAGTGGGGGAGCGTCCGCAATTTTGGATCCGGGTCCGCGAGGGGTCCGCGGGGAGAGAGGAATCCGCGAAAGACCGCATGAAGCTTTTTGGGTGAGGGGTCCGCGGGGAGAGAGGAACGCGAAGGAGAGCGCGAGGCACACGTGAGAGAGATGACGCAAGCGATGCGTATATGCAAGAGCGAGAGAGATAGTGCGAGATGGCTAGGTAGCGAGATGACGCGAAGGAGAGCGCGAGAGCTGATGCAGCGAAGGAGAGCACGAGGCGCACGCGAGAGAGATATCGCAAGAGCGAGAGAGATAGCGCGAGATGACGAGAGGTAGCGAGATGATGCGGCGATGGAGAGCGCGAGAGCTGATGCAGCGAAGGAGAACGCAAAGAGAGAGGCGTTCGTAAGAGAGAATTTTTTAAATATTTTTTTTCTTTTCATATTTTTTTAAATTAATATTTTTAGGATGAGGAAGGGGAGAGGACCTATTCTAAAATAAATATTTATTTAATATTTAAAATAACATTTATTTAATATTTAAAATAATATTTATTATATAACTATGTGTGTGTGCAATCATACAATTTTGTGTGTGTGTGTGTGTGTGTGTGTGTGAATTTAAAATATAATACAATAATAATATAAAAATATAAATTAATATAAAATGTAAAAAAGTATATAAAATTTAAAATATGAAATATAATAATACAATAATAATATAAAAATGTAAAATGCATACAGCAGCTGCGAGGTGGTGGGTGTCGGCGGACGTTGGCATGGCAGGGCGAGGTGGATGCGGTTTCTGCATAACAAAAAAAAAATTTATTAATATTTTCCTAATTTTTTAATTTATAAATATTTTAATTTATTTATTATAAAATTAATGATACTTACACAGATTACCAAAACTCGTTTGCCATACAACCAGGATTGAGTTCTGTTACATAGAAATTTTGAACTCGCCAATCAAAATAGTCGAGTGGAGAATGATACAAATTATGCGTAAAGATGCAATCATACAGGTTTTCCGTGTGACGTTTTTTGAAACCTATTTCGCGCCCGTGTATTGCCTGCACGATTGAATTTACTGGAGTGTTTGTCGATAGTGCTGGAACATTGGTATCTACGCTTAAGTAACGTCTGCGTAGCGATCTTCTTATTTCTTCAAATCGCGCGATTCGAGCGGTCCGTGACTGCAAATCTCCGATCAATAATTTTGGATTTATTGTAAGGTCTACAAATGTCAATAGTTCTTGTGAGCATTGTCCTTTTAGCAAATCGATACATCCATCGCACTCCAACTCCCATTTACTATAACTCACTTTATCACTTTCAGTCGGACGCACTGCAAAATTTTTTTTTTCAAACGCAGCAGCAATTTTTAACACATCTTTTTCCAGCGATGCAATGTATTCCTCCAGAGTTATCATCTTTACAACACGTTTTCCCTTCAATTAGAGTATATCTTACAGTTTCATGCAACCGCACAGCACGAGCATGCGAGTATAAGTCTGCTACTCTATGACACGACACATATATTATAATGTTGCTCCCCTCTTGATTTTAATTCTACATCTCTCTTCATCTCTCTGTTCTAACTGGAGTATCATCTAGCTCATCATTTTTCTACATCTCCAAAGAGTTTTGTTGATAATGCATGTGCACATCATACTATTCATATACATATAGAACAGGGGCGGGAAAGAAAGAATTAAACACAGTTTAACAGTAAAATAATTTATTTGTTGCAAGCATTATAAATAATTTCATTTATAGCACAAGTTATCAATTCACAATCTATAATTGATTCGCTATTAAACATATTACTATCACGTATCGCCTTTGCGGCATTGCTCACATCGTGGATATTATCACATTGTAAAATATTTACAAATTGCTTAAATTTTTCATTAACACTATGAGTATTCTCACACAGCCAGGAATACATATGATCAATACATTTGTCGAAATCGAATAAATGTAGTAACGTTGATGGTTTCATGTACAAAGAATTATCAGATGAAGTAATTTTTATAATTTTTGAAGTATACATGTTAACCGCTTCGAGTGTCAGATCACTAATCCATAGCGGAGTTCCAGTTAGCTGCTCAATGTCTGCTCGTTTCCGCATTATGACGAATTCGATTGATGTGCACTCGCTCCGTTTCAGTGGCTAGTAACTTTTTGTTACTAGACGCACATGTTTGGAGCGCGTAGTTTTATACTGACCCGAGTGCGGTTACTTGCACTGACCTGGGAGCGGTTATAAGCACTGATCCAACATAGTGCATTTAGTAACTTCGGTGCCAGTGCCGTGCAATAAGCGACTTGTATTCGACAAGAGAGCAGAGAGAAACCTATAACCTAAAGTAAAACATTAATATATTTAAACGAGTTTTTACTTTTGCGTATTCTGTTTGTTCTCTGTTTCAATGTAAGTTCTGTTCTTTTTACAGTTTTGATTACATCAAGTTCCCAAATATTAAAGAAAAAAGCACGAGCTTGAACCATCCAGAAGAAGGAAAGTAAAACATTTCAAAGTATGTAGAACAAAAATATAAGCAATTTAAGATTTTTTACTTTGTTTTATATTGTATACTTTATATTATTAGTTATAGATTTTAAAAGATAAATTATGGATACCAGTACAGAGAGTACCAGTACCAGTACTAAAGAGAGGAGCGAACTAAGTACTTGGTGTGAGGAAAGTACACGTTTATTATTAGATAAATATGAGCAATATTTACCTGTAGTTGGGCCAATGAAGCAATTTAAATGTAAAAAATCAATGTGGATACAAATATCAAATGATATCGCAACAGAATTAAATATTGTACGAAGCAGTGTGCAATGTGAAAATCGTTATAAAACTATTTTAAAACGTAAAATGCAATCTGTTAGAGGCAATCAACAATCAGGTGCAAAACGAACAAAAGTGGAATTTGAAGATGAATTAAACAAGATAAAGGCTATTGATGATAGTGTAGAACCTGAGATATTGCAAGGTCCAGGAAAACTCATTGAAAAACATAAAAAAATAATGAATAAAGAAAATACAATGAATTATAGAGTGGAGAAGACAACGAAAAAAAAGTCTATAAGTGAAACTTTATTGCACATTCAAAATGATAAAGAGGAAAAAAGAGAAAAGAGACATAAAGAAAAACTAGAAATACTACGTAACTTTATGACAATCTTTTCAAAAAGCAATGATACGATTGATTCAGATAGTGAATAGAAACAGAGTGTACTTTTCTTACTTGACTTTGAAATGCTTTATGTATGTCTAAAAATTTAAGTAGATACAAATTCTGAAAGTTTTAGTTTAAAATACTCCACTTTTGTTTGTTTCTTCTCCAAAGTTACAAGTATTTCACTTTTGTTCGTTTTGCATGCATTCCTGATTGTTGAAAGTTTAAGTAGTTACAAGTCTCGTAGTTTAAATAGTACAAAAGACTTTTATTATATGTTACTTAAATCACATTATGTGATATAAAGAGTGCTTATATATATATATGCAACTGTTATATAATATAAAAAATAATTTATGTAATGGCTGCTTTCAGTTTTATGTTTCTTTGCATTATATATAATATATTATAGTTTTTGTTATTTAATAGTTACAATATTAAATAATTTTATGTTAATTTAGAAAAAATGATTTCAGTTTAAAATAATTTCAAGTTTACTTGCTTAAAGTGCATTAATATAAAAGAAATTATCATTTTTAAAAGATCTTTACAACAATTTTTTTTAACTAAAACAATTTTTATAAGTACGATATGTGCATTATATAAAAAGCTTATCTATATTTGAAAGTAACAAAAACAACAACTTTCACCTTTTATCTTCTTCTGAAGCTTACATATTATGCTATCTTCAAACATTGTGCTTATTAGTCAAATATTTATTAGATGATTGTGTCTTATTTGATTCAAATAATATTATCATGTAAATACAAATTATCTCGCTATAATTATACTATTTGTATTTGTATTTATTAAAAAATATTTGTCGAGGAAACACATTGTTTGAAGCCGCATTTAAAGAATGGAAATGCATATTTATAATATACATCAGATGTTTGTAGTAGAGTACTGTTGTTGTTTAAAACAATTTTCTTTAAAATGTTAATTTAAATATTTTTAATTTTAAGTTTATATAATTATAAGTAAAATAACTTTTCTGTTTCGTACAAAGTTTGATTTATGCATACATTTATATTATAATAAATTAATTAGTGTTACATATTAAAAGCTAATAAATTACAAATAATGTCTCTTTTTATCTCACCCTCCATTCTATCGTTCATATTCTGCTCATTATTGATATGTGTTTCATTATATTCTTCATTCTCAACATCTAAATCTAATAAGTAATCGTTATTCATAATACATATATTATGTAACACACAACAGGAAATAATAAAATTAGCAGAACGTTTAACTGTAATAAAATCTAATTGCATTAATTGCCTAAATCTTTGTTTTAGTAATCCAAACGCATTCTCTATTTTAACTCTTGTTGTAGACAATTTGTAATTATAATTTCGTTGAGCAGCTGTAAGATTACCATAATCTCTATATGGTGTTAATAAATATTTTCTTAAAGGATATGCTGCATCGCCTAATAAGTGATAATCTTCTGATATAGTTTTTATTGCATCGCTTAAAAATGATAATCTAAATATTCTTGCATCATGTATTTTACTGGGAGGACCCGTAAAAACATCTAAAAATAATTTATTGGCATCACAAACTGCTTGTAATGTCAGAGATGGGTAATCATGTCTATTAACATAAGTGCTTTTGATTTTATGAGCAGTTCTAATTTTAATATATGTTCCATCGATACATCCAATAACTCCAGGAAATCCACTTATCTAAAATAAAATAATTTTGTGTTTGAAAGATATTTTAAATAAAATAAATTTTACATATAAATAATATATTTTTAATTTTTAATTTAATAATAATAATATAATTAACTAATAATAATTAATTATACCTAGCATTATAATAATAATTACTAATTTAATAATTATTATATATCTATTTTTTTAATATTAAATAATATTTAATATTAAATAATATTTAATATTAAATAATAATATTAAATAATATTTAATATTAAATAATATTTAATATTAAATAATATTTAATATTAAATAATAATATTAAATAATATTTAATATTAAATAATATTTAATATTAAATAATATTTAATATTAAATAATAATATTAAATAATAATTTAATATTAAATAATATTTATTACTTCTTGAAACTCGTCAGCAACCTCTCTTCTTTCATCGTCTGTATCAGGCATTTTTATAATATTTGGAGCAATATGTTGCAAAAATTCCATTACATTTGTTATGATGATATGAAACGTAGATTCTGCTACATTAAATCTAGATGCAACATCTCGTATCACTGATTTATTTCCTGCAAACCTGCAAATATAATATTAACATTATTTTGTACTTATCTATGCATGAATTACATAAGCATATAATGAGAAGTATACATATATTTATATATATTAATATACCATAAAAATGATAATAACTGTGTATCACTGTTTATAATATTGCGTCCACCATGTCCTTGCATTGCATGAAAAATTTCGGAATTTACATACATATCATGTAATTTATCAAATGTACTTCGTTTTAAACGAAAATGTCGCTGAAACTAAAAATAAAAGAGAGATACTTTAAATATGAAATAATACAATAAATGTTTAAAATATAAATTAAAATTATTATGTGTGATAATACCTCTGCATCAGAATATTCATTTATGATATTTATCATATTCCGAACTTTCGGAATTTGTGTTTCATGTCGCATTAATATTGCCATCGTTTCTTCATCGCTAGAACTGCTCGAACTATTTAACATTTCTAATAATAATATTTTAGCTGCCATATTTTTTCATTGGAATATTCCAAACTCCAATTTGCACTGAACTGCACTGATGAAAATCTCGGTGCAATTCAGTGCCTTCTCCACTAGTGCAATGTGTTTTAATCGAATGTACAAATAACACTGAACTGGGGTAATGCAGTTCAGTCGAATACGTTTTCACTAGCACATGTTTCTAGTGAACTATCAACCGAATACACTAAGATTCTGAACCAGTGAAGGGCAAGCCAACCGAACACAAAATACTGAAAGAATGCGCACTCAGTGCGCACTAGTGCGCACTGGTGCATCCAATCGAATTCGCCATTAGAGATTTCCATGTTTCAATGGGTAATATTATTTGATTGCCTCGATTATCACCGAGAGCCAATTCCACATAGGATATTATTCCGACGCTGATTCCTATTTCCAAATATTTGTATGATGTTGGGGTTAAGACGTATCTTCTTCCAAGTATACGAGCCGCACGATGAGATGAAGCGCTACAAAAATTTTATTGAAAATAATTATTTAACAACAAAAAAAAAAGTTGTTTATTGAAAAATTCATTAACAGATAATATTGAAACTTACTTGTCACATTTCTTCTTGTACAAAACATTGCTCTATTGTACTGGAACGTAATAATTCATGCTGGCGGAGTACATTTTAAAAGAACTTTTTCAATCGAGTGATCAATGTAATACTAAATTATTTTTAAATTTTATCCATAATATCCATTGTGATGGGGTGGGGATTATTGCTGATCCGATATTATTTTCAACCAATCAAAGCGCCGATGCACAGCTGCTGCTATGACATCAGTCCCAGGTGTTCAAAATGCAACATATTCAAAATTTTCAAGCGCCGATGCGCGGCTGCTATGACATCATCCTCAAATGAAATGTTAGAATTATTGTCAAGGTCAAAATGTGCAAAATGCAACATATTCAAAATTTTAAGCACCAATGCACCGGCTGCTGTCATCCCCCAGGTGTTCAAAATGCAACATATTCAAAATTTTCAAGCGCCGATTCGCGGCTGCTATGACATCATCCTCAAATGAAATGTTAGAATTATTGTCAAGGTCAAAATGTGCAAAATGCAACATATTCAAAATTTTAAGCACCAATGCACCGGTTGCTGTCATCCCCCAGGTGTTCAAAATGCAACATATTCAAAATTTTCAAGCGCCGATGCGCGGCTGCTATGACATCATCCTTAATGAAATATTAGAATTATTGTCAAGGTCAAATGTGCAAAATGCAACATACTCGAGTTTTTCAAGTGTCAGTGATCAAATAAAAATGCTGGTAAGGAGGCATACTCTGTCAGTATCTTTGTCAGAGGTTCAGCAAGAGCATCTCAAATATGGCACAAGTGGAAGCAAGTTTGTTGGAGCAAGCCACAAGGGTGAATTCGGTGGAAGAATATATTGTGTGGGAGCAGCAATGTGACGAATACATCGAATCACTGGAAGAACAAAGTCGAATAAAACGACCACGATTACCGATCGGAGTTCGACAATCGCTTGTCTCCCAAATCGCGCGTCTCGAAGGGTTGAAGAATTCGGTACGCAGACGTTTTGTACATGCAGGTGCCGGAAGCAGTTCGCGAGACATCGGACTCATATGGCGAGAGATTGATACGGCGTTCGAGAACCGCATCTTGACTGGTGCGGTGATAAACAGCAATCACATCGAACCTCGTCAATTTCTAGAGGAGGCCAAAGACATTGTGATCAGACACGTGCAAAAAGTGTTGTAAAAACACCAAGTGTCAAAGTGAACACTATATTTAATGGCGAGTTCATGTCGGGCGATAAGCGTGCTAATAAAAGTATCAATACGAAAAACTTTGAAATCTTTCGCACCTCCGATTTACATGATTGGTACAAACGCCGCGTTATCGACCCCACACTAGCATCGCTAGAAGAGTTTCAAGAACGCGATAGTGGTTGGGCATTGTCGCGAATAATCAATTTAATTGTAAATATAAACAAGTATAATCCAATGCGTGCGGGATGCCACATTAAATTACCGCGAGAAATAATGATGAAGAGAGCAGTGGTTAATGTGCAATCAAAAGACAATGCATGTTTTGCATGGGCAGTTGTCGCTGCTCTATATCCTGCTGATAGAAAAGTGAAACGGGAATCTTCATATCCGCATTACACAACAGTGCTGAATCTCCAAGACATTGAGTTTCCAGTGACTGTGAATCAAATTAAAAAGTTTGAACTATCAAACATTTCGATAAATGTGTACAGCATCGAAGAAAAGAATATTGTCTCGATACGTCTCAGTGAGCAGAAGAAAGACAGACACGTCAACTTGCTGTACGTGGAAGACAGCAACAGCGTTGGACATTTCGCCTGGATCAAGAATCTCTCCCGACTTGTCAGCTCACAATTGAGCAAAAAAGATCACAAGAAATATATCTGCGATCGGTATGCATATTTATTGTAAATTATATATGTATATAAAATAAAATTGTTTATAATTGTTATTTTACAGATGTCTGCATTATTTCGGTTCGGAAGACAAGTTGCAGTCACATACAGTAGACTGCGGAAAGATGAATGACTGCGCTATCCGGTTACCGAGCGATAAGGACAAGTGGCTCAGCTTCACCAACTACACCAGGAAAGAGCGATTTCCTTTTGTCGTATACGCTGACCTCGAATGTGTGCTGAATGTGTGAAGACGGATAAGAAGGAAGAAGAAAAGAATTTATATCAACATCACCAAGTATTTAATATAGCATATTATGTACATTGCTCATATGACGATTTATTATCCGAGTATTATTCTCGTAGTGTAGATTGCGTTTCGTGGTTTTCCGAACAACTATAATTTAGCGATACGCGTAAAGAATATTTTAGCAACTAACGTCCCCATGGTAAATTTAACATCAGACGAGTGGGAAAAATTTCATAGCGGGACGCATTGTCATATATGTGAGAAACCATTCATGCAAGATGACGATACACGCGTACGCGATCATTGCCATCTGACCGGGCGATACAGAGGTCCAGCACACTCAAATTGCAACTTAAATTATAAAAACTCTTTTTGTATTCCAATAGTATTTCATAATTTATCCGGTTACGACTTACATTTCATAATTAAGGAAATAGCTACAGCGTTCGAAGGGAGAATCGATTTACTTCCAATAACTAAAGAAAAATATATATCATTTACAAAAACTGTCAATAGTACCAACGATGACAAAGATTGGAAAGCTTGCATAAAATTACGTTTTATCGATTCATATAAATTTCTCAATACTACCCACATAACCTCGGATATGCTATGTATATGCATTTTTTCTTCATAATATGAAAAAATTATCTTGTATGTACTATGTATATACATCTCATATACATAATTTGGATATACATTAACGTACATGCCATGTATATACATATATGTACATAATTGTGGCAATACATTAAAGTACATGCCATGTATATACTATGTATATATATAATTTGGATATACGTTAACGTACATGCCATGTATATACATATATGTATATAATTGTGGCAATACATTAAAGTACATACCATGTATATACATTTGTGCACATAATTTGTATATACATTAAAGTACATGCCATGTATATACATATATGTACATAATTGGTGCAATACTTTAAAGTACATACTATGTATATACATAATTTGGATATACATTAAAGTACATACCATGTATATACATATATGTACATAATTGTGGTAATACATTAAAGTACATACCATGTATATACATTCGTGCACATAATTTGGATATACATTAAAGTACATGCCATGTATATACTGTGTATATATATAATTTGGATATACGTTAACGTACATGCCATGTATATACATATATGTATATAATTGTGGCAATACATTAAAGTACATACCATGTATATACTGTGTATATACATCATTTGGATATACATTAACGTACATACCACGTATATACATATGTGCACATAAGTGTGGCAATACATTAAAGTACATGCCATGTATATACATATAATGTACATAAGATGTATACAAAATGTACATATGATAAGTACATACATAAAATGTGCAGGATGCACAAATAATTCTCATTGTATTTGCCGTTTTAGAAGTTTATGCGATGGTTCTAAAATCGTCTTATGTAAAAGGTATCAATCATGTAATTTTTTTGTTAGAATGAAAACGTGAAAAGTGAAAATTTATCAGTGATTTCGCTTGCGTCATGAATCATAAGTTTTAATTTTTACCAATATAGTTTCATATGCTAAAGATCTATCAATCAATTCTCTAACTTAATATCATATCATTCACTAAAAATAATTGTGATCTAGAACACTCAAGCGTATCTCACATATAGAGGTCCTGTGTTAGGTTCATTCTTTTCACTTTTTTATTTCTAAATGGGTTTTTCAATTTTTGAAATAAAAATATTGATTATAATTTATGTAGCAATGCGTTTTTCTACACAATAATATACATACTTTATTTGTGCTTTGTGAGTATATAGATCGAAAGTTGTAAAAAATACTAGTTACAGACCAGCGACGTTGAGATTGACAGACGTAGCAACAGAAGTAAAAGCAACTTTCAGGCGATCTTTTTTATCAATGATATCTGTATTTATTCGAAAAAGGTAAGTTGAACGATATATTCTTTTTTTACATTTTCATTGAATATTTCTATGTGACTAGAAAATCTATGATTTCTTTCTTTGAAAGAAAAAAATATATTTTCTCATAAATTTTATTTGTTTTTTTTGAAAGTTTTTTTTAACTTTTGAGTTCTTTTTAACCTTTGCAGAAAAATAAATAAAATTTATCTTTTTAAAAAATATAGATTTTTTGAAAGAAACCATCGAACTCTTAATTGAGTTTCTTCGATACTTTTATTCCATAAACGAAAGATTGTTCGTGTTTTATTGGCTTTTTATTGCAATTTTGTTGTTAATTTATACAATAATTGTCTATAAAAGCAAAATTAAAAACAAAATTCTGTGAAAATATTTCAAAGTAATATTAGCGTCCAAAATCTATAAAATGGAAATAAAATAAATTTTTTTGTATGATAGCAGAAAAGATTTTAGATACTTTATGAAACATTTCTCCTTCTTGATCATATATTTCACACATGCAAAATGGCCTGTGTGATGCTTAATTAAGGTTATTACCCTGCTTCCAAAATAACCTTTTTGACCTGTACGGCCATAGTTGAGATAGAAAATATATCTTTCTCTGTCGATCTTCTTCGCGCGCGCTTGCACGCTATGGCCTCTTCATTAGTAAGCTCTGTTCGCTACGCTACGCTGGAACTCTGCAAGACCGTCAAGCGCATGCGCGCCAGACCAACGTGCGAGACCTGGGAACGGCATCACGTCTGTATCTTCGTGCATCAAATTCCATTGTGCATTGTGTTCCGATATTAATACGTTATTTCGACAAAATTTTGTGTTGTATCAAAGTATACAGTAATTTACCAGCTATTCTTTTCTAAAGTAAGTATTATATACATAGTATACACATAATTGCTTAATTTCATTAATTTATACAATTTGTAGTTATATTCTAACCTTGTTTCGACCATGGCTATGTACGAGCTTGAAATAAGAAAGAAGATAAAGTTTAAAAAAAAACTTAGAAATAAAATAAATCAATCTCTAGCTATAATCAATAATAATTCAAACTTATTTTATGATTCTTATGGCATTAATACCAGTGATGATTGCAACATTGATAATAATGTTAACGATAATATAATGTACAAGAATTCATGTCACATTAATGATAATTGCACAAACATCAATTCAACAATGAGCAATGAGTTACTTCATAACGTGGATAATACTGAAAAATTATTACATGATGTTAGACAGGAAAGAATTGATATACCGCTATCTGAGAAACTAGCCAAATGGGCTATAAAGGAAAATATTACATTGTCAGCGTTGAGAAATCTACTTTCTATTATACGGGAAATACCTGGTTGTGATGATCTACCAAAAGATCCAAGAACACTTTTAAAAACACCTAGAAATGTAGCTGTAACATCTCTAGGTAATGGAACATATTATTATTTTGGTATTGAGAAAACTTTAAACTTATTTTGTAAAAATCACAAGATCAGCATATCAGCAAATAAAGAGTTTTTATTAGCTGTCAACATTGACGGTTTGCCTTTGAGCAAAAGTACTAATAGCTCGTTTTGGCCTATTTTATGTTCTATCAAATCAATAAAAGTTCTTATGAAACAAGTGTTTTTGGTCGCCTTATATCATGGCACAGAAAAGCCAAAATCTGTTGATGATTATTTTAGAGACTTTGTTAATGAATGTATTTATCTATCAGCTAACGGTATATCAATCAATTCTTGTAAATATAATTTTCGAGTTTTAATGTTAATTTGCGATTCACCCGCAAAATCATTTGCCTTATCTATTAAGCATCACACAGGCCATTTCTCATGTACGAAATGTGATCAAGAAGGAGAAATGTATCATAATGTATTATGCTTTATTGAGACTAGAAATTTTTCCAAAAGAACCGATACTTCTTTTAGAACTGCTGCTCAATCAGAGCATCATACTGGTAGAAGCTTGCTGTTAAATATACCAAACTTTAATATGATAGATAACGTACCAATTGACTATATGCATTGTCTTTTGTTAGGAGCTATGAAAAGACTTCTTTGTCACAAACGGTATAGGTGGATTCATGGTAAACCACCTTATAAATTACGAGCTCGTGATGTTAATAAAATTAGTGAAAACCTTTTAAAATTAAAACGATATATTCCTCATGAATTTTCTAGAAAGACGCGTTTTATAAATGAGTGTAAAAGATATAAGGCTACAGAATTTAGGTTTTTTTTATTATACGCTGGTCCTATAGTTTTGAAAGAGATATTATCATCCAAAATCTATAATCACTTCATTACATTAAGTCTTGCAAGTTCTTTAATGATAAGTGAATATTATTCAAAACTTGAAAATTATGTAATATATGCTCATAATTTGATGGAACATTTTATTTGTCAATCCATAAAAATTAATGGTCCAGATTTTGTATCGCATAACATACATAATCTTTTACATTTAAGTGATTGTGTAAAACTGTATGGTGCACTTGACAACTTCAGCGCATTTCCTTTCGAGAATTATATGCAGCAATTAAAAAAAAAGATTCGCAAATCTGCTCAACCTCTGCAACAAATTATTCATCGTACAACTGAAGAATATAATATTACTCAATGTACAAATATCACAGAAAATGATTCTTCTGCGAAACTATTAATGGAACATTTTGACGGACCACTGATAAATAATTGTACATCTCCGCAATACAGAAAAGCACAGATAGATAATTATTGTTTAAATATTTTAAAAATAGCCGATAGATTCGTAGAGTTAAAAACCAACGTTATTATCGAAATTAAAAACTTTGCTTCGTATAAAAATTCTGTATGCTTAATAGGTTATCGATATAGCAAGCAAGAACATTTTTATTCTAAACCATATTCATCATCTTTGCTTAATATTCAATATATAAAAAAAGATAAAAACATACTTGAAATGTGGAATATCGAATTTATAAAAAGAAAATTAGTAGTACTACCATACAAAAAAAAATTAATCTCATTTCCTTTATTACATGCATAATTTTATAATTTTATAATTTATTATTTTTAACCATAAATATAAGTACATTGCTATTATTATTGATATTAATAATTAAAATTTATTAGAGTTGTAATGTTTAATTATAAAAAATTGCAAAAATTAATATTAGATTGCTAAATTTATAAACATATTTGAATGTACATAATATAAAATAATTAGTTTAGTTATAAAATATCCAAGATGACCTGGTACGTTGTAAAATTTGATGATGAGGACACAGTTGAAGCTGTACCTGACATATGGTACATGAAAAAAAATTCACAATGCTATTGGCCACCTGAAGGCACTGCAAAACATATTATAGTAGACTTTATAAAAAAAAAGCAATCTCCTGGAGCCGACTGGGCACTCTATGAAGCAAACCTTTTAGGCAGCTATGGTAAAATACACTTTGACACATTCTCACAGAATACTTTATATAATAAAATACTCCTAAAATGTTTATACGTAAAATGTTAATACATTTAGTATAATACACTAAATGTATTAACATTTTACGAAATTTGTATGGATCGATTTTTTATTGTTTTTAATTTTGTTTTTTATAGACAATTATAAAATAGCACAAAAAAAAGCCAATAAAGCTAAAAACACAAATAATCTCTCCTCTAATAACGAAGAATTGAAAAAGAAATATAGACGTAGAAGGAGCACGAAAAAAAGCCATCATAAAGAATCTGAAAATGAATATGAATTATCCTCTGAAACCGAAGTATCTTCGGATAATGTTATATATCCTGTTCCAACTCCAATAGAAAAAACTCAATTAAGTGGTAAGTAATATAAGCAACAATCATACAATATTATACATATATTTGTAAGACAAGAATTCTATTTTAATATTTCATTAATAATTTTTTGTATAATAAAAATAAAAAAACTCAAAAATTAAATAATGAAAAATACAAAAATAGGGCAAGAGCTTCAGCAAGGTGTTCGTGCAAAATTGTACTTTCTTACTTTCTTACTTTAAGAATTACACAATCTACAAATTGATGATATCAGTAAAACTATGAATCTTTTATTAAGAAGTAAAAGTAATGAGTGGCAGAACTTATCATTGCATGAAGATGTTTTAGATATCACATTTCCAGTAAATGAGAATTCTTTAACTCTAGAAGACTTGTTAGATTCTGAACATAAGTAATGATTGGTAAAGTATATTTGATTATAAATTGATTATAAAAACGTTTTAATGTGAATTATTTAAATTATATAAAACTTTTTGGTAAACGTTTCTGTCCGATATCAGACCTTCAGTAACATAAAAATTATAATAAATTCTACGCCGTAATTATAAACATAATTGTCGCCATAATGTATGTCAAATTAATCATTAATTTTATTAATACTATATCATTCTGTCGCCTATTGATAACACAGTCAAATGTTTTTGTCAAAACGATAGACTCAATCGATATTATTTATATAATTACGGCAGAATTTTGTTATAATTAGTATGTTGCTGAAGAAGGTCTACTATCAAACAGAAACGCGTTTAACCAAGTAATGAAGTAACATTTTGCGCGAACACTTTGCTGTGGCTTTTGTTCTATTTTTATATTTGTAATTATTTTTTATATCAATGCTTTTTAATATTCTGTTTGTGCATATAGTACAGAAAAAAAATATTTAATCTATTCATCAGAAATAATGAAATAAAGATGTACAAAGATGATTTCTTTAAAAATATACAATATTTTTTCATACATTTTATTAGTATACTTTGTTTTTCTGTCTCAAAAGTTAAAAAGTCTCAAAGAAATATCCAATGATATGTAAAAAGAGTAACGTTCAATCATTATTTTTTGAAGGGATTAATGTCACTGACAAAAATGATCAGTTGAAAGCTTCTACCTCTGTTACTACGTCTAATAAGTCTGAAAATCTATCTGCAGTATCACAGCAGCCTACTTCGACTCTTCAACAGAATAATGGTAAGATTAAATTTGTACATGTAATAATGAAAATAAGATTAATTTTTTTTGTAGTACCACTAATTTTCTTTTGATAAATTTGATATTCCATATTTTAAACAAGTTTTTCTCTTTTTTTATATATTAAATATTAAGTAAAGATGATAAATATGGTTTAAAAATGATCTTGTTGTATCGATATCCTATTAAGGCTTTTGGGTACTCGCTGTGACCATGTTGAATCGTAACGTCAGAAGCAAGAAGTGTCACGTTGAGAATTCATAGATGTCATTTTTGGATAAATAAATATTTTGATACAATACCACTTCAGATGGCTTTAACGTACTTTTAAAATACCTCGAAAACTATGCTTTTCTCTTGATAGCCAATCAACAACTGTAAAATGATCGTAATATCAGACTTTGTAATATGGAATAGCTGTGCATGTGCAAGACTGAACGGACTAGGACTTTATATAGCTATTTTTTACAGCTGTTGACTGATTATAAAGGGAAAAAGATAATTTTCGAGGTATCTTAAGAGTATGCTAAAGTCAGGTGTGAAATGTTGTTTTATCAAAATATATCTTTTCATTTAAAAATGGCATCTAAGAATTTTTGTTTTCTCGCCTCTGACGTCACAATTTTGACATGGCCGGAGATGTACAATTATTTATCAGTGGTCTGTCAAAATGTTTTATTAATAGTTTCACAAAACAATCATTTTCTGCAATATTTGTATATTGAGTATTTTGTAATATGTGTTATTTTTTCTATACTATGCGTAAATAAATTATATTATTTTTGAAGGAAGTGTTGCTATATAATTTATAATCGATGTTTTTATTTCAGAATATCAAAAACGAATTCTAAGAGAATTACACATTCTAAGTTTAAAAATGGACGATATTGTTGAAAGTATGAGTCTTTTATTAAAAAGTAAAAGAAATGAATCGCAAGACTTAACTTCGCATGAAGAAATTCTAGATATCACACGATCATTTCCGGTAAATGAGAATTCTTTAGCTCTATTAGAAAACTGGTTGATAGACTCTGAACATAAGAAACTATTGGTAAGAATTTTTAAGTACGATATATTTGATTATAAAAATGTTTCAATTTAAACAATTAAATTAATATAAAAAATTATTCAATATTTAAGTTCTTTATTTTACAATTTTTCAATTAAAGAAATTAAATAATCTTTTTATAATGGCAGTCGCAACATTTAAGTCGTATTGGAGGTAGTAACGTTAAAGAGATTGTACGGAGAATTATGTATCATGTATTTACTAACGAAGTTGGTATGATTTACTCTTGGGAAGGAGCAAAGAAAAAGAAAATCTTCAAGGATTTAGCTGTAGCATCTACTATTTTCTGTAAATTAAAAACCATTAAGTTATAATAATACAATTATAATAATAATCATACAATTAAAATTTTGCAAAACTTTTTACTTTAATATAATTTGTGATAATCTTTTGCAGCTGCCGTACGACTCAATAAGAATACTAATGATTGCACAAATGCAGAAATTATAAGTTTTATAAAAGCATGGCTTGTAAGGAGCAAAGATCGTTTTAATAATAACAAAAATAAACCTGCAACTACTCAAGACGTTAATGAGAACCCGCAGATCAGTAACGGAGAGTAGTCTTAAAATATTTAAAACACACTACTCATATGATGGCAGCTATGGTATAGAATAGAGAGTAAAAATAGTACAAAAGTTTCTATTATTTTTAATAATTCTTTGTTTCTTCGCGTACGTTCACTGTACGTATTATATTTACACACAATGAATTTTGTTTTAATTTACTAATATTTACGGTTCTGATAAAAAATATTAATATATTCCTATATTATTCCTGTATTATTAGATTTTTTATTAATAATTTCTAACATACATATGTTGTAGTAATATATTCATATATTGTAGTAATCTTAATTACACTTTTGCGTTATTCAAGTATTTTATTTTCATACATATGTGTTAATATTATTTAAAAAAAGTGTATAGAAGTTGCCATATCTTGCGCTTTAGTTTTAAAATTACAGTTTTGTTATAAAAATACATATGTACCTTATGACTAACTAATATGCATCTTATGCTCATTTCATATACGTGCAATAAATACAATTTTTTTATTACTTCTAAGTTTAACTTTTGTGTTATTTATTCTCTTGCAATAATCTTTTATATAACTTTGTTGAAATAAACATTTAGTTTGTATATAATACGTACGTGCATGGCGTGTACATTATATGTATAGAAGATGTGCATAATACATGCATAGAATGTATATAATACTCGTATGGCGTGTGTACATAATATGTGCGTAGCACGTATGTGACATGTCCAGAATGTCTTCATTTTAAATGATCCACTTGAATATTTCTTAGGGAGTATTTTAGGGGAAAATATTTCAGACAAAAGTTATAGAGTTTAGAGGGAAGTGCTTAATAGTGATCTAAATTTTTAATTACGGTCATTTACTAAAGTCATTTACAGGTCAATTTTGTTTTTAAAAGAAACTGTCAATTATATTTTATATTAATCGATTCTTTGTTATATTCTGTGTAAAAAATTACAAGCGTATTTATAAGATATTTTATGTTTTATAGTTTGACATTTGGTCAATTTTTTAATAATTTCTTACATAAAATGTAACAAAGAATCGATTTATATAAAAAAATTGTAGGAGTTTCCTAAAAAGAAATTGATCTCTATATATATGATCTTGGTAAATGAACGTAATTCAAAATTTAAGTCACCATTAAGTATTTCCTTCTAAACTCTACAACTTTTGAAATATTTTCCCCTAAAATGCTGTCCCTAAGAAATATTCAAGTAAATCATTTAAAATGGAACATTTTGGATATGTTACGTATGTGCTACATGCACATATAATACGTGCGTGGCATGTACATAATATGTATATACATCCTATGCATGTCTTACGCACATTCTATGTATATATTATGTATACATTCTATATACATGATATGCACGTATTATTTTCATCTTATGCATGTGTCATGTACATCTTATGTACATATTATGTACATATGCTATGCATGTATTATGTACAGCCTATGTACATTCTGTACATGTGTCATGTACATCTTATATACATATTATGTACATGATATGTACATATTATGTATATCCTGTGTACATCCTATGCATGTGCCATGTACATCTTATATACATATTATGTATATGCTATGTACGTATTATGTATATCCTATGTACATCCTATGCATGTATTATGTATATCTTATGTACATATTATGTACATGCTATGCACGTATTATGTATATCCTATGTACGTGCATAAAAATTAAATGTACATGCATGAAGTATATACATAGAATGTGTTTTTTCATGTACATATGTATATTTTTATGACATTCCATGTACATGCGCTGGGGGTACTATTGCATTTACATTTCATATACATTGGATGTACGCTGTAATACATGTGTATATATTATGTATATACAATATAAATAAATGTATATGAAATGTATATACATTGTATATCAAATTGTTTTGTGGGTAGTCTCGACAAATTGGCATCATTTTTGAATAAAGAAAAACTCAAAATTTTACATTCGGAATTTCAAAATTTATCAACCGAAAATTTCAATCTATTAACACGGAAGGGCGTCTTTCCATACGAATATATCAACTGTTTTGAAAGGTTGCAAGATACGTGTTTACCGCCCCGCGAATCATTCTACAGTTCCTTGACCAGCGACACAATATCCGAGAGCGATTACGCGCAAGCCGAAAACGTCTGGGAGCGGTTCTCCATTCAAACGCTGGGCGAATATAGCGACTTATATTTAAAAACTGATGTCTTGTTATTAGCTGACATTTTTGAAAATTTCCGGGATAAATGTATCGAGAGTTATGGGTTCGACCCCGCGTATTACTATACTCTCCCCGGGTATACGTGGGACGCCATGTTAAAGCATACAAAAATTACGTTCGAACTGCTCACAGACATTGATATGGTAATGTTTATCGAACGGGGTATACGCGATGGATTGAGTCAATGTTCAAACAGATATGCACACGCTAATAACAAGTACATGCAGTCGTACGATCCATTGAAACCATCTTCATATCTAATGTATTTCGATGTAAATAATTTGTATGGATGGGCAATGTGTCAACCATTGCCTTATGCTGATTTTCAATGGGTCGACGATGTATCTAATTTCGACATATCATCTATCGCGCTCGATTCACCCACAGGCTACATCCTCGAGGTAGATTTAGAATATCCGCGACATCTTCACGACACGCACACTGACCTACCGTTTTGCCCGACACGCGACAAGCCGCCAGGCAAGCGGGAAGATAAGCTTCTCGCAACGCTATACGACAAGAAGCGATATGTGATACACTACCGCAACCTGCAGCAATGTACGCGTCACGGCCTTCGCGTTGCAAAAATACATCGCATATTACAATTCCCGCAATCTCCATGGCTTCGAAATTATATCGAACTTAATACACAATTTAGAACGCAAGCAAAAAATGATTTTGAAAAAAATTTATATAAATTGATGAATAATGCAGTATTCGGCAAAACGATGGAAAATGTGCGTAATCGGGTTGATGTAAAACTTATCACACATTGGGAAGGAAGATACGGTGCAGAGGCAATGATTACGAAACCAAATTTTCACAGTAGAAGTATCTTTTCGGAAAATCTAATCGCTGTCGAATTACGCAAACTCGAGGTAAAATTTTATAAACCAATCTATGTTGGCATGTGCATACTCGACATCTCCAAAACATGTTTATATGAATTTCATCATGAGTACATGTCACCGCTGTATCGTGACAGATGCCGGGTAATGTACACCGACACAGACAGCCTAATATACCACATCGAATGCGAAGATGTGTACGAGAATATAAAGCACAACCTCGACAAATTTGATACGAGCGATTACACTGCGGACAATGTATACCGCTCGTGAATAAAAAGGCTGGTCTAAAGAAAGATGAAAACAACGGTGTGATTATGACTGAATTTGTAGGGGTTAGAGCAAAAATGTATGCCTTGCGAGTGGATGGCAAGAAAGATACGAAAAAAGTAAAAGGAGTCAAGAGTAACGTTGTCGCGAGAACGATAACGTTTGATGATTATACGCGGTGTTTGAATGAAGAGATTGAAATGACACGTAGTCAGTCATGTATAAGATCGAAATTGCATGAAGTATACACCATTCGCGAGACGAAAATTGCTCTAAGTCCTCACGATGACAAGCGGTATATCATACCTGAAACCACTGATACATTACCATGGGGACATTATAAAATACATTTGTAAATAATATTTGTTGTAAAATATGTATATTTTGTATAAATATGTATATTATATGTATATGTGTATTTATAAAATTATTAGATAAATATACTATAAAATAAACAGTGTACAAATATTTTAAATAAATGTTTATAATACATTATTTTTATGAATCCATGAGTTGTGAGATTTATCCAGTCCCAACCATTTCACATAAACATCATCGCCTTTTTTCCGCAAAACCTTTTCCACGAGATATACATCGGGATTTGCAACATGATGTAACTCATACTCGTAGAATCCTCCGGCGACGGAATTTCCGCGCGAATCTTCAAGTATATATGTCGCAGGATTAGTTTTCTGCACTTCGATAATTTTAAATATTTCGGTAGTCCAATTTGGTGTAAAACCTTTTTCGAAGAATGTCTTGAATTTACTCACGCGTACCTGACAGCCTACTTTGAATCTTGCCGGAGCAGCAATTTTTACGTTACTGTATATCGTATTTAAAAGTTTTTCGGCAATCTCCGGAGTAACATCGATAGGTTTCATGCCGATAGTGCGATGTTTTCGCGCATTGTACTCTGCAACGAGTCGGGACAGCGCGTCGATCCACTTGTAATTGCCATTAAGTGTAAACATTTTCCACATATTGTTCTTTAAAGTACGATTAAATCGTTCCACCACTGAGGCTTTCATAACAGAATACGTCGAGTAATGATTGATGTTGTGTTTTTTACGAGTTTCTGCACATTTGCATTGTAAAATTCTTTTCCTCTATCGGTTTGTATGTTTCTCGGACATCTCTTGCTATCTCGAATTATCTCAGCGATAGCGTCAGCTGTTTCGCGTCCGCTCTTATTCTTGAGCGGCACGGCCCATGCATACTTGCTCAACACATCGATGACGGTGAGTATGTAATTGTATCCTTTGTTGACTCTTGCATAAGGACGCATCTCGACCACGTCAGCTTGCCACAGGTCGTCGTATCCACGTACTATGACGCGTCTACGCGGAAAATTTCTTCTCGCTGGAGCGTGCAATTCCTCCACGAGTAGCTGCTTTTCAGAGGTGTTTGATCGAGGCATATTTGTAATAATGTGATATAATTTTCACATACAGTTCTTTATGTATCTTTTGATGTAATCTGCGTTACAACCATTTTATCCAGCGTTAATAATAGCGCCTGCATATTCCTTTCAAGCCTGATTATTTTTTTCTCAATTTCTTTCTGTTGATCTCTCAAAAGCTTGACACTCGCTTCGACATATCGTTTGTTGGCTGCATCATTATCATCTTCCGGTTGCGCTACCTTGCGCGACCTTGCGTCATAGCCGGAGGTTGTTAGACACAGAGTGTTATCGCGCACGTAATTTCTTAGTAATCCATTCCATTGATAATATGAATTATTATTATTCGACGTTCCAAGTGATAATCCAAATTTATTAATCGACATTTCGATACCACTAATATTGACAGACTGACTCGTACCGTGGATGTATAACTTATTTTATAATAATGCCAGCTTCGTAAAGTTCCTCGATAATCGACAATATTTCATTACCGTGGGCGTTGTTGCCGGCTTGACGTGAAGCTTCGAGCAATCGCAGACGATCTACCAACTCGTTGGGATCATTGCAATGCACGTAATCAATCTTATTATTGTTTAAGGTCATAGCATGCGGTATACCTTTTCCAGATTTTTTATCAGAGAATAATGGTGCGATTATATATTTATATTTGTATCCCTTGTTACCTAATACTGGCTGATTCCACATTACCATTTCGTCTGTGCGCATTTCTTCTTATTAATATACTTTTGTAGTTCTGCAAGTCGTTTGCTGTATATATTTCATCGTCGGGAATTCTCTTGAAAACCAACTCGTAAAGACCTGCTGTTCCAACGTATTTTGATCCATCGATAATTATATTATCATTTTTATCCACATCGAAATTTTTATTACCGAGCATCATTCCTTTGTCGATAAATTTAACACCGTATACGTAATCCATCTTGGAATTTTTATCTTGACTCAATATAGCTGCCACATATTTTTGAGCAAGTGGACCCAGGTGATTACGCAATGAATTTTGACCCTCAGATGTTTGTAATGAATGTTGAATCGATGTCACAAGCGATTCAGGTGAAGTCTCGAAAATTTCCTCGATAGACGTCTTATCATGCAATAATTGCCTTGGTTGTACATCTTGTATCGGTGTAGAAGTAGTTGCATCCAATAATTGTTGCATTCGCCTGCTTTTGATTCGCTTTGGAGTAGAAGTTATACCGCTCAATGATATATTTGATCGCTTTGTTTTAAACTCTTTTTTCTCTCCGAGCATACTCGATGGTTCAATCTTTTCTTCACCAGACTCAACACCGACTGTATTTTCAACAAGCTGTTTCAGAGGTTCAGAGATTGATTTAAAATGCCTCTCCAATGCATCGTCCTCCTCCATTTTACCAGTTTTCAAGAAACGATATTTTTTACGGATTGAATCATTCGTTTTCGCAATCTCTCTCACAATCTTTTAACGATCGTTATTCATCATGTTGCAATTTAGACGTTGCTCGATCAATGTGTTGAAAGCGACTAATTGCTTTGCGGTATTGCAAATTCATTAAATCCTTTTCTATATCGTCCATTAGTCAGCGGACTGTCCTTGTCAATCGCCGCGAATCCATATTTATGTTGCCAACATTTCTGGCAAAAAGCGCGAAAATTATGTAAGACATATCTGTATTTACGTGATCGTTGTACACATGTTTCAAGTTTGTCCCATCTTGTTTAAATAAAATTAATAAGTTTGCATTGTCACGTATAAGATGCTTGGGTATCTTGGCATACGTTTGACAAAGATAGAAACAGTCGACGCTCGAGTGTCGTCCCATTGCAAAGTACTCTCTTATCATATCTTGCTTGTCGCATACCACATCAAAGATAAAAATGGAATTCGGAAGCGCCTCACTCGGTGGAATGACATCGCTATTATTAGAGAAAATAACCAATTTCTTCTATCGGTGATAGCAAATTTTCCAAATATTGATATTTCGGTTGTTGAAGCGATTTCGAGTAAACGTACATGTTCTCGAAGCGAACACCATACGGGCTTTCTATCAAACTAATCAACGTGTTAGTTTTACCGCAATTTGAGGGGCCGCAGATGATACCGCGTATAGTATTTGGTAGCATGTTTCCATGTCTGCGTATTTCTTTATCCAACATTAACCGTGTTTTATCGTCGAAATTTGTATCTTTGATTATCGTCGATTGCTGAACGAACCGCATGTTTTCTCTCGAATGAATGAATGAGTCATGGAGAGCCTATTTATAGCTGCGCGGAACCATGAATCGCTCAGTATCGAAAAAATGTTTGTTCTGCTAACCAGTGCTTCCGATATTCACGGTTTAAGCGTCGAACAGCTGCAATTTGTGCCAAAAGCATTTTTATTGCGATACGAAAATCACATCCACTACGTGTGGGACAAGCTTCCGGAACACATAAAGGCGGATCCAGAGATTCAGACCTGTCGCCGCTGTTTCAAACATTACAATCGACCGTGGCAGCAAACGCACATCGACGGTCCAGCGCCGATGATAAAGGATTGCAGCAAATGTCAACGAAAATAGGTAGTGGTCTCTTTAATCGCGCGATAAACGCACTTCCGATCGAATTCCATATCCCCGGCTATCAGTTTTGCGGTCCGGGAACTCATTTGGAAAAGCGATTGGCTAGAGGTGATCGAGGTATTAATCCATTGGATGCCGCATGTCGCGAGCACGACATTGCATATTCTTAAAGCAACGCCCTCAGAGAACGACACGTTGCTGACAATATACTCGCTGCGAAAGCGCGAAAACGTATTACTGCGAGAGATTCGACTCTTGGTGAAAGAGCAGCCGTTACGACTTTTTGGGCAGCTATGAAAGCAAAGACAAAATTCGGTATGGGGATGAAGACGAAAAAATCTTTGAAAAAGAAAAAGAAACGAATATTGCCTGTGGCGAAGCGTGGTGGTATCTTGCCAATTTTACCATTGTTGGGAGTTCTCGGTTCGTTGGCTGGTGGAGCAGCGGGAGTCGCAAAGGCTGTGAATGATAGCAAGGCTGCGCAACGTCAGCTTGAAGAAATGCAACGTCATAATCGCGCTATGGAAGGTCGTGGAGTTTATTTCGCTCCATACAAGCGTGGACAGGGATTCTCAACTAAGAAAAAAAAACGTCAAAAAAAAAACGCTAAAAATGCCTGTGGGCGTAACAACTAATATACAATTGCAACAACTGGCAAGACGTATGCGTATACCATTCTTTAGAGGTGTTTTCATGCGCAATAATTTACCAATAAGCAATATACGACAAAATGAAAGCGGTATTGTAAATTTGGATGACGTTGATGGTTCCGGTACCCATTGGGTAGCATATGTAAAGAGAGGAAATCGATCAATATATTTCGATAGTTTTGGCAATCTTCAACCACCCAAAGAATTGGTGCAATATTTAAATGTTGCGAAAATAGAATACAATCACACATCCCATCAAAATTATAATCAGAATAATTGTGGACAATTGTATTTACGATTTCTTCAAACGACTGATATAAAGCCTGTCAATCCATCATCACGATTCAGTTTGACAACATGTCGCTAACACTAACGTTGACTGGCAAAAGTAGCGTTCTCGCTGTAAGCTACTTTCCAGCTATAGATTTATCGAATGGTGATTATGAGCTCGGTTTAACAGATTTTGAAACTTATCATATGATACCGAATGTAAATTCTAAGAATAATAAATTTTACTTTGATAACGATGACAAGGAAATTACGATACCCGAAGGATCATACGAAATACAAGCTATAGATGAGTATCTGAGACGTGCAATTTCACAATATCCTTCCAATAAAGAGCAGAATGAAGATGCAATAGCGCTTCGCGCCAATCATAATACTCTAAAGAGCGAAATCAAATGCATCTATAGAATAAATTTTAGTAAACCAGACAGCATTGGATCGCTGTTGGGATTCTCGTCGAATCGTATATTGCAACCTCACAAATGGCATGATTCGGATTTACCTATAAATATTATTAGCGTGAATATTATCCGTATAGAATGTAGCGTTACCATTGGTGCGTACAGTAATGACAAGCGCGTACACACGATACATGAATTTTCACCGAACGTGCCGCCAGGATATAAGATATCGGAAACGCCTGCACAGATCATTTATCTCCCGATCGTCGTACGGAGCATTACTGATCTAACGATACGCATTGTTGATCAAGAAGGACGATTGCTGGATTTTCGAGGAGAGGAAGTTACTGTAAGATTGCACGTACGGCGTCGACAAAATTAGCGTGTGATGCTCGTGCTAAATGATACGGAGCACGTGAGAGACAATAATTTTACGAGGGACATTACGAGGGACAATACTTTTGCGAGAGCAGCTGCGGCAGTGAGCGACAATAATCAGAGATCTCGTTACACTAAAAAGAAACTCAGCGCATTGAATCGCGAATTTTTAAAATCATTGGGATTCATCGTACGAAAAGATGATTGATATTTTGAATATTGGTGGTGAACCAGTCTTTGATGATCGTATCGTCAAGGTTGAGACACATACGTACAATCCATACGCCAACTCATCGCTTGGACATAGCGATGAGATACGGATACCTATACACCACCAGGATTTGTACACGTTACCGTGCGAAAGCTTTCTGTATGTTGAGGGAAAGTTGACGATATCTAAAATAGATGCAAATGAAACGCTGGTATTGGCAAATAACTGCGTTGCGTTCATGTTTGATGAAATTCGATATGAATTCGATGGTGTGGAGATTGATCGCAACAGAACCATTGGAATAACTTCTACGTTGAAAAATTATGTCTCTTTAACTATCGAGAGAAGTAAAATCTTGAAGCCGGGTGGGATATGACACATAATGGATCATGTGGTGATAGTTGCATGTTTAACTTTTGCGTACCGCTCAACATGCTGTTGGGATTTTGCGAAGATTACAAGCGAGTTGTGATTAATGCTCGCCACGAATTAATTTTGATACGTTCGCGCAACGACAACAATTGTCTGTATGGACCTGCTGAAGCTGATATTGAATTGATCAAGATACAATGGCGTATGCCGCATGTAATATTTAACGAAATCAATAAACTATCCTTGTTACGAGCATTGGAAAGCGGGCGATTCTTAAACATGAGTTTTCGCTCTTGGAATCTGTATGAATTTCCGCTGTTACATAGTACGACCAAGCATTCGTGGACTGTGAAAACCGCCTCTCAGCTGGAAAAGCCGCGATATGTGATCTTTGCACTGCAGACTGGTAAAAAGAATGTTATGACAAAAGATGTTACTATATTCGATCATTGTAAATTAGCCAACGTAAGCTATATCTAAACTCGGAATCTTATCCCTATGATGATTTAAATTTAGATTTCAATAAAAACAGATGGTCGATTCTGTATGATATGTACTCTCGTTTTCGCAAATCTTATTACGGGTGTGATATTGAGAATGTACTAACTATAGCAAAATTTCTACATTGCGGCCCTCTCACAGTTATTGATTGTTCGCAACAAAATAAATCTGTCAAAAATTCTACCGTGGACGTGAGAATAGAATTTGAATGTAAGGAAGATGTACCGGCAAATACTACCGCCTATTGTCTCATTTTGCATCATCGTGTTGTCGAATATTGTCCGTTGACCAACATAGTTCGTAAAATTACTTAATCAGCATTTATCCTCCGATATAAAAGATTGAGATTTTTAACAATCGACATCAGTCGTCCAACATTCTTGCAACAATATGGTTGTACCAACGTTTGTGGATCTACAAGGATTTATTTTCAATAAACAGTTTATTGTGAAGGAAGCGGCGATCCTGAGAAGAGGATTCATTGTTTCACATTATTTTTTCGCATGCCCCGTACCATGGGGTGTGCTCATAAAATCGGAGAGACGTCAAGCCTCATGGTTGACTCGAAATCATCATGGATTGCAATGGGTAGATGGAAACGTTCCATACAGCATGGCCCAGCGTTTGATTACAACAGCCATCGCTGGTATGATACAAGAAGAAGAAGAGTCATCCTCTCTTGTGTACGTAAAAGGCCATGAAAAGCGAGAATGGTTGATCGATATAATGGACGATCCGAGAAACGGTTTCATTATTGAGACCTTGGATGCAGACTATGAAGATATTCCTACCTTAAACAACTTAGATACTACCTATAGCCTACGTTGCGATAAACATGTAAAAAATTGTGCTTTAGAAAATGTATTTAAAATATTTAATTGGTGGTCAAATCATCGCAATGATTCGCCACACCCTTTTTTTTAATAAATTAATATTAAAATAATATTCTCTTTGTTCTCTCTCTCTCCTTTCCTCATATGCATACAAGAATTATATGTCCGCACGTGCTCGTATTAATTTCAGTATGCGACAGCATTCTTATGTTATAATTTTTAAATGTAGTCGATTGAGGTTTGAATGTGGTTGATTGATGTTCAATCGAGGTTCGAAGGTGGTTGATTGACGTTCGATCGAGGTACGAACGTGGTTCGAAAGTGGTTTGAAGGTGGTTGATCGATGTTTGAATGTGGTTCTATTGACGTTCGATTGTGGTTTCAATTTTAAATATTATTCATATGAAAATAATAATTAGATACTTAAAAAGTCGCTAGTAAAATTTTAAAATAGGAACGAAGTAAAGTCGACCCAACTAGCCAAAATTATATTTATTTAAAAAACACACAACGTTTCGACCATATGGATGTGGTCCTTATCAAGTGTAATATTCATTAGTAGAGGTGCAGCCAAATTAACGATAACGTCAACTTTTCCATAATATAGTTACAACATATTTAAATAAACATAACATAAATTCAATTTTGTCAAAACATTTGAAAGAGAGAAAAAGAGAAAACGATCCTATCGTTATGATGATTCGTCAAAAACCTTATTCATATGCTTATTCTCATCATGGAATCTTTGTCTCGGACCATCTGTTTTCTTATCTCATGTACCGAGTAAGCGTTCAAGCTAATTCTTATGTCATACATCCCCTACTCTTTTTAACGTGAGCAGGTCTGTCTCCGCGATGTTCGTCATAAAGTTTTAGCGTTTGACGTGTTAGTGTCTAAAACAATTTTAAAAAATGGAATTTATTGGAGAGATAGTGTGCCATGACGATCGACCCAGGTGGGTCGATATGATATTTCCTAACGATCGACCCATGTATCACGACTTGTGGTACGAGTCGGAGCGTGAGGTGCACATTAGGTGGGTGCGGATAGGTCGGGAATATGACCGATTTTACAATGACCAGCTGTGGGGCGATATGGATGAAGAGCTCCCTGACGGTGAATGGGATGATGTGTGCTGCCTTCGCCAGTTGTTCGGGGAGGAACCTTATCCTCCCGAACATGTCCCGGAGCCATTATGGGCCTAGTAAGTATTTCTCTTCAATTATAAATTATTAAAATAATAAATTGATTAATAAAATAAATAATAATATATTTAATAAAAATTTCTGTCATGTAGGAGTTCCGCCCTGCCGCCTCCTCGCAGCCACCGCCCCACCGCCACCTCGCAGCCACCACCTCGCAGCCTCCGCCTCATACCACAAGTCGTGATACATGGGTCGATCGTCACGAAATATCATATCGACTCATGTGGTTCGATCATCATAACGCAGCCATCAATGTATTTTATATGTATATAATATTTTATATTTTAAATTTTTTAATTTACACACACACACATCACACGTGTATACACATTCCTGTTTAAAAAATAAAAATTATTTTAAATATTAAATAAATGTATTTATTTTAGAATAGGTCCTCTCCTTGCATCCCTACTATTATAATAGCATAAGAAATATTAAATTATTATTAAGAATATTATTATAAAAAAAAAATTCTCTCTTACGAACGCCTCTCTCTTTGCATTCTCCTTCGCTGCATCAGCTCTCGCGCTCTCCTTCGCATCATCTCGCTACCTCTCATCATCTCGCGCTATCTCTCTCACTCTTGCGTCATCTCTCTCGCGTGCGCCTCGCGCTCTCCTCGCGTCATCTCGCTACCTAACCATCTCGCACTATCTCTCTCGCTCTTGCATATACGCCTCGCTTGCGTCATCTCTCTCACGTGTGCCTCGCGCTCTCCTTCGCGTTCCTCTCTCCCCGCGGACCCCTCACCCGAAAAGCTTCATGCGGTCTTTCGCGGGTTCCTCTCTCCCCGCGGACCCCTCGCGGACCCTAAAATCGCGGACGCTCCCCCTCCCCGCGGACCCGGCACCAAAATCGCGGACGCTTCCCCCTCCCCGCGGACCCCTCGCGGTACATCGCGGACGCCTCCCGCGTGACGTCATTCCCCCTCGCCCTGGGTTCCCCTCGCCCCTCACTCCCCCCTCATTGCCCCTGGGTTAGAACCGGTCTAGTATATCTACTTACGAGTTCAACCGAATGCCGTTTGGATTAAAAAACGCGCCTGCGACTTTCCAACGATTAATGAATTCGGTACTAACAGGGATACAAGGGTCAGATGTCTCGTTTATCTCGACGACATCGTAATATACGGATCCAGCTTAGAGGATCATAACAGAAGACTCGCGGAAGTACTACAGAGATTACGAAAACATAATTTAAAATTGCAACCGGAAAAGTGCGAATTTTTACGTAAAGAAGTAATATACTTAGGGCATATTATTTCCGAGAACGGCATATTACCCGATCCGTCGAAACTAGAAAACTTTCCGACGCCACAAAAAATAAAAGACATACAATCGTTTATCGGACTAGCGGGCTACTATCGCAAATTCATTGAAGATTTCTCGCGAATCGCGAAACCGTTAACAAAACTAACAAAAAAGACGGAAGTTTTTGTATGGGGAAACGAACAACAAATCGCGTTCGACACTCTAAAAGAAAAATTAATGTCCGCGCCAGTGCTAAAATATCCGGACTTCATCGAAGAATTCAACGTGACCACCGATGCCTCCGACTACGCAATCGGAGCCGTGCTGTCACAGGGACCGGTAGGCAAGGACCGACCTATCGCTTACGCCAGCCGAGTGTTATCTCGAGCAGAGCAAAATTATAATACGACCGAAAAAGAATTGTTAGCAATCGTATGGGCAGTTAAATTACATTTTCGACCATATGTCTATGGAACAAAATTTAAAATAATAACCGACCATAAACCTCTAATTTGGCTATTTAACGTCACGGACCCCGGATCAAGACTCATCCGCTGGAGATTAAAATTAGAAGAATACGATTACGAGATAATTCACAAGGCCGGACGAGCAAACGCGAACGCCGACGCGCTAAGTCGACACGTAACTCGAGATGCAAGCGAGAGAAGAAAGAGAGAAATCTTCAAAGTAGAAGAAGAGGAAGAAGAGAGAGAAGAAAAACTCGCCGATAACGCTAGAGTATATACCGAAGAGGAGAAACAACAAATACTCTACGAATATCACGATGCACAGGAGGACATCAGGGAATCGAACGTACAATAAAAAGAATTCGATTAAAACATAACTGGCCAGGATTAACAAGAGACATCGAAAAATATATCTCGAAATGCGAATCCTGCCAGAAAAATAAATTATCGCGACGAGTAAAAGCACCCCTCATTATTACCGACACGCCGAGTAAACCATTCGAAAATGCGCGCTAGATATAGTCGGATCGTTAACAATTACTAATAACGGAAATAAATATTTACTAACTTTCCAAGATAATTTAACCAAATTTAGCAAAGCGATACCGATCGCAAACCAAGAAGCTAACACGATCGCGAAAGAATTCGCCACAAAAATAATTTTCGAATACGGGATTCCCGAAAAAATTCTAACCGACCAAGGAACAAATTTTGTAAGTGAAATATTTAAGAATACGTGCAAATTACTTAAAATCGATAAAATTCAGACAACAGCTTATCACCCCGAAAGCAACGGAGCATTAGAGCGTTCACACCGTACGTTAGCCGAATATTTAAGACACTATAAATGCCGACCAAACAGACTGGGACGAGTGGATTCCCTACGCAATGTTTACGTATAACACGACCCCACACACGGCTACGGGGCATACACCTTTCGAATTAGTATACGAACATCAAGCGGACTTACCGACAGCCCTAGCGAGACCGCCTAAACTAACGTATAGTTACGACGATTACTCGCAAGAATTAAAAGAAAGAATACGGGCGTCAAACCAACTCGCGAAAGAGAATATTAAAGAAGAAAAAATAAAAGCCAAAGGGTACTATGATAAATCCACAAAAGAAACAAAATTTAAAATAGGCGACAAAGTACTAGTATACGACGAGACGCTCCGACGGGGACGATCGAAAAAATTAGATGCACTATGGGCAGGACCGTATGTAATAACCGAAAAGAATTCCGACGTAAACTACACAATTAAAAAGGGAAGAAAAGCAGTGCGCATGCATACGAATAGATTAAAGTTATTTATAGAAAATTAATACTTACTTAATCATCTTCCTCGTCGGTGTCACGGCCAGCGAAACCGTAAGGAAGGGGCCGCCCCAGCTGAAGGGCCTCAAGTGTCAGCATGGCCGGAATCATGAACGCCTCCTCGGGAGGCACAGGCACCACCTCCTGCACGGTACGCACTCCCGTTGCAAAGTCAACGGACACCTGAAGGGAAAACGGGGTGCCCACGGTCCGACGGATAGCCGCACGGGCCCGTCCTAAACTGGTGGCGGGTAGCTCCGGCCCCACCACCGATGCACCGCACGCCTACACCCGGAGCATAAAGGCTCCCACCACGGGGTAAAGTCGGCACAAGCCACGCAGTTGAACCACAAATCAGAACTCATTATAATTTTTTTTTATTAATCTTTGCGGCACAAAAGTTGTCATAAGACTAAACGATGAGATGCAGAAGCACCCCAGGACTCAAGAGTCACATATGAAACTAACACCTTTCTCACCTGATAAAAAGTTGCGAACCAAAGCAATACCATTAAAGATAAAATAAACACTTAATATATTATTACAGGACACTCACACTCTTAATCTGCGACGCTGCAGCATCCGCGAATCAACGCGAGAAGAATCGACCGTATGAAATAACGGAATTCAAGCATAGCCCAGGGATATACTTTGAGCAAATTGGTCAACTACACTATTCCAAGAAAACATGGAAATTAGTAGTAAAATTAGACCTAGCACCAATAAACTACAGACAGGAACAAATAAAAAATTATCTAAAACAAACAGAAACAATGTGCGATTCAACTATTTTACGACTCCCTTATTATAAAAACATATGTATCAATTCGAATAATATCGCGAAACGAAAATTAAAATATTTGAATAACATAATGAATCAAATCAACACTATATACAAAAAATCTATAAACAAACGTCGAGGACTAACAGACGGAATAGGCTCAATAACGAAAACATTATTCGGGACCATGGACGCAAATGACGAAAAACGCATAAACGAACTAGAATTATTAGAAAACAATCGACAAGTAACAGAACACGCAATTAGAAATCAATTAAAATTAGTAAATGCTACTGTAGCGCATTTAGATAAATTAGAAAATATAATTGAACATAACGAAAAAATATTGCGAGAACCATAATCGAATCTATTTCTTTAGAGGAAATACGTGACCATTTCAGGGCCATAGATACAATTATAAACGAATTAGTAAAGGACGCAGAAAACATAATGGAATATTTAACATATATACGAAAAGACGAAATGCACCCTAAATTAATGCCGATTAACGACATTGTAATCCATTTAAAAGAAGCGGCAGCGCAACTGCCTGAAGGATTATATTTTCCTTTTAAAGTCCGCACAGACGACTGGTCAGCGATAAAAGAAAACACCGCGATAACAGCGTACTGTGATCCGACAACAATATATACTATTTTGCGTTTCCCTTTAATTGCGCAACCGACTTATGATATTGTAAAAGTAATAAAATTCCCCACACCATCCTATAATCATGTATACAATTATATCAAAATAGATAATCAAATAATTGTTATAGATAAAGAAAAATTAACATATGCGACAATGACGGAAAGCGAATTGCGATATTGTAATAAAATTAATACACAATATGTATGTAAACGCAATTCACCCGTACACCGCGTAGATTTAGACGCACCATGCGAAATTCAAATGTATACGCAGCGACAACATTATCAGAGCAAATGTAATGTAAGACACTATGTCTCGACCCACATGTTATGGATAGCATTACACCAAGAGCACACTTGGTTATACTCGACGGACGCCGAACAAACGATAACCATACAATGTGACGGTCAGCTCGAAAATAAGATAATAAGAAATACCGGCGAAATTACGCTAAACGGAAATTGTAAACTGACAACACCAGACACAACAATAGAAACAGAAGAAAAAACATACGAAACCGTTCTAGAAACCTTTCTACCTAGTATCAATATAACAATCCCAAGAGACGGAAATATAACAAGACATAATGAAGACACGCTAGAAAATATCTCACAACATCGCTTAGAATTAACAAACCTCAAAGCCAAATTGACAGATATAGATAACGACTTACAAAACAACGAACAAAACTTCTACGCAACGAAACAATTTATCTATCCAATGACATCTAGCGGAATAATAATAATATTAATTATAATAACCATTATAGTATTTTGGATAATAATACGACGAAGAAATAAAAACAAAAGAAGACCATCAGTTAGGATAGTCGATGACTTTGACATATCAAGATCAATATTAAAAAGAAGCCAAAGTACTAGATTTTAGAAATAAGAAACGATTATAAAACTACATTGTAACCGGGAATTATAATTGTACGTAACACACATTATAAATAATCTTAAAATAATGTAAGAAAGTAAGTGAAAAACTTCGTACCTCCGTTTTTCTTTTTTTTAAGGGGGAGGGATGTTATAGCCCGAACTATAACCAGTAGTTATTAGAAATTAGAATTTATTGAATATCTTTATAGAATACTGTAAAACATTTAGCTTATAAAAGAGCGCTCTCGACAAACGCTCGTCGCGTGAAAACGCTAACGCAGCGAGACACGCGCGAAGCACCGGAAACCGCGAGATGCAAGCGAAGACCTGCGACTTCAACCTGCTTCGCTTGCAATTAGAACAAAAACGCGTGAATATTACTAACCAATCAGAGACCTGTTTCCAAGGGCCTCTCCCGAAAGAAATCCAAGAAACAAAGAATATAAAAGACCGAGAGTCAGCCCGCGACGGGAGTCGCAAATTAAGATCTAAATAAGAAGTAACGAAATCGCTAATAAAAGATCGAGTCATTAAACAGAATTAATACGAAACGGTTAATACCTAACAACCGACTACTATAAGAATACCTCTAAATCGAGAGAAGGGCGAGAATAAAGGGAAAACTCTATTTAAGTGAAATAACGAGTATATATTTCTAAGAATATACATCCTTGGCTCCTACGACATCCTGTGCGACCCGAGGATTCTCATCCTTTTCACTCGGCGCAATCCCAGTGCCGTACGGCGGCACAACACGTATGCTAAATGAAATTCCAGATATTACTTTACCTGTGGATGCTCGTACTTTATTCCGTACTCCACGATCTACTGATGTTGTTGTCATGGGGCATGGGCATTATTGTCATTTTGGGTTAACTATTGCAGTAAAAAAATTATTGAACAACGTCTTAAAATGCAGCATATCTTTCATACTTTACAGTTAATAATAAATATTGACGGAGCCCCTGTAGGAGAATTCATAAGTAAAAGTCTATGGCCTATTTTATGCACTGATTCTACAGTAAACATCGTACATCCTATTGAAATTTTTTGCGGAGTAGGAAAGCCTGAAAATTGTAATGAATATCTACAATGTTTTGTCAAAGAAGCCATGATTTTAATTAATAACGGATTTTATTACAATAATAAGACTTACATTATAAGAATTGTTGCGTTTGTATGTGATTCTCCAGCTAAGTCTTACATTCTGAATGTTAAGTATCACAGTGGTTATAAAAGTTGCATTAAATGTAAAATCGAAGGTGAATGCATTAATGGCGTAATATGTTTCCCCGGATCAATCGATCATTTAAGAACAGATAATGAATTCAAACAATTAGCTTACATAGATGATTACCAACGTGGAGAGAATAAATTACCTTTGGTAGGTTTAGTATCAAATGTTGTTTTAGACCCCATGCACTTAGTTTTTATCTAGGTGTGATGCGTACATTAATACGGCTGTGGTTATCAGGTCCTCTCAGTATTAGTAGATTATCAGCAAATGAAGTCAATCAAATTTCTAATAGATTATTGAATTTAAGGAAATACAAACCGACAGAATTTGTTAGATGTCCTAGACATTTGAAAGAATGGAGGAAATGGAAAGCTACGGAATTTAGACAATTTTTATTATATTGGGGTCCTTTAGTGCTACAAAATATATTAAAAGACGATTTATATGACAATTTTTTAACTTTACACGTGGCTGTGACGATACTTGCAAATCCTGGTCTAATAAAAGAATCAAATAACATCATTTACGCAGGAAACTTCTACAACATTTTGTACAATGCTTTGAAGCTACCTATGGAAAAAGATATGTAACGTTTAACGTCCATAATCTGTTGCATCTATCGGCAGATGTACAAAAATTCGGGGCATTAGAGACCTTCAGTGCATTTGTCTTCGAAAATTATTTGAAATCGCTAAAATGTTTACTTAGAAAAGGAGAGAAACCACTTCAGCAGATTAGTAGAAGAATTTCTGAATCAGATTATATAAGTCATCAATATATACAAATTGACTTCAACAAATGTAATAAAATTCGTTACAAAGACGATGTTTACTTAAAGCAAGCTCATAATACAGGCCCAGTAATTTATAATCTGAATTTTGAATTTCAATATAAGATATTACAAATAGATAATTTAGTCATAAATTCTACTGATGATCGAAATAATTGCGTACAACTTACGAATGGGATTATTGTTGAAATTTATAACTTTGCCATATCACAAAATAAATTATATATAATAGGCAAACAATTAGAAGAGAAAAATAAACAATTATATACAAAACCATGCTCTTCAACATCTATTAATATAAAAATTGTTACTAATTCTAATTATAAATCGGTTGAAGCATGGGTATATAAAGGCATATTCTGCAAGATGCCATATCGCAATCATGTAATTCTGTTTCCTATTATTCATACACAAAATGTTTAAATTTATGTTGCTAATTTTTAGTAAATATAAAATATATAATCAGATGTTAACAATTTTTTATTAAAATTTTTGTATTTGTACATTTTGCAATGTGGACCTCTTTATTTATTTAATAAAATCCTCAATACTGTATATACATATGGATCGTTTTACCAAAATTTGCAATTAATAAGCCGTCCGACATTCTTAAATTTTTAAAATAATTTTTGTTGCACTTTCTCATGTATTGTTAATTTTTATTAATTTTAAGAGTTATAATGATAACGAAAAATATTGTAAATTAAAACAAATTTTTTTATTTATCGAAAAAACGCCATTTTTTTATTTTAATAAAGTTGTAAACAAAAGAAATAGAAAAATGATTCTAAATTGTAAGTTTAATAGGAAAGTCGGCAAAAATTTTCATAAATTTTAAGATTTTTTCGTAGCTTTTGTTTCTCCTTTTTTTACATAGTAAACTGAAAAGTCGACAACATAAAGACAACATGTGACTAATGTTACAATGGACCAATTTCACTGAGATTTTTTTTTGTAGAAAACATTTATTTGCTTGGGTTTCGAGATAAAAGTTCTTACAGTGACTTTTATTCAGTTTCGTGAAATGTTAATTACAATATAATGATTTATTTATTTGTATGTTAGAAAATGTTCTCTATAGTGCAATTTGAAGAAGGACTTGATGTCGTACCGACCATATGGCTTAATAAGGACAAGATGATTTCGAAATGGCCTCCGTTCTCTTTGAGAGAATCGTATAAAATTGTTAAAGCAAAACAAAAATTATCAATCCCGACAGAACAATGGTATGAATATGGCGTTCTCGAGATCATCAAAACAGCAGGTGAACCAGAAAATTTATTATTATTTATTAATAACAATTGTTGCTATATTAAAGTGTTTATTCAAAAAATGTTAAGAATTCTATACAGACTTATAATTTTGCTACACCAAGTATCTATTAGTGACTCTAGTTCGGATTTTGATTCATTTTTTTATAAGAAAATCGTTAGTAGTAAGTAATGCACTATGGTGCGTCAAAACAAACCCCCACCACTCACCCTCTGGCGCCGGTGACGTCACTAAACCAGCGGGGGGCCGTCTCGTCTCAGGTCATTAACCCAGCGGGGGGTGCCGTCTCGTCGCAGGTCATTAACCCAGCGGGGGTCCCGACCACGGTCCCACCACAGGTTAAAGTTTAGGGAGACGGGCCCCGCTCGCGTGCCAGGTAACAATATTAATTTTAGTGACAATGAGAGAAAAGTCGAACATTAGGACGACTGAATCGAATAAAGAAAAGACATTATCGCACTGATTATGATGTAACTTTAATTTTTAGAGAAAACGTGAGTGTTTCGCAGTAAAAAGGAAAAAAGGAAATGATGGGAAGAAAATACTAAATAATTTTAATGAGAAAAAGTTCACATTTATTCAAATTGATTTTTTTACATAAGACAATATTACTTTATTATATGTAAATAAAGTTCAAGATATTCTCTAAGCACGTCTTCCGCGATGAAAAATTTTACGAAATAATTGTAAGATTATTCGATCATTTTGTTCATAATTTTCGGTAAAAAGAGTAAGAAACTGATTGAGATCGTAACCATTACTCATGTAATATAAAAATACACAGCTGTATTGTCCGCAAGTTAGAGAGAAAGTTCCTTGTAATTGTTGATTATTCCATCGATAGAGTTTCGACGAAGCCGTAGCAGAAATCTGGGATCCAAAGGTGGCAATCCGTAACTGTCAAAGTATGTAGCTGTACCGTCTTTGTTGAGGAAGAAAGCAATCCAATGTTCTCCAGGTCGATTATGATCGTCTGTATTAGCAATGATGGCAGTTGATCTTGTCCATACTCTTGGAACTCTGTCCGCAGGATAGACACCCACATGGTTGACATTGAGTTGACGCAATGCATGTAGTATTTCGCGTGACTTCATTTGTTTCTTTTTGATAAAAAGAAAAGGCAAATATTTTTGAAAAGCTTTGATTTCGACTGTTTTGTTGCGTTTTTGACAGAATTGAGTTGTTCTTCTCCTTTTTCAATATCAGATTGTACTTTAATATTCGGGTTTAGTTTGAAAGGTTCAATGTTGAAAGTATAATCCTTGGTGTTGTTGTCGGTGATTATTTCCCAATTTTCAGGGGTACTACAAATAGGATGACATTTGTAGTACGTGACGTCAGTATCAAGATTATTTTGCTCGACTAACCAAGATTTTAATTTGTACGCGTTGTGTAATGCACAATGAAAGTTGACGAAATTTCGAAATCCGTGATGATTACAATGTCGTCCGTATTCTGCCTCTAGCAATAGATTTTTGAATGCCGGCGATTCACCTTCCAAATTATTTATATTTCTAGAGTGTAGATTCTGTAGATATCGTGTTTTTTCGTTTCCTCTGACATAAATGCAACGTACGTGTCTTGTAATTTCGCGCATATGTGATGCAAAATATTTTAGATCAACGTCGCCGTTGAACCATTCGATGCCGTGATAATTTCTTGTGAGCCAATTATTTTCTCGTCTTACTCTTTCGGGTAATTCACCAAACGGATGCGGTGGCAATATTAGCCAATGACTAATGATTGCAGCGTTAATCGCAACAACGGCTACTTCCTTAGGAATGAACTCACCGTTAATATCACGAAAGCCTTGTATGTCGACGACTATATCCATAATGCGGAGGTGCTTTTTTTGCGAACCGACGACGTTCGTGTCTCGAATATAACTGAATTCTTTTTCATTACATGTTTCTTTTTCATTACATGTTTTTACAATGTACATACGTCAGTGATGATGATAATATTTTGAATGATGAGGAAAATACGTAAAAAATTTTTAACAGAGTATTATTTTGAGTGACGTAAAATCTAACCGGAAAAATCAACGATAACTTGACGTGACGAGTCAATTTCTATCACGTTATCAAATTCTGCGTAGACAATACAATTAATGGTTTCGGTGAGAGCTTTTTCGAATCGTACTTCTAAGCGTAAACTTCCGTGTCTCACGAGATTCCAATGTCCGGCGCAATTAGCTGACAAATCAGGCGTAAGATCAAAAGCGAAAAGTGTATATCCCTTGGAATAATCATCTCTACTTATGGAATTTCCTTCGTTTAAAAAATGGATACCCGTTCCCGAAAAAAGAGTTTGATAAGCTTCGACGTAAAGAGATTATTCCGACGTGAAAATTGGCTGTAACGGCCTACTAGGAATTTGAGTGCCGTCGACGTACAGCGAGAAGAAATTTATTCCGTAATTTTTGAAGTTAAACGGATTTAATTTTCTATCACCATTAAACGCTCTATTATTTACGAAACCGACAATTATACGTTTCGGTAGTTGCCCGAGTATTACGTTATCTAAAGATTCACCCACAACACCACTGTGAATCGTGAATGATTTGACTTCGACTCTCGTGAGCGGATACTTGGCTGTAACTTCACTCAGCATTCTAGCGTGTGCTAGTAATACTCCGGCGCTAATTTTTGTCCTTCTTATGAGCAAACTGGCATCGAGAATATGAATTTTTGAGGAGCCATTACTTTCCATAAGACAAAACGAATCTTTCGAGCGAACGAGTCTCAATCGTACTTCCACACCATTAATCAAGAATTTGTCTTGATTGAAAACATCGCAATGAAGATGTCCCATAAGATCTAGCGTTCGTCCGCCACGGATGTATTGTGCGCGTCTCACGAGAGCGGGATTGCCTGTTTTCGATTCCAACAATTCGTCCATACGATCGGGTGTATCCGCGTCCCATAAGCATGAAGTTAGATGGGAAGTTTTTGCGGGTGAAGAATAATTTAACAATGCTTCGATGTACGCGCGGTACGCGTAAGCGTTGTTTGGAGGTGACACGAGCTTTTGATTGAAGTATACGTCGATCTGATTGAAAATCGAATGAAGTAAATGATTTACGGGGCCTACGTTGCTTTCGCTGCTGGTGCTGCTGCTGCTTGTTCCTGCAGTTCCTCTCGTTGAAACGTCGAACGGGTCTACGCGTATACGAAGACTCAACATTGTGTGTGTGAGATCTAGATATTCTTCTCCGTGACCGGGGATGACGAATTCTATCGGTGAGTCGTCCGAGAGAGAGGTCACGGGCTTGTAATAAATCCATTGCGAACTTTCGATACTAGTTTGCGTAGGCGGTAAAGAAAAGAGATCGAATTCACTCTTTAAACACTCGCTCGAGTGTGTGTGAAGAAAAGACATACTTATTTTCTAGAATTTTTTGTTGTTGCTGAGTTTAGAATAATAATGTTTAAGAAAATATATCGGAGACGGTGCGTTTCTTGCCAATTTTCTGTCGTTTCGCTGATGTCTTGAGTCTTTTCACTGCTGTGTGTTTTTTCTTCTTTTTCTTGTTCTTCGTTAATTTTGTTCTTTTTTTACTGTCTTGATTTTCGACGAACTTTTCGTACTCGTACGTCGTCGTTTACGTCCTGTTGTTGTCGCTGATTTAACGATGTGTGCGTCAAGCCCCCCAAATGGAAACTGAGCTACATGCATTTTTGCATCCGATTTATATCCTGAACCTTTCATCAGACTACCTATTTTTTCTTTAGCTTTTCTTTTGAGATTGTCGCGTGATTCTTCAAAACGATGTTTTACCGCTACTTTAAACGGAGTATTATTTTCAACATCTTCGATTATATTAACACCGGCACGTAAAGCTTCTTTTCCTACCGCCCGTACACCCTTACTTAGATAAGGCAGCACGCGTCTGAATAATCCTCCGAGAAAACTTTCGATACCATGACCACATTGATAGGCTGATTCGACAAAAATTCGCGGAATTCCGCCGCCGCGACTACCCCCGTTCTGTAATTGCTCGTAATATTCCGAATAGTGCTCCATTAATAGGAATGAATTTGCTTTTTTCTCTTTTTATTTTTTTTCTATCGTAGCTGTTGAGTATTCTTATAATATTTAATCGACTCGCCTAAAGTGTAATGTCACCGTCAACGTTCCAAATTCAAATGGTATACTCTTTCCAAGTTGATCTCTTATATCTATTTCGATCGTGCGAAAACACGTTTGTTGCAATGCAATGTAATACATGTGCGAGAAATGCCTTACTTGACTGGATGCAAACGCGTAATTATTTCGTGCATCGAGTGCGACTACGCGAAGAAGTGGAGCTTGTACATCGCCTATAATATAAGGTTCGTAAATGTCACAATAGACAAAGAGCTTGTCGGGAATGACACACAACAAACTAGCTGGTTTATTGGATATGATCGGATAATTGCGCGAGAGCTTGTAAAATTGTAACGAATAAATTTCTTCATCATGAACCCATGAAGGCAGCATAAGGTCTATGATAACTGAACCACTTATGAGTTTATCGAGATTCTCTTTACTGTGTATACCTTTACTGATTTCATTATAAAATCTTGCCGGCAAAGAAGTTGCTATAGCAGAATCACTTTTCTGTTGATCAAGTTCCCTACTGGTATATCAAATCCGAGTATGCTGTGAATTTTTTCGGAAAAATTTACATAATGAACCATAGAACATTTCTTTTTTTCACAGGAAAGTTTCATGAAAGTTTTACCACCTTTGCTAGCATCGAATTGCCAAATTATATGCGATTCAACAGATTTGGCTGCGAAATTTAAGGCATCTATAATATCTTGCATATTCGAGTAAACTCCCGTCGGTAGTTGTGATTTCTCAGCCTTAATTACTGCTTCCTTCTCACTAATATCAATAAACCTGATTATTCCTTCCTCGTCTGATCGTATATGTAAAAAACTATATGGAAACTGAATCTCAGCGAGCGCTACTTCCCATCATCCATGTAACTCTATACGTTGAGGTAATTCAGTGGTAAAACACGTGGTTTTATTTTCCGGAAAGTAACTCATACTACTATTGCTCGGAAGAATCATGTAAAATTGCTCCTCCTTCATTTTGACTCAAAGATCTTAAACTCGATGCAGAAATCCAAGAATTGAATTTTGAAGGATAACCTTGCCAGCTAACTAACAATTGTTTATTGTTTCCGCGTCCCTTGCTTTTTATCACGTGGTCGATGATAAATTCTTCTCCTTGTAAGTCTTTATTGACCGGTGTTAATTCTTGTTCGTAAAAAATTCCGTCTATAATTTCGCCCTCTAAATCACTTAATTCGTATACGCAGGGTTTCCTCCATTCGATAACACGGTGAATTCGAAATATTTCTTCGCTTCACTTTGCCTCGTATCCTTTCTCAAAGGCTACTTTTGCTCTACTGACGCGTACGAGATCACCAGCATTATATTTAACTTTTTGTTTGCGTCCGCGATACTTTTTCTTCTTGTTGACGTCGTCGTCGATGTCATCACCGACAATTAATATTTTCACGCGCGATACGAGCATTTTCCCGCGTAACGACTGCAGGTTGCATTTTAATAGAAGAATGACGAGTATGATTGTAAGCATGAACGATATCTTGTAAAATATCAATGTAACGTCTCGTATTTTTATGTGTAAAATAACGCCACATCCGCTCCTTGAGTGTTCTATTAAATCGTTCTACAACAGCTGCTTTAATATCGGGATTGCGGGCTACACGAAAACGTATGCCTTTTTCTTTAAAGAATTTTTGTACAGAACTAGCTATAAATTCTTTACCTTTATCCGTCTGCAGGTATACAGGAATTCGTTTATTGTTTCTCAAAAGCACACGTTGAAAGGCTTTTGTCACGCAGATAGCTGTTTTGTCACGTAAGGGTTCTACCCAAACAAATTTACTAAGCACGCCAATAATTGTTAGCAGATAGGAATAACCATTATAACTCTTGAGATTACGAATATCGATTAAATCAGCCTCCCATAAATCGTCGATATTTGTCACGTTATAATGTAAACGCGGAAATTTTCGTCGTACTGGACGATGTAGCGTGTACGTATCTTGCGATTTAAGCCATTCAATGACGTCGTTACGCGTAAAATGTGGTTTAGCAGCTCTAGATAAATTCTCCGTCGCGGAATAGCTTGCGTAGTGCGAGGGATCGTAATACAATTTTTCGAGTTCCATTATTCGAGTTTGCTCCAATGAAATAAATCTTTCTTCCTTTTTGTCCGTGAATCCTCGTTACTTATTAATGTTTTACCGTCATCGCTATCGTCAGTGACGGATAAAAACACCGTGTCTTCTTCAGTTTCGTCTAACTTTCGTCTGTATGACTTTGAATGTGAGAGCGGAGTTTTCGGAGTTGAGCTCCCGTATGGCAACGTATTTTTAATACGCTGAGATTTACGTGCAAACGTAGTCAATAAATCGCGATTTCCTATGAGATTGGAAGGCGTATTTATGTCGCGATGTAATCTCGCAAACTGAATTCTCCCGGTTGCTTTCACCGTTTTTCTCTCGCGTACAGCGTCGTTTATAAGTTCGGTAATATTCGTCCCCGTTACAACTTCATTGTCTATAGTGACGAGACCGCGTTTATCCCAGCTAATCTTAGATGGCGGAATTTTAAGCAAATATTTTAATAGTGCGTGTGCTTTGACGCGATAAGTTTTAGGTACATTGTTGAGTATTTCTTTAAGCATTTCCGCTGTTTGAGCACGTTTCTTTCCAAAACTACTTTCGCTAATGTTTCCTTCATTGCTAATTGAAGTTCCCATTTCCGGGAGATCTTCGTTTAATAACGTCATATCGAGGTCTTCGTTCTGCTCGCCATCTCCGACATCGACGTTGCCTCGCGTACCATTGCGCGAATCGTTGCGAGATCGTTTCGCTTCCCGAACAAAGTGAAGATAACGTCGAAGTGTTTCCTTATACAATTTCCATTTTTCGCCTTCGTCGGTAGGAGTCGCGAGATTGAGAATACGCCACATCTCCGCGTCGAGACGCGATAAAGGAGTTCCCGGAGTTCGTACAGAGTTATTATTATTTCCATCTGATATCTCCATATTTTTTCCTTCGATTCGATAGATGTTATTTCCGGTTGCTGGTGATGCTGCATTCGTTGCATTTTTTCGAGATTTTCCGTAGAAATCAAAACCATTTTTTTTGCCTTCTCCATTATTTGATGTGTAATAGTTGTTTCTCACATTTGTTATTTCTTTTATAATTAGTATTTTTTGGAAAAAATATATAAAGTTGTATTTTTCTTTTTCACTCTCCGATAATCCGTGATAATATAGCACCGAGTATAGGTCCGATAAGATAGGGTAAAAATCCACCCCGTTGTATCAATAACTTTCTTTTAGCCTTCAAATTATCGCGTTTTACTGCGATACGCCGTAGGATTGCTTTATGTTTGGCTAAACGTTTCTTTTCGCTACTAGCAAGTGGAACGTTACCTTTGAGCGTGTTAAAAACGCACTCTTGAATACACTTTATGAGTTTATTGTCGGCGTTACGTAAGAATGTTGCTCTCTGATTTTTATTCAAATAACACAAAGCTTTTAAAAGACAAGCGTTTCTCTCACCAATGGAACGTCTAGCGATCTTTATTGCGCTGTCGGAAAAATTCTTCGACGTCGTCGAAGTCACTTTGATATTCTTACCACGTGTCACCATTATGACAAAATTGAGAGACTGACGAAATGCGAGCACAAATACCATTTTTATATTCCCCCTCCTCTACTACTCGATCTACGTGGTATGTAGACATAATGCAATTCGTCAACGGGAAAGATGCACGTGCGAAATCGATATTCGTCAGGAGTCGATTGTTTTAGATCAAGCAATAAATAGCCGTGAGGTCGCATAGTAGCATCGTAGTATGCTTCTTCTAGAAATTTCGGATCGTCGGGATATACTTGACGTGAGAGATGTCGAATTTGAGCCCTATCACGTGGATTTTTGAAAACTACTATGTAATTTGCGTTGAGAGATATGTCACGTTGTCCGCGACCTTGATGGAAAAGATTTTGCGAAATAAGTACAACACTGAGATTCTTATGATGACTTCCTTTGGTAAACAGATCTACGATAGCATCGCACGAAGACGATTCCCTCATAAGATCGTCAATTATCATCAATTTTGGAGATAGCGGATCATTTGAATAATCTTCCGGACGTGGTAATCCTTCGTGAAATTCGATTATATTTTTCTTCGTTTTTAGCAAAATATTATATTCAATCTTACGTGCTTCATTTTTTTCTACTTCTTTACTTTCACTAGTGTCACATTGCAGCCGATGATACGCATCCTGCCATTCGGCGTAATAAAATAAAATTCTTTCGAATCGAACATCGGACATGTCGGATAAATGTCTAAGAAAAGTTTTCACGAAAATTGTTTTCCCGCAACCCGTAGGTCCGCAGACGATCGACGTCCACGGATGTTTCCAGCGTACGTCCATTTCACGTAATGATTAATTTAGATGCTACTCACAAGTTGATAAATGAAAAAGTCATCGCATAACATGTTTAGTAACAATTATGTACGCGTGCGTATGTGTGAGTGAATGTGAGTAAAAACGTATATATGTATATATATATACATATATATGTATATACGCGTGTTGCATATCTTTTTTAAAAATATAAAGTGCTGACTGGACTTGGTCATAAGCTTATTCCGCGTTCCGGGGGGAGGCACACCCGCGGCGACCGCATGCTCGCGCTAGCGTTTTTCTACACGCGTACGAGCAAAGAGTACCGCGTCAGCTGGTTGACGCGGTACTCTTTGCTCGTACGCGTGTAGAAAAACGCTAGCGCGAGCATGCGGTCGCCGCGGGTGTGCCTCCCCCCGGAACGCGGAATAAGCTTATGACCAAGTCCAGTCAGCACTTTATATTTTTGACGCGGACGCTAGTAAGCGTTTCTGCGGAGGTAAACTGACACTAGCGTTTTCCCGAACACCGCTGCTGATAAGCTTACGTTCGCGGTGTTCGCTGAGCTACTCAATTTGTATCAAAAATGATAAGTTCCTGTACCGTTCGTGAATAAAAGTATAATTTACGTCACAATGTTTTACATTTTCAGTAAATCCGGGAGGAGAGAGTAAAGGGAGGGTAAAAGTAAATAGTCAGATTTAGGAAAGAAACAATTTTATGTAATATTGTTAATATAATTTTTGTCTATTTTACAAAATTAAGATTTGCGGTTTAGCAAAATTATACGGACAATTTCATTAAATCGAAGCGAAAGTATTTCTACAAATACAATGTTAAAGTATACATCTAAAAACGTTAAGTTATTTATTTGCAATTGTACACTACGTTCAATTTCCTGATAATTACCTTTGACGGTAAGTTTTATAATTTCGTAATCTATGTAAGACGTAGAAAGTTTTAATTCTATTTCGGTGATTAAATATTTCACAGTTTCATTAACAGTGTCGACTATAGAAACTAACTGCGATAAATGCACATCTACACATTTTAAAATTTTTTCCAGTCCGAGAAAAGTAGCTTTCTGCATCACAATTGCTACACTGTACGTTTTTTGTTTCTTCAACACAGGCTGCGACTCTTCTATTCCGTCATTCTCCGCAGAATGTCTGGCGTTTTCCTTGTACGTTAGCAGTATTGCCCTTGCTCCATAAGCGCTGGTAAAGTTGATAGAAATATTGTTGATAGTAATGGAACTTGGTCTTGTTTTTTGATTTTCATACAAGTACAGTCTCATTTCCTCCATATTGTTTTGAAATTGTCGCCAAGTATTGGTATCGAAGCAAATTCCGTCAGCACAATTTCCGGTTAATTTAACAATCAGAACAAAACATCTCTCGCTCACCGATTGTAATCCCACATGAATCTTCTTAGTGTAGGAAGAATTAAGTCCATACGTTGTTGATAGCAATAAATATTGATGTTCGTTTCTCCCATCGTTGTTGGCAATGACGCCGTTGTCGTTGTTAATATTCTTGTTAATATTGGACACAGTTTCCGTGGAATCAATTACTTTCTTCGAAGCTGCCATTGTTATCACTTTTCGTGTAAAATTCAGCGGAGAATAGTCACAACAGCAAGTCGAAATAGGGAATTTTCAAGAAGTTTTTTAACACAGCCGAAGCTAGGACTTTGAGAGAACGTCGACGACAGAATGAAATCCTAAGCTCCGTGCGCTCTTATATTGCTGCGGATTTCAGAAAGGAGGGAGAAAAATTTATTTACAAAACTAAATAACAGAAAAATTATAATTTTTTATGTTTAAATTTGTACGTTAAGGAGTGTAAGTGTGAGTGAGAGTGTGTATGCATGAAAGAGAGCGGGAAAGGTTCTAGAATCTTCAAGCAATTAAATTTGTTGCATGAAAAGAAATTTTTCAAACAATGAATCGAAAGTAATAATTTATAAAAATTTGTCAAGGGTAATAAATATTTGTACAAAGAAATAAGATAAGTTTAAAGCTGTAATTACGACAATATTGAATTGTAAAAATATAAAAGTAATTTTTGTATAAATGTGAATTTATTTGATAAATGTTTATTTTTTTATGACTTTTAAAATTTTTCTTTGAAAATAAAAGAAACACCTGGAGCAAAAAATTTATAAAAATTTAGTCATGGGTAATAAATATTTGTACAAAGAAATAAGACAACGTTAAAGCTGACGTTACGACAATATTGAAATGTAAAAAGTAAAAGTAATTTTTGTATATGAGAATTTTCTTGATAATTTACTTTTTTTGTGACTTTAAAAATTTTTCTTTGTAAATAAAAGAAATCCCTGTAGCAAAAAAAAAGAAATATAATATTGGGCAGTTATTTACGTTGTCTCGGTTTTAGGAAATATTTTTAATAGTGAAACTAACAAAGTTTTTCAAATAACAATTATTTTAAAAAGAAATAAACCAATAACAATAACAATAAACGCAAAAAAGAAACCAATATATAAAAAATTAAACAATTTACAAAAAATTAACGTGAAATGTTGACGCAGTGATAGTGTAAGAGGGAAAGTGTGAAATTGTGTGTTTCTAATTTTCAATTTCAAAATAATATTGAACAGTAATAAATTTTAAAGTATATAATATTGAACAATTAATAAAAGTAGATAATATTGAACAATTTATCCTGTGATAAATCTTCAACTAGAAAATATTTTCAATAGTACAACAAATAAAAAGTTTCTAAAAGAAATGAGATACACAGGAATGAAAAAATATTGAGAAACATTGACCTTTTTCTTCTAAAATATATGTTATACAGATGGAAAAATAATTTGTTAACGAAAATTTCTCCCTATTTCGTGGAGTAGGGAAAGAGTATAAGTTCTACGAAGCGAAAGAGAAAATGTTTTTCTGAGTTCGTCGTCGCGTTGAGCAACTTGTTTTTGACACGTTGTGACTCGTTTCAATTTTGGCAAAAATCAAAGTTAATTTTTGCTCAAAGTGTCGGGGATTAAAGCTACAGTGGCAAAGTGTGTGAATTTAACAGCAAATTTGATACCGGGGTTTAACAGCGAGCAATATTTATCCGAATTGTCGGATGAGTCAGCGGAGACAAATTACGCGATTTTTCAACGTTTCGCGTGTACTAGTACAAATACTGTACTAGCAATTTTATATAGATTGTTACATTTTAACGGAGATGAAAGATTATTACGTTTCGCGGGTGAAGTGATGGGAATGCGCGAAGCATTTGATCACGAGGAAGAAGATGTAGGAGGACATATTAGCTTCTTGCTATTGAATTATCGAAGATGTTTAGCAGGTAATTGAAATGTGTTTTTTAAAAAATACAATAAAACTACTCTCAGAACTTGTTAATTTTTCTAAATTTTTAAATCAATAATTTGTAGATAACAATATCCCCGCGAATGTTGCGCGTATAGTCCCTGCAATGGGCCGAAGACGTCGGGCAGAAGAAGAGCTCGAGGCACCACCTGCACGTAAGTTTGTATAAATACAATATTAATTTTAAAAAAATTTTACAATTTTATTACCAAGATAACATGATAAATTTTAGGGAGAGTACGATTAAACGAAAATACACGTGAGTCGATTCCGGTTATTACGCTATCATCAGGTAAGCTTCAATTTTAAGAAAATAACGCAAAAAGTGAAAATGTAAAAATTTTACGAAATATATATAATTATATCATTTTTAGATAGCGATATTGATGATGACGATAATAACGCAAGTATAGTCACCGTGAGCACAGCCGATCCTGAAATATTTTCACCCAGTAAGTTAATATTTTAAAATAAATTTAAACATTTCACATGAGGAAGTAAAATGTAAAAATTTATAAAAATATTAATATCTTCTTTATGATTTTATTAGCTTTCCCAATGATTGGTGGACTTATAAATAGAATACAAGAAGAAGAAGAAGAGCAGGAAGAAGAAGAGCAGGAAGAAGAAGAACAGGAAGAAGAAGATCAGGAAGAAGACGTGCAGGAAGAAGAAGTGCCAGAAGAAGAAGTGCAGGAAGAAGAAGTGCCAGAAGAAGAAGTGCAGGAAGAAGAAATGCAGGAAGAAGAAGAAGAGCAAGAAGAAGAGCAGGAAGAAGAAGAACAACATCACGTTACGTTGGATAATGATGACGACTACAGGGTGTATGTAGTGAATGAAGGTAACAATATTATCTTATTTCTCGTCATTTTATGCGCGAATTTAATATTTTAAAATTTTTAATTTTTAATTTTTAAATAAATGTAAATTGTTTAATTTTATTAGAAATCCGTTACACACCTTACTTTTCTCCGGAAGGCTAGAAACGAATTGAAAATTAAAAGGTGAGGAATACTCACGAGTAATACTAGACGTAGCAGACTTATGAAATATGACTTATTAAATTTGAGCATAAAAATAAGAATAATATAAAATATAAATTTCATTTTTAATTTAATTTTTTTTTTGCTTTTTTTTTTTCGTTTCATCAGTGCAGAGTGGTGGTGGCAGTCGAACATCTCATGCACAAGTGTCGCAGCTTCCTGATAACGAGGAAAGTGATGAGAGAGAGGAGAACGAGGAGGAAACCGACGTGGAAAATCATCTTAACACCACATCGGAGACTGAAGAAGCTGAAGAAGAGATGGAGAATCGACTCGTCAACACATCGGAGGCTCAAGAAGGCGAAGAAGAGCAGCTGGAGAATCAACAACAACAACAGGTCGGAGATTTCCATTATATAAATTTATTGTCGGAGAATACGCGACGTTTTAGAAATTTTAGTGTAATCGGAAGAGAAGCGAGTTTTGCGATACGTCCGTTATCTGAAGACGATGATATATATCGAGCGCTAGAAATCGCGTTCCGTGAAATTCACGCGTACGCTATACGAACGTGCGAACCTGCCCATTACGTAGGAATATCGTTCGATTCACCGAATTTGACGCATGGTCCTGCGGGTTTATCGTTTCGTCCGGTGCGTGACTTGACGAGCGAGGATATTTGGCGACTCGTACGTTCGGTAGCGCAGAGTGCAGGGGGACTCGATATCGCGCAACAATTCAATATACGCGTTTTTAATGTTACGGTTCCTTCGGGTCGCGGACGTGTAAAATTAACGCACGAAGATGTCGCGAAGCGCTCAATATTAACAATAAAAAATTCCGATAATTTGTGTTTCCCTCGTTCCATCGTGACAGCGCGTATTTACTGCGAACGTGGTAATTTACGCACTGGTAAATTTCATGAAAAATGGAATGCGGTAAGATATCTACATTCCTCGTTACAAAGAGAACTAGCGAAAGAATTAACGAAGAATGCTGGTGTCAAGATACCGGAAGAGGGATGCGGAATTCGAGAAATTGAGCGTTTTCAACAATATCTGATTACTGATAATATAGCGATCGTCGTATATAATTTTGCTACTTTCGGACGCGGAGAAAAACCGATGTACGACGGAACCGAAATACTCGCTTCTCTCGGACGCGAATCTTCCTTCCGATTAAATATTATGTATTATGAGCGTTTGAGACATTATAATCCTATTTTAAATTTAACAGCCGCCTCTGGTTGCAATAATTATTGTGTAGCATGTAATATAAAATATTGGAATAGAAACAATCACCGCTGCTCACATAAATGTCCGCAATGTTTCGCTATGCCCGCGTGTACTCAGTCCGACGTAGAAATTAAAAAGTGCGACGCATGTAATCGAACGTTTTTCGGAGAGACGTGCTTTGAGCGTCATCGTAATGAAAAATCGTATGATACTAAATCGAGTATTTGTAGTGTTATACGATTTTGCGTTGAGTGTGGATGTGTTGTTAAATTAAATTCGAAACACGAATGCGGTACTTTTTATTGTAAATTATGCCGTATCCAACAGCCTCGAAATCATTTATGTTATGTGTTACCTCTTCGCCGAGTCAATATTACCTCTTCTGTTCCTTCCTCGTCAACGTCATCGTTGCAGTCGACGTCGACAATGGGGAAGGAGACAACGGAGGAAATAATTAACATGGAGGAAGAAGCAGCGAACGAATTAGATAGCGAGGAATTTGAGAATGTACGTGTAAACGAACGCGAAAAGGGACGCGTTGCGTTCGTGTTTTACGATTTCGAGACGAGACAAGACGAAACACTCGAAGGCACGACAAGTGTAAAGAAACACGTTCCGACATTATGCGTCGCTCAACAAATTTGCGAATCATGTGCGGGAAAAAATAATATGTCCACGCGGTGTCGTTGGTGCGGTATGCGAGAGTTCGTTTTTCATCATGATCCGGTGAAACAATTTGTCGATTTTGCAACACGACCGACAAAATGTTTCAAGCGGATCATTTGTATTGCTCATAATGCGAAAGCATTCGATGCGCAATTTATTTTAGAACACATTGTAGTAAAGCGTAACGGATTAGAACCTAAAGTAATTTTAAACGGGACAAAAATAGTAGTTTTAACTGTAGGACATACGAAATTTATCGATAGTGTTAATTATGCCAATGCGATTATCCGAGTTACCAAAGGCTTTCGGGCTGAAGGATACAGCTGATAAAGGCATTTTTCCGCATTTATTTAACACTATTGAAAATCAATCGTACATCGGACCGTTACCCAACACAAGTTATTATTCGCCGGAGATAATGAAAACGGAAGAGCGTGAGCGTTTTTTTTCATGGTATAACGAGATAAAAGAAAAAAATTTCGTGTTCGATTTTCAACGAGAAATTATACGTTATTGTCGTACAGATGTCGATATTCTTCGACGGGCGTGCTTAGCATTTCGGAAAATTTTCTTAGATCGCGGTAATGTGTGTCCGTTTGAGGAATGCACGACTATTGCCTCGACGTGCATGACAGTTTTTCGAAAAAACTTCTTGCGCGAAAAGGAAATAGGCGTTATTCCTCACGGAGGCTATGGAAAAGCTAGTAATTATTCACGTAAAGCGCTGCAATGGCTGGTTTGGATGGAACGCGAACTCGGACGTCATATAATTCACGCGGGACGTGCACGCTCGATGGTACGCCCGTCGATGGATATTACGAAACGCATGTTGCAGGGAAGACACAGCGTTACGTGTTACAATTTCACGGCTGTTTTTGGCACGGATGTCCCTCTTGCTTTCCGCTGAATCGCGATAGAAAACTCTCGTCGGTAATAGAACGTGGAGATACATTAGTTTCACGATATGAACGAACTCTCGCTATCTCATGGCGACTTAGACAACGCGGCTACACTGTGGTGGAAAAATGGGAGTGCACGTTCGATAGGGAAATGCGCGACAAACGTGAAATGTATGAATATCTCGAGAATCATCAACTAATAGAAGCTTCGCCACTCAATCCTCGTGAATCCTTCTTCGGAGGTCGAACGGGCAATATCGCGACTCGGTACGAGGTTACGGGTACAGAGAAAATACGTTACGTAGACGTATGTTCTTTGTACCCTTATGTATTAAAGACGGGTGCTTTTCCGATCGGGCATCCAGACATTTATGTAGGCGAAGAATGTTCTGTTTTAATCGGGAAACCACCGAATTATAATTTTGACAAGGTCGAAGGTCTCGTACGTTGTAGAGTATTCCCACCATGTAATTTGTTTCATCCAGTACTCCCATATTTTACATAGAATTACGTAAGGCAATCGAAAAAGGTTATCTTGTGTCAGCAGTAAGCGAAATCTGGCAATATAAAGTTAATCAATTTGACCCCACAACACGACAGGGTGGATTATTCACAGAGTATATTAATACTTTCCTACAACTCAAACAAGAAGCCACTGGATGGCCACGCGAATGTGAAGAAAGCGATGACGCTAAAGAACGATACTTACGTGAGTATGAAAAGACCGAAGGTATCGTTCTTGATAAGCGAAACATCGCGCGGAATCCAGGGTTGCGTTCGGTTGCGAAATTGTGTTTAAATTCTTTTTGGGGTAAATTTGGGCAGCGGTCTAATTTACCTACTACCGAAGTTGTCAGAACACAACAACGTCTTGTGACATTGTTGACTAGTGCTGAACACGAAATAACCGATATATTGCCTGTAAACGATGATGTAATATATGTGGCAAATGCGACAAGAAGCAATCGTACCTTCTCCGTTAACTAATGTTGTGATTGCAGCATACACAACGGCACAAACACGTTTAAAATTATATAGTTATTTAGAAAAATTAGATAGACGGGTTCTTTATTATGATACAGATTCTTGTATTTATATTAGCAGCGGTGATCCAAATGAGTACGAACCGCGTACGGGAAATTTTCTTGGTGACATGACGGACGAACTCGAATCTTATGGTCAGGGAAGTTATATCGAAGCATTCGTGTCAGGTGGACCAAAATTTTACTCTTACATTGTTCGTACATCAGAAGACCGTACTCATGAAATATGTAAAGTTAAGAGTATAACCCTTAATCACGAAACTGCAAAGTGTATAAATTTTATTAGTATTAAAAATTTATTATTAGCGTCAGAGAGATTGCAACCAAACGAAGACAAAGAAAATAAAGAAGAAACAGCTGAAACTTCGATAAACCTATGTTTTAATGCAACTTCGTCGCACTGCGTTTCACGAAGTTATAACACGATGTGAAACGAAAGTTTGTAGCCCCGTATTGTTAAAACGTAGGTTTATCAATAGTCGTTGTTCACTACCATACGGTTATATGTCGCGGAATTAATTTTTCTTTTTTCTCGTCTCTCGATCATCTCAATTAAAACGAATTCACGTATTCTCCGACACGATAGAAAATAGTTTTTTTGTAAAACATTCTTAATATAAATGTAAATAAAATTTGCTTAAGAAAACAAAACCTTGTAAAAAAATTTTGTAATATTAAATGTATAATAAAATATTATAGTAATAATTAATTGTTATTAGCAAAATGTGTGTAATAACGTGAATAATAAATGTAAAATATTTTGTAAAATATAAGAATTTTAAATATATAACTATTTTACTTTCCTCTCTTACTATTCAACGTTCACAGATTTCGCTTTAAAAGAATTTCTTTCTTTTAGCCAAATTATTTGTAATAATCGAGTTATGTAAAAAATTAATTTGAATATTAAATTAATGTGAACTTTTTTCTCATTAAAATTATTTAGTATTTTCTTCCCATCATTTCCCTTTTTCCTTTTTACTGCGAAACACTCACGTTTTCTCTAAAAATTAAAGTAACATCATAATCAGTGCGATAATGTCTTTTCTTTATTCGATTCAGTCGTCCTAATGTTCGACTTTTCTCTCATTGTCACTAAAATTAATATTGTTACCTGGCACGCGAGCGGGGCCCGTCTCCCTAAACTTTAACCTGTGGTGGGACCGTGGTCGGGACCCCCGCTGGGTTAATGACCTGCGACGAGACGGCACCCCCCGCTGGGTTAATGACCTGAGACGAGACGGCCCCCCGCTGGTTTAGTGACGTCACCGGCGCCAGAGGGTGAGTGGTGGGGGTTTGTTTTGACGCACCATAGTGCATTACTTACTACTATCGTTGCTTAAAAAACAGAAATATTTCGAAACTTGTTATTACTGTTAATCGTAAAAATACATAATGTATAAAATAATTGTTTTCATAACAATTATTTTAGAATTTGATTTATAACATAATTTAATTTTTGCTTTTAATTAAATGTTTGTTTCTTTTTAAAAATTTGATGTTAAATTTTACATTTGTTTAAAATTTTTTAAGCATACATATATCACTAAGAATATAAAGGCTCGACATATATCACTAAGAATATAAAGGCTCGATATATATCAAATATAAATCGGTAATAGATAGGCTATTCGAGTTGTACGCGGATGTCGATGCGTCGATTCCAACGAAAATTAATTTTTCGTTGGAATTAACTAATTGTGCACGGGGCACACATTTTGCTTGGTACACCGCCAAGACTTTATTACGGAACAATCTCAATTCGAGATTTTTAATTCCAAAGATCCCCTCTAACCCCCCTACAGAATTATAGGCGAGAAAAATATAGATCCGAAAGTCGCTGAATCAAGAATCGTTATTTACAAATAGTTATTTATCAAGGCAGAGAAAAATATAGAGTCGAAGGGTCTGAATAGCTGAAATTTGTGGCGTTCGCAATCTGTAGCGCGTGCTTTAGTAAGGCCTCGTCGTGCCGAAGACCGTACCGGATCGTCTTCTTTATTTTTAATTTTCCTTCCGCCCGTTTCGGCGGCGGTTTGACGCGACGGGGCGGCGTCTTCTGCTCGCACTCCTCGTCCTCGTCCTCGTCGTCGGACGACTCCTGCGGCGTCCACTTGTCGTCCTCGTCATCGTCGTCGTTTTTCCTCGTCTTCTTCGTCGCCGCCGTCCTTTTACTCGGTGGTGCTGGTGGTGGCGGCGGCGGAGGCGGCGGCGTTATGTCCCTGGACGTGCCAGGGACAGGCTCCAATTGCTGCTTGTTCGGGCGACGAAGACGACGAGGATGGGCGACGACGACGAAGACGGGTGACGACGGTAGTGGTGGCGGCGACGGTGACGGTCGCGTTGGTGGTGGTGGCGGCGTAATGTCCCTGGACGTGCCAGGGGCCTCCCTGGACGTGCCAGGAGCCTCCTCCTCGTCAACCTCCATTTCCACCACAGCGACAGGAGGAGGACGAGGACGAAGACGATGAGGACGGGCGGCTGCAACGACGGCTGGTGACGACGACGACGACGGCGAAGACGTGTGTAATGGCTGCGGCTGTGGCGGCGAGGGCGACGGCGACGGTATCTGCGACACTCGGACGGCGGTGGCGGCGGGGAGGGCGAGGGCGAGGGCGAGGGCGAAGGCGAGGGTGACGGCGACGACCAGTCCACAATCGCCGAGGAGGAGACACTACTCCTCCTCCTCCTCTTGCTCGCTTTAGCTCCTCCTCTGCCCTTTCTGCCCGCCTTCCTTTTCGCCGTCGCTTTATGAGCCAATCTCGCCTGCCGCATCAACTCGCGCGCGTTTTTAACCGTCGGCGGACGTCGGTCGTCGTGTTTAACGAGGACCCATGAATGTTGCTTGGCCGTACCGCTTATCCAGTGGTACGGAAAGACGTCGAACTGTCTAACCGCACCACTGAAGCGGCGGTACAGGTCCTCGTTGTCGTCGACCGACGGCCGACGTAGGCTGGAGCGCGCGACACGGGCGACGGTCGTGCCGGGCTCCAGCGACAATGCGCGCGCGATAGTGTCCGCAGCCATTACGCGGACGATGTCGACGTGGCGGCAATCGTACCACGTGTGCCTACTGTACATGTATAGGAAACGTCCCATCGAGAACGGTGGTGCGTCTCTACACGGCTCGTCGTTGGCCGGCGCCGCGTTGTCGAACGTGGTAGCGAACGACTCGACGAGCTCGCACCAGTTGATGGGGCGTTTCTTCATGTACTTGGCAGATAAAAATCCGTACGTGTAGGCCCACATGGCCGCGCACACGACGAGATATCTCTCGGCGTTCTCGGGCGTATTGTACGCCGAGGGCATCCAACGTTGGATTTGGCCAATGTGCGTCACCGCGTCCAAAAGGTCTTTTTGAACGCGGGAGGTGTATCCGGGCACCATCGGCTCGTCCAACGTGGTCGGTGCAGATGTCTCTGCAATCTCGTCGTGTCCACGTAATAATACGATGCCGCCGCGGATGGAGGATGCCTCGCTGCCGTTGGCGAAGATGATCCGCATCAGGCCGTAGTTGTAAGTGCGGTGGCGGCCGTGCGCGAAATATAATACGTGCATTTCTGCCCGCACCGCGCGCGCTACTAGGTACCGCGGAATCCACGCGTGCGCGGGCGGGCAGAAAGGCTCACGCTGGCGGAGTTCGCCAGCTTCGCCACCGCACGTCGACCTGACGCTTCGTCGAACGAGCCTCAGATCGGCGCCCACGGTCTCGTCGAAATGACGAGGCCACGCGCCGAAGCGCGTTATGAGGCGTCGTTCGACGAGCTGGCGCGTCGTAATGGTGGGCACGCCTTCGGCAAAAATGTCGAGAATATCGATCGCGCTCGAGATGTTGGCGCAGAGGTGCGGTATCACTCGAGCGCGATCCAGCGTGACCACCTCTTCGACGCGCAGCGCGTGCCCGTGGCGGACGAAATTCGCACAGTAGGCGGCGAGGTCGCGCGAGTATTGACGCGTCGCCTCCGCCACATCCTCCATCCTCTTATCGCCGCGATTGGCCGCGTAGCCACCGGCTATCAGATAATTGGCCAGATAGCCGGAATCGGCGGGTCTGGCCATTTTTGCCGACGAATTGTACGCCTGGGCGAACGTCACAAGGTGTTGGGCGCCCGGCGCCGAGGCATGTCGGCAAAAATACCCGTAATCGGCCAGAAAACCCGCTCGATAGCGATCGACCTTGTCGTCTAGCCGGATGCAGCCCCGATACATTCCGGCTAGCGAGTGATGATCGCGGGCTACGCGGCCCGATAGTTTTATCAGCAACGCGTCGTCGTCCGAGTCCCGCGTTGCCGCCGTCGTCGTCGTCGTCGTCGTGGAAGCTCCTGGTTCTGGCGCTGGTGCGGCGGTACAGCGCATCGTGTCGGCGCGATGAATTTGGATCACGTCGACGTGATCGTGGTCCACTCGCGCGATCCGAGCGAGAAGGGTCTTTGCGTGACCCTTGTCGAGCCGTAAGCCGTGCTGCGCCACGTAAAAGCGCAGATAGGCGATCCCGCACGCCTCGCGCAAGTCGGTCGCCTCGATGACCGACATGAGGTGGCGCGCAAAGTTTGCGAAATCCCGCTGAAAGATGTTATAGTCGCGGTCCATCTCGTAGCGCGCGAAACTTACGCCGCCGCGTGCGGTCTCGCTATCTTCGTGGCAGAGTTTAGCCGCGCGCAGCACGATTTTCCGCATAAAAGCGGCGCTGGATACCTGCAGCCGGCTCGGCTCTCGCTCGGTCGCTCGCACCGGCACGTTCCGTAGAAATTCGCACTGGTCGTTGTACTGGAATAGTACGAGGACCAGGCGACCGTCCACCGTCGCCAAACGGTACTCGGGCTACCAGGGCTTCTTTTCTCACGCGTTGGGGTCGCACGTCTTTGCCGCTCCTTCGGTCGTCGTCGCCGTTGCGGAGTACAATCCGCGCGCCCCGACGAACAGCGGCCTCTTGGCCAGGTAGCGCGTCAACTTCACGTTGGCGCAACACGCGATCTTGAACGGTCGGGTGTACAGCGTACACCCCTGTTCGCACACAATGGGCTCCAGGGACGTGCAGCAGACCATGACCGAGTCTACGTCCTCGGTAACCTGCACGCCCTGTAGCAAATTGTCCAACGGCCTTGGACAGAGGGCCGCGATGGATCGCGCGCCGGCCATTTCGGCAACCTCCTCCTCCTCCTCCTCCTCCACTCCGCGTCTGCCGACGGAGTTGTCGTCGTCGCCGTCGTGCTCCATCTCGCGCGGTGATGGTTGAGTAAAATCTGAAATATTAAGGAATGACGAGAGATTAATAAACGATAAAACAACAATAAAACGATAAAACAATAACTTTGTATATAATAAAGATAGAAAGGTTTATAAAGAACGAAAATTAAGTTTGAAATATCTGTTCTTAAAGAACCTATTCGTTTTAATGTTGCGAGATTAATATACTGAAAATGGCGGATGACAAAACATGGCCTGAGTCATGTATCGTAACTCTATGGTATAAAAAGCATACGATAGTACAGAGTTTCCTCTTTAGAATGCTAAAAAGCTTAAAATGCTAAAATGATTTTAGAGGAGACTCTGTACCATCGTATGCTTTCTATCCCATAGAAAATGCGCCATTTTCAATATATTTATCTCGCAACATAAAAACGAATAAGTTCTTAAAGTAGAGATTCCAAAGTTCATTTACATTTTTTATAAACCTTTCAGTTTGAATTATTTAAGTTATTGTCATTTAAAATTTTATAATTTCAAGTGTACCGCTTTTTTTTCGAGTGAGTGTAGAATGAAGGAAACGTGGAAAGGGAAAAAAATACATAAACAAAAGAAAACACTTACCCGTGACTACGGACTCTGGTGGTAGACGGAGGTCCACGGTTGTCGCTCCGGGCTCCTCGCGAAGCGCAAAGCGAATATCAGACGAACTGGAAAATTAAGTAGGGCGCAAGAGGTTAAAACAAGGCGAAGCGAACGTGTGTTTGTTTTCACACACACAGAGAGAGAGAGAGAGAGAGAGAGAGAGAGAGAGAGAGAGAGAGAGAGAGAGAGAGAGAGAGAGAGAGCTACTCGCGATACTTACCACAAGCGATCCGAAGATGGGCCGGATTCGTGATCGAAAAAGAGACGAGCGGAACAGGGAACGTGGCGGTGATACCTAAAAAGAAAAAAAAATTAAAAACGAACACATACACACACACACATACACACAGCTGTGGCGAACAGTTTGGAGAGGAAAGTGTAATCGTTGTAGTGGAGCGGGTAAAAAAACTGGTAAGTAAACCAAATAGTATCGACGATGTGCGTTACGGGCTCGGGGAGCAGTCCTCCCCCTAATGGCGCCGTACCGCCGGGCGTTTGAAGTCGGGGTCGCCTTCCCCTACCGACGACGGACCCTTGCCGGCATGGCGAGTCCTAAGGGATTCGTCGGCCTCCCCCTGAAATCCCCTCCGCCCGGTGGTTCACCCTTCCAGGACCGCGAGGGCCCATTCGGGTGTTCCTTTGGGTTTCGGGGAACGTTGTAAAACAGCACAGATTAGAAAATAAAATTACCTCGTTCCTCCGAGTCCACTGGTACCGCACGCGTGGTTAGCGCGGACGGCCTCTTCCTCTCTTCTCTCTACGCAACGTTGGCGCGTTGAGAGAAGAGAGGAAGAAACCGTCCGCGCGAACCACGCGTGCGGTACGGGTCCTCGAGGTGAACGAGGTAACGTAGTTGGGTGTAACGCGCGAAGATAATTATGTGAACCCCTCGCTCACCCTCTCCAATCTCTGTCTCGCGATACAATGCGGGTTTGCCGGTGGTTTCCAGGGAACCACCTGGAGCACCGGAGAACAGAAATCCCTCCCGCCTCGCACCACAGATAAGACCTAACGATGATGAGAACAAGATTGAGAGTTAAATCGAATATAAGAATAGAGATAGACGACAATTAATTACACGACTGAGAAACTCTACTCACCTCGACAACGGGGTCCTCTGTTTGACGGACGCCTCAAGGATGCGTGTCCGTGTGCCGAGAAAAAAAATCCAAGAAAACAGACGTCTGAACGAAACGCGCGAGATGATTATAAAATGTCGAAGGAACAATATATTGTTGGGGGGGAGGAGCACACGAAAAACTTACCAACAGCGGCCTTGGTCGCTGCCGAAAAAACGTCTTTAAAAAGACGGATGTATAAATCCGAGATGTATTTCGAGGATAATCTGAAAAGAAAAAAGGTATTGTAGTCGATAGGATGTCGATAGGAGAGATATATATATATATTTTATTCGAACTCTTAACTCTTTTCTAATTCTCGTATAAGCTCTTTATTATTCTTACTCTTGTAAATTCTCAGAGAGAGAGACGCGCTCGACCGAGCGGTCGCCGTTTATAAACACTCGGCTAAAACGCTTATCCTTTCAAATCAAGCCAATCACGGCATGGCACGTTTCGTCAGAAGTATACAATAAAATCGAGGCAACGGACAGATAAGCATACACGAAAACGACAATGACCTGACACGAAAATAACAACATAATACATATAGGGTGATCTCCCGGGCATCCCGCTACATCGGAGATCGCTAACAGCTCGGCCATTCTGACATTAGGCCGTCCCGGCCTAACGTGGTCATGAATGTCGCGAATTAAATAACGGGAATTTGTCGCATCTCAGATGAGCGCATATCCAAGAAACTCATTTTAATTACAATTTTACATATGGACGCATTTGATCGGGCGCTACCACACCATTATACGGTCGCTGCGTCAATTGAAACCCGTTAACGTCGCTTATCACGTATCGATCGTAATCGAGCACCTTTTTTATTACATACGGCCCCTTAAACCTTGGTACAAGCTTTTTATTTATGCCTACCGTAGTTTCTACGTTCTTAATTTCTACATAGTCGCCGGGCTTATACTGACGCGCGGTTTTTCGGCGCAGGTTGTATCGCGCGGCGCTCTGCTGTTGGGATTCGTTAATCCTTTTTTCGGCCTTCTGTCGCAGCCGTCCAAGGTCACGATCCGCATCTACGTCAATTCGAACAAGGTCGCGTAATGAATCGTTTGTTTTCCCTCTCTGCTCCAAACCGAACAATAGGCGGACCGGAGTTTCGCCGGTCGCGCGTGAGACGGTATTATTTATAGCATACTCTACTTCTTTTAAACCAGAATCCCATTTAGAGGGTGTTTCGCATAATTTGGCTAACATCGGTGTTATTACGCGATTAAAACGTTCCACCTGTCCGTTAGCTCTCGGAGTCCCGACAGCAATCAACGTATGCTCGATCGTTACGGATTTCAGGAATTCCTTAAACGCATCAGATGTGAAACAAGTACCCCTATCAGAAATTAAACGCTTAGGTCGGCTATATGAGCGAAAATAATCGCACAGATGCTTGACAACCTCGTCCGTCGCCGTCGACTTACACGGATAAAGCCTGACGAATTTCGTAAACACGTCGATGATAACAAACAAATGCCGGTATCCTCTCCCAGTTTTTTCCAACGGGCCCAAGTGATCGACGTGAATTATTGCGAAAGGCGAGCTCTCTTTCGGAATACTGTGTAAATATCCCTCGGCCTTGCCGCTCGGCGGTGAGAACTCGATACAACGCAAGCAATTTGAAATGTATTCTTTCACTTTTTCTCGCATACGCGGAAACCAATAAATTTTAATTATGCTGTCGATGACTTTGTCAATACCCACGTGACCGAGGTCATCGTGGCACGTCCTGATAACATTACTTTCCATCGCTCGAGGTACATAAAATAATAGTTTTTTATTTTTATCCTTCCGGTAAACCAGGCCGTCGCGTAGTTCATAATATTTTATTTCGCCCTTTTCGAGCTCGTCGCGAATTTTTACGATCTCGTCGTCGCGGTCCTGGCAAATGGACAACGTGCGCTCAAACGTGTTTCCCTCCAGCACCAATACTGTGGCACCGACTAAGCGCATCCACGTGACTCATACGTCCGCCCGGGCGATGAACGATCTCGCAATCATAATTCTGTAGAAAAAGAGCCCACCGCGAAATCCTGGGATTTACATCGTTTTTATTCAATGTGAGTCGGAAATTATCGCAATCGGTTATGACCCTGAACTTTCGTCCCGCGAGATAAATATGGAACCGCTTAATAGCATATACGACCGCGAGACACTCCAACTCAAAACTATGATACTTTGACTCCGCGGGTGTTGTTCTCTGACTCCAGAACGAGATCGGGCGCCACGTTCCGTCGCCCTGTTTCTGGAGCAGGATTCCGCCGAAGCCGCTAATGCTCTCGTCACAGTGCAATTCCGTCTCCGCATGCGGCGAATAGATCGCCAGTACCGGCCCACTAGACAAGCGATCCCTGAGCGCCTCGACCACCGCGCTCTCCGGAGCCCCGAACGTAAAAGTCGCCTTTTTTTTATTAGATCGTACAATGGTTTAGCCAATAGCGAAAATCCAGGAATAAATCGACGGAAGTAGCTCGCCAGTCCAATAAACCGCTGGACCTCCTTCGCGTTACGCGGAATCGGGTAACTCAAAACTGACTCGATGTTCTCGTCGCTCGGGCGGATACCGTGCTGATTAATGCAATAACCCAAGTATTTTATTTCCGTTCGCGCAAAGCAACACTTGTCGAGGCGAAACCGCAGAAGATAGCGACCAGACAGCTCAAAGACCTCCCGCAAAATCGCGATATGCTCGCCCATGCTCTCCGTCGCGACCAGGATATCGTCCAGGTAAAGTATTATTTTATTTTCTCGGACCAGCGGCGCGTACACCATATGAATGAAACGCTGGAATACGCGCGGCGCGTTGATCAATCCGAAGGGCATCCGTAAATATTCATACTGTCCCAGCGGTGTCACAAATGACGTGTACTTTACCGACACTGCATGCACCTTGACGTGGTGAAATCCGTCCCTCAAATCCAAGACCGAAAAATATTTTTTATCTCTTAACCGATCAATATTATCGTCGATTAGCTCTGTTGGGAAATTATCCCGCACCGTGATTTTATTCAGCTCGCGATAGTCGACGCACAACCGGAGACTTCCGTCTTTCTTTTTTGTAAGTACAATCGGGCTCACGTATGGGGAGTCGCTGGGTCGTATAGTCCCCTCGCTCAGGAGCTTGTCTAAGATGTTACGCAGAGCCTCCTTGTCCGCAAATGACAGCCTACGCGGACGCGAATATATCGGCTGTTCGCATTTCAATGTAATGCTCATCTCGAAGTCAGGCGCGTGTTTTCCCGCCTGCAATCCCCCGACATAATATGATTCATATGCTTCGCGAATTTTGTTTGTATTTTCTTCGCCGATGGCTGCGTTAATTTGGAGCTCGTCCCGCACGTCAACCGGATCGCCGATACTCTCGATGGCCATGATCTCATCGATCGCGCTCGTCTCCCCGGCCGCTACTACCTCTATATCTTTCCCGAGCGTAACTCGAATCGAGGGGCTGGTCAAAAAATCCCTACCCAAGAGGACATTGCAGGACATCGCGTCATCCGGGACAGTATGAAATTTTATTTCCAAGCAGATGTCCCGGATCTTTACTCTGCTTGGGAAAATGCTATTGATACGAAGCAGCGAGCAGTTGATTCCATGAAACTGTCCCACTCCCTCCTCAACGGGCAAGCATAATTCAGTCGGGACTCTACTACTTTTGATAAGACTAATTGGGGACCCTGTGTCAATCAGCGCGCCGTCGATGCGATCATAGCCCGCGCGCTCGTCCATCGCCGAAATATTCACATCTAAAATGTAAGGTCCCGGGTGTACAACAGACCGCGATACATCCGTCAAGGCTATCTCCGCCGACGGCCCCGCTCCCGTCGGGCGCCCGCGCTTGGGACACCCCGCCGCTAAATGTCCCGCCGCCCCGCAAAGGTAACACGCGCGCTCCGTCGGCGGCTGCCCGCATCGCGCCGCAACATGCCCTACCTCGCCGCATCGATAGCATCGTACTCGCCTTGGTCCCGGCAATCCAGTTCCCCCGTCGGCAGCCGGCTCCGCACCGACTCCTCGGCTCTCCGTCCGTCCCGGCCCCGCCAACGACGCCCCAGATCCTCCGCCGACGGCAGGTCTCGCACCACCTCCTCTCCATCCCGCTCCTCCGGTTCCTCCGGACGGTCCCGTTCTTCTGTCCCCTCGCTCGATCACGATGCTCTCGAAGGCCTCCAGCAATTCCACCCCCGACCGGAACCTCATGAGACGTGCCTGGTTCCGCAGCTGCACGTTTGCTATGCCCTCGACGAAGTGGTCGAGAAGTTCATCCTGCGCCACCGGGACACGATTGGCAAGAATCACTTTCTCGTGATAATAATTGCAGAAGGCAATTATGGAAATTTGAGGCATTAGGAAATTTGAGGCTCGTCCCCCCTCCAAACACGAGCCTCAAATTTCCTCCGGAGCGTCAGTCTAGCTCGGCGCAAATCGAACATTTGCCCCATTTCTCTCAAAAGATCTTCTATTCTTAGCGTTAGATGTTCGGTTTTTGAGTAAAACCACGCTAATGCGTCATTCAAACGGGAGCCAATCAGAATTCTGGTCGCGTTCTCGTCAAGTCGGTAGGTGTCACGTAGAAGCTCGAGCTGGCCTCTCCACCTCCAAAATGTATTCTCGCTCGCGTCGAATTCCGGCAACAACTCTTTAACGCCTCTAACAATCGCACCACCAGGCACCTCCGTCGATGCGACCGACGCGTCGCGAGACAGTTCTCTCTCTCTCTCTCAACAATATCCCTCTCTCTCTCTCCCACAATTCTCTCTCTTTACGCAGAAGAATTAATTCCGCGCGTTCCAACTCTTCAAGCCGAGCGGGCGAAGCGCCTCCTCGCTCTCGCGTCGCGGCGGCCTGCTCCACCTCGTCCTCTACCTCTACAGCATCCGTACTCCACGCGCCGGGGTCCGATGCACCAGCCGAGCGCAACGCCTCCCGTTGCTTACTCAGCTCCATCCACACGCCCGAATCGCTGTCCTCCTCTAACCGCTGGATTAGCTCAGCCTTCGAGCCTCCGGTCGGCAGCCCCTTCGTCCGCAGAGCCTCCTTCAATTCCACTACAGTGAAATCACTGCCCTGCACACTCATGCTGCACTTTCTTCCGAGAGATCGAGGCACGAATTCTCAATCCCACTTCTGATTTTGTAGTCGATAGGATATCGATAGGAGAGATATATATATATATTTTATTCCAACTCTTAACTCTTTTCTAATTCTTGTATAAGCTCTTTATTATTCTTACTCTTGTAAATTCTCAGAGAGAGAGACGCGCTCGACCGAGCGGTCGCCGTTTATAAACACTCGGCTAAAACGCTTATCCTTTCAAATCAAGCCAATCACGGCATGGCACGTTTCGTCAGAAGTATACAATAAAATCGAGGCAACGGACAGATAAGCATAGTAACTCTGCGTTGATACCACTGCTTAAAATAACAACATAATACATATAGGGTGATCTCCCAGGCATCCCGCTACATCGGAGATCGCTAACAGTATATAATATTAGAGTCTCGTATTATAATTATAACACGAAGAGAGAGAGAGAGAGAGAGAGAGAGAGAGAGAGAGAGAGAGAGAGAGAGAGAGAGAGAGAGAGAGAGAGAGAGAGAGAGAGAGAGAGAGAGAGAGAGAGAGAGAGAGAGAGAGAGAGAGAGAGAGAGAGAGAGAGAGAGAGAGAGAGAGAGAGAGAGAGAGAGAGAGAGAGAGAGAGAGAGAGAGAGAGAGAGAGAGAGAGAGAGAGAGAGAGAGAGAGAGAGAGAGAGAGAGAGAGAGAGAGAGAGAGAGAGAGAGAGAGAGAGAGAGAGAGAGAGAGAGAGAGAGAGAGAGAGAGAGAGAGAGAGAGAGAGAGAGAGAGAGAGAGAGAGAGAGAGAGAGAGAGAGAGCGAGCGAGCGAGCGAATCAACTAACCTCAGACGCCTGCGAAGGCTTGCCGAAAGCGTCTTGAAAAAGACGGATTTAGCGCTCTCAAAAACACAGAGATAGAATAACTGGAAAATCGCTAGGAATCTGTAAAAAAAAAAATTAATATTATTAGACATGCGGGACGGAAAAGTGTCGAGTGAAAAAAAGAAAAATTTTTTAGATTATATTACATTGGTTTTACTGAAACGAGGGACGAAAGTTTAAAGCTGGGAACACAATGCTAAGCGATAGCGATAGGAATAGCGATAGCGATAGAATAATATCTAACCTCTGTTCCTATTGGTAAATATTTTTTATTCCACCATAAGAACAGAGAATAGATATTTTTCTATCGTTATCGCTATTCCTATCGCTATCGCTTAGCATTGTGCAAGGGGCTTTACGATTGCAAGGAGCCAATGGTACCTTTAATCACGCGAAACCCGATCGCTGTGCCACTGATACTTTCCGAGTTATTAATTTAAAAATTTTTTTCGCGTTTGTGTTGTAGGCTTCCGAATATATATATACTATCTGTATGATTTTGGAGCTATGACGAAAGGGCACAGACATTTGAAAAATAACGAAAGAGCGTAAGAGTGGGAATTAGCTTAGGTATGCGAGACCGCGAGAGCCGAGGCAGGCAGTCTGAGTCGAGCGACGATCGTAACGTGATAATCGATCGCAATAAAAGAGATATAATTTGCGCACTATAAAATCGGCCTATTTGTATTATCTATATTCTTATATTTTGGAAACTATTCAGTTACGTTGTGACCGGACTTGTAACACATACAGAACGCATGCGGGACTCACCAATCTCCAGGCTGAGACGCTTTCGCCAAATGTCTTCGGTCGCCAGGTATTTTAACCAATGAAATACCAAGGTTAGCGGATGCTGAATACGACGACGGATGATACGAGCCGGATTCTACCGTTCACGCCCGATTTCCTTCTTCCTGTCTACTAACCCCTTCTGTTTTTGATTTCAGGACATCACTGGACTTCAATGGACACGGACCCTTCGTCGGACTGGAACCAGGATACCACATCACCAGGATTCTCCTCAGAATGAACAGCTAGCAGTTCTTTTCAGGATTAGGTAAATATCACAGGGTAAGTTAATACACTGTGTTTTTTTTTTCATCACTGACACGTCAATATTTATTTGTTTCAGGTTTAGAGAAACCGTCGTTACAAATATTTACGAGATGCTTTGTTTCGCGTACAATTTATTGCTTCGCGCACACTCGCAGTTAATTATTCCGCACGTTCTTTCGCGTCACGTATTTTCTTCGCGCGATACAATCAGTCAACGCGTTATGCCGTGTTTTTTATACGCTGTACGAAATTGTCGAGCAGTAGCTTCCGAACGCTTGATTATTCGCGACGGTGTTTATCTTGTTCGCCCGATGTGAGACTCGGCCGTTGATGGTGGTTCGCGACGTACGCGATATTTATACCACGTATATGACTTGGCCAAAGACTCTTGTGAGCCAGTGCCCCCGAACGCATTTCAAGACGCGACGGAGTTTCTGATGCAAGAGCTCTCGAGTCCTCGGAACGTCGGTTCTTATATCCCAACACCCCACCAAGTCTCCCTCGGCCAATCAGCGCTCGTAGCTGTAGCGCACCAATCGCGCGTCGGGCCTCTCGTAATGGTCCGCGCTCCGGACCCTGGTTCTTGCGGGTCTCTCGTAATGGTCCGCGCTCCGGACTCTGGTCCTCGCGTTTTCACTTCGCTTGTTTTCAATTATATTATAATATTTACATTTTACTTACTACTAAATAATTAAAATATATACATAACCTTAAAATTAATCTTATTCTCTAAATTAACAATCAAATAATAATTATCGCGGTTGTTCTTGATTGACTCATTTTCGGTCTGTCGAAATATGACTTCTCGTTCGCGTCGCCTGTCGCGAACACTCCTGACAGTCTCGAGATTATCATGAGATCCGAAAACGCGTTCTGACTATTTCCGCCAGTCTTAGGTCTTTGCTTTTCAACTCTCTTAAGAAATTCAATGATTCCTATTTCTGCCATGCACCTCCTTCTTACCGTTCTCCTCGATCCATGACTCGATTTCATTCGCAAGGAAAGTTAGTGATTGGAATGCGTTCAGACTGTCACTGGAAGTGTTCGGTCAATGCCCCGTGTCGATCCGTCAATCCCGATCGTTGACCGCTTGTCAATCAGTTGCTACGCGATTTCGCTTTTTGTATTTTTATGTTTTATAATAGTGTTTCTAGTTTCGTTTGGCAAAATGAATGAAACTCAATTATTATTATTATTTTAGTTAACAAAATAAAATATTTCGACTTATGTCTCTCAAATAAATTTTCTATATTTATCTTAAATTCAACGCTACTTTTGCGTTATGTTTAACCTGAAATAATAAATGTAATTCTAACATAAAAATACTCCTAAGTTAACTAAAACTTTTCTTTCATGGAAAATTCATCTCTCGCTATTTTCGCATGTCTCTAAATATATAAAATAAAATTTAATCAGCCAAACTAGATTCAACGCTTTTTTGATTTTCTATTTTTACATTATACGATAAGTCTTTATTTTCTATCTTAATACTAGTGAATACATTTTTTTATATTGCAGATACCATCTGGTTGCTCCGCTCATCCTCTGGAAACTCCTGGGACTGAATCATCTGCTGAAACTGACGAATTCGGACCGCGATCAGTGGTCGGTCGCATACCCCCTTCTTCGGACTCGTCGAATGCCTTGGAAGTCGACGGGGCCGAATTTTCTGGTTCGGGTACGTCCGTTTCATCGTTATGATTTTTGAATTTGTCGCCGATTTTTCCAGACTTTCCCGTTCTCCAATGACCTCTGCGATTCTGGCTTTTGAATCTGCATATTTTGTCATCTTCCTCGTCGGATGGCTCCTCCGTGTATTGAGTCGCTTTGCGCTTTCTCTTAGTTAATAGTTTTTCGGCTCTGTCAGTATCCAGAGAATCTAATATTATTCTTAATTCTCTTGGCACTGTTTCGATCTTTTTTATTTTTAATTTTTTAGCCGTTTCGTCTGTTCTTGGTGTGGATGCTTGTCTCGAGGTGTTCGAGTTTTCATCCTCGCTCGTCTCTTGTCTCTCGTGCTCGTTTCCTTGGACGTCTTCGTGTTCGTTATCGCTATCGTGATCTTGTGTAGTCTTGGATGTTGTTGACATTTCTCGATCGGTAGCGGTATCTTGCGGCTGCCTCAGATCTGTTACGATTCTTTTGCCCTCTATTTCTGTTTTCGAGTCTTCCATTTCGCATGTAATTAATTTTGTCGCCCATGGTGCGTTGCATCTTCGATAGACTGTTGGTCCTTGAATATCACTTATTATTTGGATATTTCTTTGCCTCGTCTCTCCTTCGCTCAGAGTAGTTCTTACCGTACTGTTAGTCGTTACGGATATAGTCGCTCCATCGTTTTCATTGATAAATATAAATTTATCTACTGTCGTGTATGCGTCTTGTGCCATACGATCGACCTGATGGATTAGATCTGTCAGTGTTTCGTTGCCGTCACTGTCCTCGTCCAATATCGGTGCTGCCTCGAGAATCTCTATCATTCTCTCTAGTTTTTGTATGCGGTCTCTTTCGCATTTCGCTCTGAAAAGCACGTTTTCGAGTTTTCACTAACTCGTTCACTCTTTCGCGTAACTGTCGTTCGCGTTCAGTTAGTTGTCGAATCGTTTGTTCCATTGCGTCAAGTTCTCTCGTCGCTTGTCGAATCCAGACTGTGTCCTCCACGTACTCCTCCTCCGTCTTTATAGTTCGAGCGTTATCCCCACTCTTGTCGCTAGTGTCGGCGGTGGCTTTCTCGTGTGTCGAACTGTCCGCATTGATTCTTCTCGCCTCTCCCGATATTACGTTAACGATTATTGGTGTTTTATTTATTTCAGCGAGTTTTTCTTCGCTTCTTGTTAATTCGTAAGGATCATGTATGTATCTGTATTTTTTACATCCAGTTTTCCTTACAACATTAGTTTTTTACCGATTTTATTAATTCATTTTCTTTTCTTCTTTCAGGTTCCCCTCCAGGATTTCTTCGTGCTGTTGCTGAATGTTTTCTGTCCTCTTCCGAGTTGTATCTTGCCACGTCTGATGTCGATCTGATTTCTGTAGCTGTTTGATCGAATTTTTGGATTGAATTACGTTCCTCGGCTTTGATTGGTTGTAATTCAATTTGATTTTTATTACTCTTCCTTTTATTTTCAGGTGGTGTTTTCTCCAGCGTTATCTCCCTTGGGTGTATTTTCGCATTAGGTAAGTAATTGATTTGGCTTTCGATGTCATCGACGCCCCTTTCTAAACAAGATTTCCTTGCTTCGCTATGTTGTATCTTGGGTAGCTGTATAAGTCTTTCGATCGGTATCAATGTTATTACATTAATATCTCTGACTTCCTCGTTGTCGATTGTCTTTAGCATCGGATCTCTGTGTGGTCTTAATTGTCTAGTGTTATATGTACCGATTACATTTCCGTCCAGACTTTCGATCAGATATGCGTTTTTTCTGATCACTTGCCTGATTTTGTACGGTCCCTGATAGACTAAATGAATCTTCTTGGTCGTTCTCCGGCTCGCGTCTGATCTTCGGTGAAGTTTCACCCAGACTCGGTCTCCCGGTTCGAACTCCTTCGCAGCTTCGTGTTTATCCATCTGAATTTTTCTCGCTCGCGCTTTCGCTTCGAGATGTCGTTTGACTCGTTCTCTCTGTTCAGCTTGATTCGCGTCTCGCGCTGTTCGGATTGAATCCTCGGATCGATCTCCAGGCTTGCTTGCAGCTGTGGATATAGGTCCATCGGTGCTTCACCCGTGCTGAAATGGCTTGTGTTGTTTATTGTATTTTGAAATCTCTCTATGATTTCGTCCCATTGTGTGTGCCTGTCGTGATAGTAGGCTCTTATCACGCGACCTAATTCTCGCATCACCCTTTCCACTGGGTTAGATTGTGGATTATACGGCGATGTACGTCTCACCTGAAAACCAGCTTGCTCCGCATATTGCGTCCACCGGTCCGTCAAGAATTGACCGCCGTTATCGGTGACTATTATTTCGGGTAAATTTATTTCGCGTAAAAATTTATTTTCTAATTTGTCGATTATCGTCTCTATTTTTTGGTTCGTCATAGGATAGCATTTGACTAGCTTTGAAAACTGATCCATGGTGACCAATATATATCTGTTTTGCCTTCGCGTTCTTGGCAATGGGCCAAATATGTCCATTGAAACAACTTTGTCTTTATCGTCCGGTAACTCGTAGTATTCCGGTCCTCATGTAGGTCTCGTGTAATATTTGGTCGCCAAACACGTTCCGCATGACGCCACTACATCGCGTACTAGTCGGTCGATGTTGCCGATTCGAAATGCAATAAAAACTTATGAATCGAGTCTATTAATTCCCATGCTATTCTCTCCGGTATCGGTATTCGTTCTCGCGTTCCGTCTCCGGTTCGGATTAGCTCGTCCCTGATTTTATATCTCGCGTCGCGTGTCTCTATCGCCCTTTGCAGTTCGACGTCGTCGCGTTGCGAATTTCTAATCAGTTCTATCCATTTCGCAGAGACGTGTTGTTCTCGCGCTAATAATGGATATATTTTAAATTCGCTTTGTGTCGCTGTTTTATTATCGTTTTCCGCGAATTGTCTTGACAACGTATCTGCCGTTTGATTTTCTTTACCGGGGATATGGTTGATGTGTAGATCGAATTCCATTAGGAATGACATCCACCTGGCGATACGCTCGCTGGCGTTCGCGCACGAACTTACGAACTGTATGGCCTTGTGGTCTGTATTAATTTTTACGCTTCTCCCCCTTAGCATTACGTGTCATTTTTTTAAAGCGAACACCAGAGCTAAACACTCTAACTCTGTTATGGTGTAATTTTTTTCCGCGGGTTTTAAGCTTCTACTCGCGTATGCTATAGTGAGTTTTTTCTCCGGTTGTTTCTCGCTAAATTGGTATAGTCTCGCGCCTAAACCTGTCTTGGATGCGTCTACGTCTATGCCGAAATTTTTATTGGGTTTTATCAAGTATAGCGTCGGCGCTTCGTCGAATGCTACCTTTATGTCATTAAACGCTCCCTGTTCCCTATCGGTCCACGTGAATTTCGCATCTTTTTTCAGCAGATTTTCTAGCGGCTTGGTTAATCTTGCAAGATTTTTGATAAATCTGCGGTCCCAATTTACAAGACCTAAAAATGATTGAATTCCTCTTTTATTCGTTGGTTTGGGAAAGTTTTTTACCGCACATCTTGTGTCGTCATTGATGCTTGCGTTTATCTCGTCGAATGTGTGTCCGAGAAATTTTATTTCCCTTCGCAAGAATTCGCATTTTTCTTTATTTATTTTGAACCCTACTTTTTCTAATTTTGTTAACACGATATCTATGTGTCGTAGGTGTTCTTCGAGTGAATTAGACGCTATCAATATGTCGTCCAAGTATACTATAACGTAATCTAACGCGCTCTCGTCCAACGCTCGATTCATCGCTCTCGTGAACGATGCTCCCGCCGTTTTCAGACCGAAAGGCATTCTTTTGAATACGTATGTTTGATTTTGAAATAGGAATCCCGTGTATTTTCTGCTCTCTCTTTTCAGAGGTATTTGCCAGAAAGCTTGGGTAATATCTAGGGTTGTAAAAAATTTTCTATTCCCCATCCTATTAAATATTTCGTCGATCGTTGGAGGTTGTGCATGATTTCCGACCATTTTTCGGTTTAGCTCGCGCGCGTCTAGACACAAACGTATGTCTCCTGTTTTCTTTACTACGGTGACTAGAGGACTTATGTAGGGTATTGCCGCCTTCGTAACTATTCCCTGTCTCTCCCACTAGTTTATCGACTCTTTAATTTTATCGCGATGCATTTCCGGTATAGGATAAGTCTTTCGCTTAAACGGTTTATCGTCCGTTAGCTCGATTTCATGCTCGTAGTGATTTACCTTTCCTATTTTATTTTCGAATGCACGCTTATGTTTTTCGAGTACCTCGCTTAGCGTTACGCCCCCTTCTACTTTAGACTTCTCGATTGCCGATATATTGATTTTTCTCGCGGTTTCGGTGTCGAATTCTAACGAGAACTCTCCTTGTTTCCAACCGATATTCGCGTTATATCTCCTCAGCATATCTCGTCCTATTACCATGGGATACGCTAGTCTTTCGACTACAAAGAATTCGCTTACGAGTTTATTTTTATTTATCTTAACAGGTATTTGAATTTTGCACGCGACTGTGCACTCCTGTTCTCCGAATGCTCCCCTAAGTTTGCATTTTCGAATCGGAATTTTGCCTATATTTATGTTTGCTTCTTTTAATCGATTTAGAGTACTTTGCGTCATAACCGAGACTTCCGCTCCCGTGTCGATTAATGTTTCGATCACTACGTCGTTTACCGCGACTTTTATTATCGGATTGTCCGTCGGTATTTGTATTTCGCTCTCTTCCTCATTTTCGATATCTTGAATTATTTTTCGCGTTCGCATAATAGTAATTTGTTTATTTTCGATGTCAGCGCTGTCGTCGCTGATTTCCGCGTCGCTTTCGCTATTTTCCACGTCATCGTTACTATTTTCCGCGTCGCTGTTACTTAGTTTCGTGTCGCTATTATTTTTGACCACGTTGACTTTACCTTTGAGTGTCGGTGATTTTTCCCGTTCACCCCTATCGCGTTTACCCCTTTTTTCCCGGTTCCTTTTATCTCGCCTGTCTTTTTTCCCGCGTTTAACCTCGCATTTGATCTGGCTTTTGTCGGATTTTTTTCCCGTTCTTCGCTATCGCTTTCGTTTTCAGGGCTATTTACGATCGGTTTCGTCTTGTACGCGTTTTTGCGACTTTCTTCTAAGTTATCGTGCCACGGTAACGCTTTCGGTTTCGCGCCGCTATATCTTTGAAACTTGTTCGAGTTCCAGTTTCTAGTTTTCGCGCTCTCCGCGTTTTGCACTTTTTTGCTTGTGATATTATTTTTCGCGGATTGTTTATCTCGCGTTTTTAATTCGTTATCTTTTTCGCGTTCATCGTGAATCTCTTCTAACAGGAATGTTAAGTCTGCGATGTTTTTTATAGTCGCTAATTTGATTTCTCTCGCGGTTTCTTTATCGAAATGTCTTTTAATGCATCTTATTACCTCCGCGTCCCCCATTGGCGGTTCTAGTCTTCGCTCTTCGCGCTAGGTCCAATGCGTAATCGGCCATACCGAGATTTTTTACTGGTTTGTACCTGCCGGTGTATAACCTCTCTCTGAATTTAGTCTGTTGGTTTTCGCCCCAATAATATCTAACGAATTCGTTTCTCGCGTCTTGGATATTGTCGAAATCTTGAATTTCGAACCAGATTGAAGCTTGATCACGCATACATCTCCCGAAAAAATGCAGCTGATCGATTTCGTCGACATCTTCGAATCTCGCTACGTTATCAAATTTTTTGAGGAATCTCATTGGATTGAGTTCGTCATTTCTTCCCGTGAATCTTAATTCATCGAATGGGTTTTTTATCCAACCACCCCGCGGTAGTCTTAAACCCTCGCGTTTAAGTATGTTGCGTTTGTTTCGATACGGATTATAAGTCTCGTCGCTCGTTGTCGTTTCCGACGATTGACTTCTCGGTTTCGCGATTGATATGTCGCGCAATGCGTTCATCATTTTCTCGATTTTGTTCTCGATCTTGTCGAGCCTATCATCGCGCTTATCGTATTCGTTTCGCGTATCTACTGTCTCGCTAGCCTCGTTGGCTTTATCGCTTTTTTCTTTTATTTCGCGAATTTTTCCGGATCTCAGTGGTAACCCTGGGGTATGTTCCACCTTCCTGTAGTTCAAAGGTCTGTTCTCGTCGTTGCTCATTTTGAATGTTTTTTGAACGATTTTAATTTTATTGTTCGCGAGATTTCGGTTTTCTCTTTCGATCCTATGCTTGTGGGATTTGTCGCTTTTTGTCCGCGCCTTTCTTTTTCTTTTACTTCGCGTAATTAACCCTTACTGCTATTCCTTTTCGCCTTTCTTCGCAATATTTTTTATAAAACTACTTAATTTCGTCTTTATTGCACTTGGGATACTTGAAATGCTCTTTTCGGATCTCGCGGTATTTCTTTTTGAAAGATTTTTAATTCGGAATCTATATTCGCGTGTACCCTTTTCGCATAGATCTACTAGATTAACTTTACTTTCCCTATTTAGTATTTTGACCTTTATTTTATTTCGATGATTATTCTTTCTAATAAAATCGAAATTTGTATTTAAATTGTATCTCTCGGTTATTCTTTAATTTCTTTTGTCGCTTGTTCGTCTTCGTTGATCTTGCCCGAGCGTTCGCGTATGTAATACTATCCCTATTTGGGTTACACCGCCTGTGACTTTCGCCGTTAATGGCGAAGTTTTGCTTCTTCAAAGGACTATTGTTTCAACGGACAATTCGGCTACGTGCCTTATTTCTTACGCGACTTTACTTTATTCAATCGCTATTATGACGATTTTTCAGTAATTATTAACCGATTCGATTTTTGAAAATATTATTTCTCTTAGTTTTTAAGCACTTTTTCGCGGTACGAATTTCCGCGATTTTCACGATCATCAGCTTCTTTCTGTGTACCATGTATTAGCTTCTATTTCGTTTCGGAAGTTTACAGTTACTTAATCGCAGTGAGAATTACCGCGACTGTCACGGTCGCCAGCTTCGTCTGGTGTACCGTGTGACAGGTTATCCGATTTTTGCATGTGCTTTATCGCGGTGAGAATTGCCGCGACTGTCACGGTCGCCAGCTTTGTCTGGTGTACCGTGTGACAGTTTATTCGTTTTTTGCAGGCACTTAATCGCGGTGAGAGTTCCGCGACTATTACGGTCGTCAGCTTTTGCTGGTGTGCCGCGTGATCGTTTTTTCCGAATTTTATGCAGGCACTTAATCGCGGTTAGAATTACCGCGACTGTCACGGTCGCCAGCTTTTGCTGGTGTGCCGCGTGACCGTCTTTTCCGAGTTTTGCAGGCACTTAATCGCGGTTAGATTTACCGCGACTGTCACGGTCGCCAGCTTTTGCTGGTGTGCCGCGTGACCGTCTTTTCCGAGTTTTGCAGGCACTTAATCGCGGTTAGAATTACCGCGACTGTCACGGTCGCCAGCTTTTTGTGGTTATACGCGATTCACGTCTCACGGTTACATTTTTGTTTCGCCAAATTTCAAGACTCGCGCATAGCACTGGTGCCGGGACGACATATTAACGCCTCCATTTTACTATGACTGGACTTGTAACACATACAGAACGCATGCGGGACTCACCAATCTCCAGGCTGAGACGCTTTCGCCAAATGTCTTCGGTCGCCAGGTATTTTAACCAATGAAATACCAAGGTTAGCGGATGCTGAATACGACGACGGATGATACGAGCCGGATTCTACCGTTCACGCCCGATTTCCTTCTTCCTGTCTACTAACCCCTTCTGTTTTTGATTTCAGGACATCACTGGACTTCAATGGACACGGACCCTTCGTCGGACTGGAACCAGGATACCACATCACCAGGATTCTCCTCAGAATGAACAGCTAGCAGTTCTTTTCAGGATTAGGTAAATATCACAGGGTAAGTTAATACACTGTGTTTTTTTTTTCATCACTGACACGTCAATATTTATTTGTTTCAGGTTTAGAGAAACCGTCGTTACAAATATTTACGAGATGCTTTGTTTCGCGTACAATTTATTGCTTCGCGCACACTCGCAGTTAATTATTCCGCACGTTCTTTCGCGTCACGTATTTTCTTCGCGCGATACAATCAGTCAACGCGTTATGCCGTGTTTTTTATACGCTGTACGAAATTGTCGAGCAGTAGCTTCCGAACGCTTGATTATTCGCGACGGTGTTTATCTTGTTCGCCCGATGTGAGACTCGGCCGTTGATGGTGGTTCGCGACGTACGCGATATTTATACCACGTATATGACTTGGCCAAAGACTCTTGTGAGCCAGTGCCCCCGAACGCATTTCAAGACGCGACGGAGTTTCTGATGCAAGAGCTCTCGAGTCCTCGGAACGTCGGTTCTTATACCCCAACGCCCCACCAAGTCTCCCTCGGCCAATCAGCGCTCGTAGCTGTAGCGCACCAATCGCGCGTCGGGCCTCTCGTAATGATCCGCGCTCCGGACCCTGGTTCTTGCGGATCTCTCGTAATGGTCCGCGCTCCGGACTCTGGTCCTCGCGTTTTCACTTCGCTTGTTTTCAATTATATTATAATATTTACATTTTACTTACTACTAAATAATTAAAATATATACATAACCTTAAAATTAATCTTATTCTCTAAATTAACAATCAAATAATAATTATCGCGGTTCTTGATTGACTCATTTTCGGTCTGTCGAAATATGACTTCTCGTTCGCGTCGCCTGTCGCGAACACTCCTGACAATCTCGAGATTATCATGAGATCCGAAAACGCGTTCTGACTATTTCCGCCAGTCTTAGGTCTTTGCTTTTCAACTCTCTTAAGAAATCCAATGATTCCTATTTCTGCCATGCACCTCCTTCTTACCGTTCTCCTCGATCCATGACTCGATTTCATTCGCAAGGAAAGTTAGTGATTGGAATGCGTTCAGACTGTCACTGGAAGTGTTCGGTCAATGCCCCGTGTCGATCCGTCAATCCCGATCGTTGACCGCTTGTCAATCAGTTGCTACGCGATTTCGCTTTTTGTATTTTTATGTTTTATAATAGTGTTTCTAGTTTCGTTTGGCAAAATGAATGAAACTCAATTATTATTATTATTTTAGTTAACAAAATAAAATATTTCGACTTATGTCTCTCAAATAAATTTTCTATATTTATCTTAAATTCAACGCTACTTTTGCGTTATGTTTAACCTGAAATAATAAATGTAATTCTAACATAAAAATACTCCTAAGTTAACTTTTCTTTCATGGAAAATTCATCTCTCGCTATTTTCGCATGTCTCTAAATATATAAAATAAAATTTAATCAGCCAAACTAGAATCAACGCTTGTTTTGATTTTCTATTTTTACATTATACGATAAGTCTTTATTTTCTATCTTAATACTAGTGAATACATTTTTTATATTGCAGGTACCATCTGGTTGCTCCGCTCATCCTCTGGAAGCTCCTGGGACTGGATCATCTGCTGAAACTGACGAATTCGGACCGCGATCAGTGGTCGGTCGCAACGTTTGTATATTAAAAGAAGTTATAGTAATTTGTGTGCTCCAATAAAGTGATAAAATCTTTTAACCGTTCATTGTAAGCAATTCTGAATTATTCATATCCTACAGCCGTTAAAATATCAGAAGTGGGATAGGAGCGCATGCTCGACTCGAATGTGTTGGCGCGTGTATATCAGAGAACAATAATTAAAAGTGAACCGTGTTAATTGGGTATAATTTCATTATCGGAGTAATTTTCCGTTGGATAAGAAATTCGCTCGATCGATTGTTCGAGAAGGAATTCGAACGTTCAGGACGTATTCACGTGATCGGCGACGATGTTTTGGTGAAAACAGGTCAGGGTCTGTTGATAGTTTTTATGGATCGAGAGACTGTTGAGGGATACTCGATAAATCAGTTGCGATCGTTGGCTTCAAATTTAAATTTGTCAGTGGCTGGCTCGCGAGCAACACTTCTGGTGAGAGTTTTGGACTTTTTGGATAGAGGTGGTCCAGTGTCTAGCAGAGGAATGAATGAACCGAGGCAAGGTGCCGGCGAAGGAGCGGCGGTGGGAAACCTTTTGCCACCGGAAATAATAGCCTCTAGCGGACCTGGTGTTTCGCGACCGACAACTGGAGCAGTCGCAGCGATGAATCTGGAGGAGATCGTGAGAGCCGTGGTAGGAGTGTTGGATGCGAGGGAGCGTAATCCGAGGAGGGAGAGACGTTCGCCTTTTCTTGAAGTAGGATCCGGCTCAAGTAATTCGGGTAATCCAGATGCAAATAATTGGTCCCAAATTAAATTTGCGACCAAGTTGATTCCACATTTTTCCGGTAAGGAGGAGGAAAATATATCGAAGTGGTTGGATCGTATTTCGAGTGTCGCTCGTCTGTATAATCTAAGAGACGACGTAATATTACTGGCTGCAGTGTCGCAATTAAAAGTTAGAGCTCTTGAGTGGTATAATCGCCAGGATTTGGAAGCGATGTCCAACTGGGAGGATTTTAAATATTATATCGAAAAACATTTTCAAGTCAAGGAATCGTATATCGCGACATTGGCAAGAATCGGACAGAGGACCTGGAGGTCACACTCAGAGAAGTTTATCGACTATGCTGAGGAGAAATTGACCTTGATGCATACGCTCTCGTTGATGGAAAAAGAAAAAATTGATTTGTTAGCTGACGGCGTTAAGGATCCGGTGCTAAGAAAACTGGTATTAAGTACATGGATATCGAGTATACCCGACTTTCTAGAACATGTTAGAAGGATAACGGAAGATACAACGGTTCCGAAAAACAAAGAATCGAATCATAATAGATATGGAGGTCGAGGGAATTTCACAAACCGAAATCAAAACACGCGATCTGCTACCTCTGAAAAGACTTGTTATAATTGTAAGCAGCCCGGTCACATATCGAAGGACTGTACACAGCGGAAAATAACATGCTTCACATGTGGACAAGAAGGACATATTAGCGCGGCCTGCCCGAGGAAGACGGCGAGGAGTGCGAGTCACGTGATTGTGCAAGAGGAGGCTACTGCGGAAGGGGATGGTGTATCTTCAGGAAGCTTGAATGTTAATACATTGAACTTTGCGTCAAAAGATGAAACGTGAGTGCGAATTCAATCAATAAGCAATCCTAATGTAAGTCTCAAAACGCTAATAGACACAGGAAGTCCGGTGAGTCTCATTCGTAATTCAATATATAAAAAATATTTTCCTAACAAAGAAAGTTTTAAAATCGTAAATAACATCAATTTAAAGGGCGTAAATAATACGGCAATTTCAGTTTTTGGCAAAATATATGATCAAATTTCAATACCCGACATTGCAAATTCTTGGTTTGACGTAGAATTATTTATTGTTAATGATAACACCATGCAATACGATTTATTGTTGGGTCGTCAATTTTTTATCAACGCGGATATCAAATTAATGTATCACCAAGGAGGATTTAACTTTGAGAGAGAAAAGAATTCGGATGACTTTGTTCACGCGATATTGTCCATAGATGTAGAAAAATTTGATCAATATGATCAAATCGAAAATAATTTAGATAAAGATGTTCCCTTGGTTGCGAAAAAGAATTTGGTAGAATTATTTAAATCCGTGAATGCAATGGAAAATGAAATAAAGCAAGACAATTATAGTATAAAATTAAATATAAAGGACGACTCGCTATTTCGCTTCGCTCCTCGAAGATTATCGTTTACCGAAAAGAACGAACTCGATGCGATTATCAATGATCTATTAGAACGAGAGATTATTAAACCTAGCATTTCTCCGTATTGCTCTCGAGCAATTCTGATACCTAAAAGAAATGGTCAAAAAAGATTATGTATTGACTTGAGACTGTTAAATCAACGGGTATATCCGCAAAAATACCCTTTTCCTATTATTGAGGACCATTTGGACAAACTGTATGGCAAGAAATTTTTCACTAAGTTAGATCTAAAAGATAGCTTCCACCAGATAAAAATTAATCCCGATTTTACTAAATATTTCGCGTTTGCAACCCCTAGTGGTCAATACGAATATTTACGTCTACCATTCGGCTTCTCGGAATCACCCGCAGAGTTTCAGAAGCGAATATTGCATATTTTCAATGATTTGATACGAGAAAATAAAATATTAATATACATTGATGATTTGCTGATTGCATCAGTTAATGTCGAGGAAGGTCTTGAAATATTGGAGAAGGTGTTAATTCGGTTAAAAGAATATGGACTCGAATTAAATTTATCGAAATGTTCTTTTCTTAAAAAGGAGATAGAATATCTGGGATATTTAGTGTCTGTAAGCGGCATTACCTTATGTAAGCGACATGTGCAAGCAATTTTAGAATTTCCGCAACCTCGAAATGTAAAGGAATTACAAGGATTTATTGGTTTGTGTAATTATTTTCGTCGTTTTATTCATAATTTTGCAGTAAAAACCGGACCACTTCAAGCTCTACTTAAAAAAGACATGCCGTTTAATTTTGATAGTAAATGTACGGAGTCTTTTACACGATTAAAACAAGAATTATCGTCTCCTCCGGTTTTATGTATATATAATCCGTCCGCAAAAACGGAGCTCCATTCGGATGCAAGTAGCCTAGGTTTCGGTGCAATTTTATTGCAGAAGCAGGCTGACGGTCGTTTCGGGCCAATCGCGTACTTTAGTAAAGCAACATCTGATGTAGAAAAAAGATATCACAGTTTCGAGCTCGAGCCATTAGCCATCGTTAAAGCTATCGAGCGTTTTCATGTTTATTTACAAGGTATCAATTTCACAATAATTACGGATTGCAATTCACTCGTGTTGGCTATGAAAAAAATAAATATAAATCCGCGTATCGCTCGATGGGGCCTGTTTTTGCAGAATTATCATTTCGAACTGAAACATCGCGCGTCAAATAAAATAATACATGTTGATTGTTTAAGTCGAAATGTATTGATGGTAAATTTCGTTTCCGTGGAAGACGAGCTTATGTATAAGTAATTGGCAGACACGAAATTAAAAGAAATAGCCGCGGAGCTCGAAATCAAGGATAATAAATACTTTTCATTAATAGACGGATTAGTATTCAGAAATTATAAAGATAAACCTTTGTTCGTGATACCGGATATGATAAATAGTATTATCAAAGTTTACTATGACGATATGGGTCACGTTGGCTTAGAGAAGACAGTTCGTGGAATTCTCGGTCATTATTGGTTCCCCTGCCTTAAGTGGAAAGTGAGGTTATATATTGAAAATTGTATTAAATGCTTAAGTTGTACGATCGCGTCGGGAAAAAAGGAGGGTGAGATGGAGTTGGTGGAGAATTGTATCAAGCCCATGCAAATATTGCATGTAGATCATTTTGGGCCTCTTGAAAGAGAAAGAAAAGGATTTAAATATATTTTAGTAATTATAGATTCATTCACCAAATACGTATGGTTTTTTCCTTGCAAATCGACAACTTCCGAGGAAGTCATTAAACATTTTTCTTCACTTTTTCTTTCTTTCGGCCTTCCAATAAAAATAATAAGCGATAGAGGAATTGCTTTTTCATCAAAACTTTTCGCGGAATTTATGAATTCGAACGAGATAATACATACAATGACGGCAGTGTAGAGTAGAGTCCCTATAATAAGAGTCTGGACACCGTCGCTGTAGCTGCCATGTCTGGGTCGAAACCGGAAATTCACAGTTACAAAGCGCGAAACATTCAAATACTATAAATACAAATGCAAACCAAATTTTTTTTTATGGCTTAGTAATGATTTTTTTAGTATAAATATTTTGTAATAAACTTTTTTTGCAAAAAACAATTTTCAAAAAATAGAATTTATTGCAGTTGAAATAGAATAATTCAGTATGATTATAAGAAAAAATCTTATTCATGAAGATAAAATCATAAAGTTATACATAAGCACATCAAAAGCAAAATAAAAACAATTCAAAAATTATCGTTCTTTAATTCATCATTAGTATATACATACAAATTCTAGTTGCAATATATGCAAAATTTAATTGAAAAAAATATATATGTATGTGGTGCGAAGAGCTGCAAGACCTTGTTGTCTTTATATATGTGTAAAGATTGGATTTTACACTAATTAAGTGGACTCATTGATAATACCTGTAATTAAAATTTCGGTTAATAAAGCAAATTTTTAGTTACATATGTATATATATATATATATATATATATATAATTTATTTTTATTATATTATAATAAATGAAAAATAAAATTTATAAACGTTATACAATAAATGTGTAATAAATTTTAATTGACAATAATAAAATATATTATAAACAAAATTGAAACAACATCAAAACAAAATGTCCATATATTAAACAAAAAATAAAATAACATTTTTTAATCTATTATTGTCTTTTATCATTATTTAATCTATTATATTAATATAACTAATCTTTGGATTAATATTAACGATAAAGATATAATTTTATTTTACTGTAGTATGCATAGTCATACTTTTACTTGCAAATTCAGGCCTTTTTGAGGACTTAACTTTAGAAGATTTAATTTTAAGACGAAACGCATGGAATCGTAAAATCATTTTTGTTTTTAAATTGTGGCATGTCGGTAGAGAATAATCAATGTTATTGAACTGCTGTACGAAAAACTGTTTCAAACTAATGTGTTTTTGTACACGTGCATAATCATAATATCTCCTAAAAATAATTTCCATATTAAGAAAAAACTTAAAAGTACGTGGATTAACAAAGAATAAATTACATCCTTCACGGCGTTTTAATAGTGTTAATCGATTATAATAAAAGGAATAAGATGGTTGATTAGAACCTGTTTGTTGAATGCAGTTTTTACAAGTTCTTTGATTTCGTTTAATACTATTCATAATATACCCGGCAATATTATATAAACAATTTTTTTCAGTTTTGCACAAATTAATTTCTTTTTTAACCAAGTTAAGATAATTATTGTTAATATCGTTTATAGACGACTCATTCTCAATGATATGTATATTTCGATTTTGTCTAACAATGTTCAAGAATTCAGAAAAAAGCTCCCCATCATCTTCAAAATAGCTACTATTAGATACATTTTTCATATATTGAGCAACTAAAATCAATTTCAAATTGTTCTTGAATTGGAGAGCATTAGGAATAATATTTTTCATTCTAATAACAGAAAATAAATTCTCGATGCAATCTTGTGTGAATCTTCCTGAGAGTACAAACTGAAAACTCATTTTATTTAAAAGATACTTTGATAATTGAAGAAATGACGTGGTTGACATTAATACGGCAGTTTGTATTGGTTTCCATGTAGATGGTGTTCCAATTTCCATTAGATTAAAAAGATCAATAATTTCATTTAAAAACTCAATTGTTTCAGAATATTTTTGTGGTTTCAACATGGACAATGCTAATGCAGGATTACGATTAGACATAAGATCAAACCATCGTGTAATTTGTTCAACAAACCATGACGTTGTTATATAGTCTAATTGAGAAGTTTCTTGTGATAGATATTTGAGTCCAGAGCTTACATCATAACTCAGTACACTTGTCGAGTTTTTAACACGCATTTTAGCAAAATGTTGATTATTAAGATTTAAGTTTTCATCATTTAATTTTCGAGCAGGTTTTAATTCAATGTTTTTTTGAAAATTAGCTAAATCTATAATATGATTTATTAACACTTTATTAGATGATAATTGATGTTTGTTTACAATGCTATCTGAAAGTTTAAAAAGTCGGTTAGTAACTAAACTACATCTAATGTTTTTAAAAATATGAACTGCATCAGAAAAAAAATAAAGTCTGCGAGATTTATTACACGGATGTTCACAGAAGGTTTTAATAGTTGAGTATCGAGACACATTTACTCCAAATTGTTTCCACATACTTTGATTTGATCCTCCCATGTCTGATGTAACAGCGTGTACTCGCAAACCAATGCTTTCTGCTTTTTTAATAATATCTTCTATAATGGATTTAAAAACTTGACTATGTAACTTGACTCTAGTGTAGAGAACCTCAAGGAGAGAGAAGCGACAACTGGTCACGTGACCAGCTATTCGTGATTGGCTGGCATAATATGTACTATTTGGACATTGCGACGCCAATGCAGTATACGCAATGCACACCGAAAAATGTCAAATGTGTCACGTACTGTGAGGTTATAATACATATTATGCCAGCCAATCACGAATAGCTGATGACCAGTTGTCGCTTCTCTCTCCTTGAGGTTCTCTACGGCAGTGGCCTCGCCATGGGCCAATGGTCAGGTGGAACGCGTAAACCGTTTTCTTAAATCCACGTTGACGAAAATGATTGACAACGCCGACGAATGGAAAAAATATTTAGGTAAAGCCCAGTACGTGATAAATAATACTGTGCATAAGGCAATTAATACAACTCCGAGTAAATTATTGTTAGGGTTCGAACAGCGGAATACGAACGATGATGAATTACGACAGTTTATCGAAAGTTTGACGAATATCGACAAGGATTTTGTAGAGACACGAAATGAATTGAGAGATGCGGCAGATGTTGTAAATCGCGCGTTGAAAGAATATAACAAGTCTCAATTTGACAAGCGCCATAAGAAACCGACTAAATATTGTGAAGGTGACTTAGTATTAATAAGGGTCTTATAACATAAACCGGGCACGAATAAAAAGTTATTACCAAAATATAAGGGACCGTACCAGATTAAAAAAGTTTTAAATAAAAACCGGTATGTAGTAGTTGACGTCCCGGGTTACAGTCACTCGATAAGACCCTTAAATACTATCTTATCGGCAGACAAAATTAAAAAATGGATTAAGATATCGGACAATGATCCTGGTGGATCCGACGTTTAAATTTGTGTGAAAAAAAAAAAAGTTCATATTGGTGTTTTATTAAAATTTTGACGTACGCGAAAACTTGCAGCGAAAATTAGTTCGAGACGAACTAACGCCAGGACGGCCGAAGCTGTAGGCTTCCGAATATATATACTATCTGTATGATTTTGGAGCTATGACGAAAGGGCACAGACATTTGAAAAATAACGAAAGAGCGTAAGAGTGGGAATTAGCTTAGGTATGCGAGACCGCGAGAACCGAGGCAGGCAGTCTGAGTCGAGCGACGATCGTAACGTGATAATCGATCGCAATAAAAGAGATATAATTTGCGCACTATAAAATCGGCCTATTTGTATTATCCATATTCTTATATTTTGGAAACTATTCAGTTACGTTTGTATATTAAAAGAAGTTATAGTAATTTGTGTGCTCCAATAAAGTGATAAAATCTTTTAACCGTTCATTGTAAGCAATTCTGAATTATTCATATCCTACAGTGTTTAATTTCAATTATATCCATAGAAATAGAGGAATGAAAGCCGTATACGAACAACAGCAGTTGAAAAACATCATTATAACATTTCCAGAATTCAATATGTAACCTTAAAATGTAAAAAATGAAACTATCAATATTATATAATAAATAACTACTTCCACAGCATCTATACGCAATTCCATATCCGCTCTAATCGACACAATACCATAAACCAATAATATCATCTCGAGAACATTGTAACAAGATTTCTAAATTTAAATATTCTGCGGTTAAAAGTGAAAAATAAATATATAAATATAAGAACATAAAAAACAAGTTTCGTAGGATGTAGACAAGACTTTACATCTATTCTCATTCATACAAGGCTGTACGCGAATAATAAAAGGTCGAAAACATGAATATAATACTTTGAAATTTGAATATTCTGCGGTAAAAAGTGAAAAGTGAATCTATCTATATTGGAGCATAACAAACAAGTTTCGTAGGATGTAGACAAGACTTTACATCTATTCTCATTCATACAAGGCTGTACGCGAATAATAAAAGGTCCAAAACATGAATATAATACCTTGAAATTGAAATATTCTGCGGTAAAAAGTGAAAAGTGAATCTATCTGTAATGGAGCATAAAAAACAAGTTTCGTAGGATGTAGACAAGACTTTACATCTATTCTCATTCATACAAGGCTGTACGCGAATTATAAAAGGTCCAAAACATGAATATAATACCTTGAAATTGAAATATTCTGCGGTAAAAAGTGAAAAGTGAATCTATCTGTAATGGAGCATAAAAAACAAGTTTCGTAGGATGTGGACGCCACTCTACATCTATTCTAAACCATACAAGGCTGTACGCGAATAATAAAAGCTCTAAAACATTAATATAATACATTGAAATTTGAATATTCTGCGGTATAAAGTGAAAAGTTAACCTATCTATATTGGAGCATATAAAACTAGTTGCGAGTGATTAAGACGCGACTTTACGGCTGTACGCAAATAATAAAAGCTCGAAAACCACAATAATAATACTTTAAAATTTAAATATTCTCTTTCAAAAATTGACAAATGAATCTATAAATATTGGAGCATAGGTTTGAGGTTATATATAATTTACATATGATTGTATACAATTATATATATTTATATATGAGAAATATATATATTGAAAGAAATGAATTTGAATTCGGCGCTTTTCGCCATCTGAGAGAGAACCAAGGAGAGAACCATCCCCACCACGGCTCCGTTTGCCGCGTGGATGATCGTCGCGCTCGTGTGCTCCGATTTGCGATTTTGGGAGGACTCTCTCGCAGAGCTTGGCAAAAGGCAGTCGCGCTTTTTTGAGGTCCTAGACCACTTGTTCAACGTAGATTTGATAATCTACTTGTGCCTCCGGGCTTGTCTTAGAAGTTACCGTTCGATCGTATTATTCTGATGGTAATAGCATCAGTGCGCGAATGCGTTAAACATTATAAGAACTGTGAAATAGTATCGCGAACTTTCAATAAGCGTGAGCACTAATATTGAACTGTATGAAAATCTTTATCATACTCGAAACATATTGTAAGGCTATTCTCGGTCTGATTCCTTGGTTTGAACTAGAACGTTGTCGCAAATATTTGTATTGCTCTATTAATACTCCTTTTGTTTAATTAAATATTTCTTTATTTCTAACTGATCCGCTATTTCTTTGATTCGAACATTAATCTGATTTTCCTGACATCCTCGTGTTAATTCGAATAAGAATAAAAGTTCACACGAACTGTTGGTGATTGTTGATTGGAACATTTAAACAATCTAACTCTAAAGAAAAAATTAGTTTCTACAATATTTATATATAAATTAGATATTTTTATATATAATTATATATAGGATTATATTGTTAAAAATGAGCAATTTTTTTACGGGATATTATTATACAACTACTTGTGCGGGATCGATACGTACCTCGTTAGCTCTACTCCAATACAGAGCCGTATCGATTGAAGTAACAGCGGCTGAAGCACCTTTTGTAATAAAATTTGAAAAATTTTATATATGCTCTTAAAAAGTACCAAATAAATATTTTTAGATTTTAAATAAAATTTTATAAAATAATTAAAAAAAAAATATTAAAAAATTAATTATTTATATTTTATTATATAATTTTTGGCAGTTTCTAATTTATATAACATTAATATTTGACGTCGACCGTCAGGATGCTGCAGTGAGAATTTAGCATCTTATTCATGTTATTTTATATTAATTATTTTGAAATAGGAACGAAGTAAAGTCGACCCAACTAGCCAAAATTATATTTATTTAAAAAACACACAACGTTTCGACCATATGGATGTGGTCCTTATCAAGTGTAATACTGAAACAATACAGTTTTAAATCATAAGTGTGAGACGGTTTGATATGTCAAAAGTTAGAGATTTTTTACATACTTCATTAGTAGAGGTGCAGCCAAATTAACGATAACGTCAACTTTTCCATAATATAGTTACAACATATTTAAATAAACATAACATAAATTCAATTTTGTCAAACCATTTGAAAGAGAAAAAAAGAGAAAACGATCCTATCGTTATGATGATTCGTCAAAAACTAAATATATAAAGCCAAAGATTATACGACCTTTATAATTTTATCATAAATGTTATTGAGATTCTCAGTGTCTTTATGTAGGTTAATTGTATTGCTAACTTTTTTGATAAAAAACATCTCTGCGATTTCTCTCTTTCTAACATGCTTTTCGCTGTGCAATATAACGGGTGATGTCCAATCAAAATCGTGTCCATATGTTAGTCTATGTTTACTTATAACAGAATGATTTGTCGCATGTAATTTTATATTGTTACAGTGTTCTTTTACACGAGTGCGCATATGTCTCTTTGTTTGCCCGATATATGAGGCATTACAATTATTACAATTAAGTTTGTATACAACATTAGTTCTATCATTGTTGGGCAATGAATCTTTGCCTCGTTTTATTAATGTGTCCAATTTATTGGCTATTTTATAGACGACATTAGCGCCGGCATTTTTTAGCGAACGACCAATGCTCTCACTCACATCTTTAATGTCTTCTTCTTCTTCTTCTTCTTATAAATTACTGGCAACAGGATGACAAAATGATCCATCCATCAAGCCATAAACTGGTAGAAATATATAAATCCAATGCCACAGCGACCAGAATAAAAAGTCCTCACAAAAGTCCTAGTCCATCAGTCCATGACTTACAATCACAAAGGAGACACCAAGGACATTCAAGGAACAGGATCAAAGGTTCACAGCACAGTCCTTAAGGAAAGAGCAAATCAGATTGACAACTTTAGGTTTAGGATCCTTCAAAAGTAAAGAAATTTCATAAGGAGGAAAAAACTTAAGTCTTTTAAGGGAATCAATCAAGTCACGCCTCTGCAGGGAGAAAGCAGGACAGAACCAAAATAAATGATCCACGGACTGGGAAGGAGAACCACAATGACAAGCAGGACTAGAAACCAAATTACATCTAAAAAGACTCTCATTCAAAGCATAGTGATTAACTCTAATTCTCGTCAAAGATGTAACAAAATTCCTTTTAAGATTAATTTTATGAAACCAAGTTTTAATGCCAAAAGAATTATGCAAATTAAAGTAATTCTTACCTTTGAAATTGGCCTGCGCAAGGAGAGCTCTCTGGGATCCACTAATGAATCTATGAAAGGCCAATTCATAAAAATCCGAATGTGGCAAATATTCAGGTACAAGTTTACCCTGAGAAGTCGCTCTATTAGCAAGAAAGTCAGCTGTCTCGTTACCCAAAATTCCCGAATGAGCGGGAATCCAAACTATAGTACAAATAAATCCGTTCATCTTAATATTATACAGAGCTTGAAGAATAGACAAAATTACAAAATTAGAAGATTTAAATCTATTAGGAGAAGAAATCGCTTCCACAACACTACGAGAATCTGTAAATACAACCGAAATGTTGATAGACTTTTGTAAAATTAATTCAAGAGCATATAAAATAGCAAAAGCCTCGGCTGTATAAACAGACGAAAACGATAGTCTATATAAAATTTGTAAATTAATAGGAGAGTATAAAGCAAAACCCACAAAATCAGAAGTACTTTTCTTAGAAGCATCCGTATAAAATATAGTTGAATTATTAATTAAATCCTTATATAAATCCAAAAAAATAACTTGCGGAATTGAAGCACTCTTAATAGATTCCACAGCATTAGTTGAAGTAATTATTGTCGTAGGAGAATTTACAATTGCCCAATAATTAGTACGGAAGAGAGGAAAAATATCAAACGACACAATTTTTGATTTATAGCGAGAAAGACTATCAAATGCCTTAAACAAAAGAAAGTAAAAAGAAGGACAAACCTTACGAGAAAAACGAGAAAAATGACGTAACAAAAATAACTTATCGATTAATGGATGATCCTCCTGAGAAAACACTTTCAAAACATATTTAGAAGTCAAATAAAGCAACCTATGATACAGAGAACCCTCCCCCGACTCTGCCAGAATAACATTTGTAGGAGTAGTCCGTCGCAAACCCAAGCACAGACGCAAAGACTGAAAAACAACTAATTCAAGCTTCTTAAAGATCGAACCATTATTAAATGGATAAATAAAACATCCATAATATATAGTTCCCCTAATCAAAGCCTTATAAATTTGAAGCAAAGTACGAGGATCCGCCCCCCACCAAGTACCTCTCAGGACCCTAATAACATTATTGAGTTTCATACACTTATCAGAGACATAATTAACATGCTCTTCACCGCGCAAACGAGAATCCAATATGACACCCAAAAATCTATGAGAATGAACTGAATTGATTACACAATTATTTAGCTTAACAGAATAAGAAGTAGGAGAAATTCTTTTCCTAGAAAAAACCATAAATGCAGATTTAGTAATAGAAGTAGAAAGGCCTCTGGAATCCAAATAACTAATACACCGATTAGCCGATTTTTCCAAGGACTTTATCGCCTTATCCGAGGATTGAGAGCTGGAGAACAACACAATATCATCAGCGAATTGAAGAATCTCACAATCAGGAAGAATGCAATCCCTCAACCCAGCTAAATAGATATTGAAAAGAAGCGGAGCCAATATGGATCCCTGCGGGACCCCTTTATAGGTATGGCGTGCATCAATAATCCTACCATTAAATACTATCTGAAGTTTCCTAAAATGTACTATATTGTATATGAATTTACAAAGATGAGATGGAAGACCCAATGCTTCTAAATCAGACAAAAGAATATGGGGCAAAACATTGTCGAAAGCACTGGTTAAATCCAAAAACAAACAAGCAGTACAATGCCCTCTTACAAAGCTGATATTAATCTGAGAAATAAGAATGGCCAAATTATCAATGCACGACCTAAAATTACGAAATCCATATTGTGAATTAGGAAGAAACTTGTTGGACTCCAGCCACCAATTTAATCTCAAATAGACAAGCCTTTCAAGTAATTTAAGAACGGAGGAAGTGAGTGATATCGGCCTATATTTACCAGGAGATGCTTTGGGTATCATATATACGATAGACTCATGCCACACAAAAGGAAACTCTCCCTCAAAAAACAGACCATTCAAAATACTCAACAAAATAGATCTATATTTCAACGGAAGCTTGAGAAGAATCAAATGATCAATCTGATCAGGCCCCGGGGACTTCCTAGGTTTAAGAATACTAAAAATCCTATCAAATTCCTCCATTGTAAAAAATGAGTCAAACAAATCACAACGAACAACAGATGACGATACACGACAAACACTATAAGGCTCAGGAGCTACATAAGGAGGACACAAAGCATCTATTTGATTACATAACTTATCAGGAACAATAACATTAGAGGCAATCGAAGAAGCAGACAAACCAAGATAACGATGCTTAAATCTCTTCACCATATTCCAAACTGAGGTCATAGAAGTCCTAAAATTAAGAGATCCACAATAAGCCCTCCAAGATTCTCTCGCGCTTAGCCTTTCTGAAAACTTTTTTAGCCATAGCCTCCCGCCTCTTATACTCAAGATAGTTAGGATAATTCATAAGTCTACGATAATTCTTAAGAGCACGCTTCCTATGCTCCACCGCCTCAGAACACTCCCCATTCCACCAAGGTGAAGGAGGAGGGGCACGTCTAACCCCATTAACACGGAAATTTATAGCCCTCTCGGAAGGGAGACCCGACCGAATAACTTCCCTCAAATGATCAAAAAAGATATTATATTTTGAAGTAAAGGTGATCTGTGGATCCCCAAGTTTATCCTCTAGCTCAGAAAAAGAAACACATAACGAACGCATAAATTTCTTCCAATTCATTTTCTTATAATTATATTTATGTGAATAAAAACTTATAATATTACATGTGGAATTAATAGTAATGCCAATAGGCAAATGATCACTACCGTACGAATCCTCCAACAAATTCCAACAGCAAACCGGGTACAACGAGACAGAGACAAAAGCAAGATCTATAACAGAATTTAACTGATTAGGACGAGAAATAAACGTAGGTGAACCATCATTTAAGGGAATCATACAATTATGAAGCATAGCACGATGAAGAGAGCCACCCGATGAATCAGTGACGGAAGATCCCCACCCCGGATGATGAGCATTAAAGTCCCCCAAAATCAATAAGGATGAATAATCTTTACAAGAATACAAAAGCCCATCCCAGCCGTCGGAAGGAAAAGCCCCCGGATGTCTGTAAATTGGAAACTATAATCAAAGAACCCGTCGAAATAGGAATTTTAATTGCCAAAGATTCTAATTGATTTTCCAATGAAAAAATATTCTCAACTAAAGAAAAGGGAATATAATTTTTAATAGCTATCATCAAACCCCCCGATCTAGAAGAAGGTCCATCAACACGAACAATATTAAAATTCTTAAGATAAATGGTATGCCTATCATCCAACCATGTCTCACAAAAGGCCAAAACATCATAATCATCAAATAAGTCACCAATTGAGTCCCTCTTATTCAAAAATGAATGGCAATTCCATTGTAAAATCCTCAACTGTCCAATAGTCCTGTCCTGATTCATAATTAGAGTAAAGAAGAAGGCAAGGCCGACACAGCCAAACCATTATTCACATCCGTAGCCACAGCAAGCGAGGATCCATCAACAGAAATTCATCTTCTGCAGAATATTAGAGATTTGCAAAGTAAGCGAGTTATAATGAAATAAAATTTTCTTCAATATATTCCCATTATCAGTATCAGCTAAATTAGAATTAATATCTGAATTAACAATAGAACCGCTTAATAACCTAGTAATATTATTTTTACTCTTCTGGATATCTAAACCCTTACAAATTTCATTACGATTAGACAAACTATCTTTATCAAAATTATCATTAATATTAAAAGACTCTTCTGAAGAAAAAGAAACACTAGGCGGAGCTCTATTTTTGCTATTTTTCTTTCTCCAAGCCTTAACTCTTGGTATCCAAACCCCCCCCCCCCCCCCCGACAAAGCCGAAGACGACGAGGACGAAGAAGAAGGAATATACAATGCCTGAGCCGACGAAGGCGGAGAGGACATACCAGCAACTACTCCCGCATAAGAAGCATCACGAGAATTATCCAAACGCCTCCCATTCAAATGGGAACCATTAATAAGAGGAAACTCCTCCAAGGAATTAGAGGGCACCTCAGACCTAGAAAAACCCTTCACGATATCCCTCGCATCCGATAAAGTAATATTTCTATATGCTGATATCATACGAATTTCCCTCTGCAGAATTAATTCCGGACATTCACGAGAATTCGCCGGATGGCTTCCCTTACAGTTTACACACAAAGGTTCCGTGCGAGGACAAACAGTCCCCTCCTCATGTCTCTCATCACCACACGAAACACATCGAGATTTCCCCTTACATGTCGCACTCACATGTCCAAATCTAAAACAAGAATAACGTTGAGACACTCTAGAAACATATGGATAGATCGGATAAGAAACGTGAAAAAGTGTTATGTATTTAGGAAGACGCTGACCTTCAAAAGTTATTGCCATTGTCAACGTAGGAATAAATTGAGCTTTCTTGCCAACATCAATATTAGACTTATCATTATTATTCTTATCGCTATTATCCTTATTTACAAGTGAATTCCTTCTAAAAAATCTCTTAACAGCTACTATTTTAAAAGGACTTTCTGAGCCCTGTATAACATCTTCCTCTGACAAATCAAAAGGAACGTCCCTTATAATACCCTTACGAGAGATATAAAAAGGAGGAATAAAGGCAATAAGATCTTTATCCTTTAAATACTGATTTTCAATTAATTTATTAGCCGCCTCCCTATCCTTCAAAAAAACAGCAACCTTAGAAAATCCAATTCTTTTAACCTCCAAAATACTCTCTTTCATAAAATTAAAGATTACTTTTCCTACAGAAATTGGATGCAAAAGAGATCTAGGATTTGAAATCCTCTGAATGTGAACACTAAATGGTCCCTGATTATTGATCGAATATCGACTAGATAAAATCTCACTTGACAAAGATACTACGGAGCCAGTAACATGACTACTAGAAGAAGATTGCAATAAATCTAGCTTACCAACATCGTTCGACGCCGCCCTCTTAGATATAGAAGAAGTTTCAGTAGATTTTCCCGCAATCAAATTTCTTTTTAAGCCCCTCGACTTAATATGCCGAGATGATGTGAGAGCTCTCCTTACCAGCTTTATTCAAAGGTACAACACAGATTGGTCCTCCAGCTTCTTGAGAAAGAGAATTTAATGCATCTAAAACCTCTTGAGGTTCAGAGTCAATGTCCATGCATTCATTACGCATCTGAAAATTATCAGAATTAGTCATACAACTATTATCACAAGTCCTATTCATCATTAAAAAAAAAAAATAAAAAAAATAAAAACAAAATTTATAATAAAGGAAAGAAATCGTATAAAAGAGGTAAACAGATGGCAAAGAAAGAAATAGGAAAAGAAAAGAAAAGGAAAAGAATTCAGCACCGGCCCCAAAAATGCAAGTCACGACGAACACCGAAGCAAAATGGCCGACACTCTCACGAAATTTTAACACGTGGCAATATAATATCCTCTTTTATCGATATAATTTCAATTCACAACAAACAGCTAATTCAGCTCGCGACACTAAGAACAATAGACTCCATCAAAGGACGCGCAACTTCATCCATAAATATCGAGATTATAATAATCTCCGTCAAAAATACTAATTGATCATCTGTCCGTGGCACTCAGTTTACTTGCTCAAGACCGACTCCCGTTCGACCTTCAAGTGCGATCCACCAGTCGTCACGAATGAAATCATCTCAGCGATTCCACCTCGCTACCAGTGTTGCCAATTTCAGATCGCGCAACCATAGAATATATAATATATAATACTAGAGCGCGTGTCGATGTGCGCGGCGCGTTCGACTTCGACTTCGACCTTCAAATGGCGCTTGTCACGTGGTCGCGCGGCATCGGAATTCGGGGCGCGGAGTGGGGGCTGCGTGGTGGGGGTGCGCGCGCCCACGTGACTCATGGTCACGTGGGTGGGGCGCGAAGGGGGGGGGTGCGCGTGCCGACGCGGCGTGCGGCGTGGCGCGCGCATCCCCCCACCACGCAGCCACCACTCCGCGCCCCGAATTCCGATGCCGCGTGACAGCGCCACAGACGAAATGGTAATGTGAATCATCCAGTATTAGGTAACAAGGGATACAAATATAAATATATAATCGCACCATTATTCTCTGATAAAAAATCTGGAAAAGGTATACCGCGTGCTATGACCTCAAACAATAATAAGATTGATTACGTGCATTGGAATGAACCCAACGAGTTGGTAGATCGTCTGCGATTGCTCGAAGCTTCACGTCAAGCCGGCAACAACGCCCACGACAATGAAATATTGTCGATTATCGAGGAACTTTACGAAGCTGGCATTATTATAAAATAAGTTATACATCCACGATACGAGTCAGTCTGTCAATATTAGTGGTATCGAAATGTCGATTAATAAATTTGGATTATCACTTGGAACGTCGAATAATAATTCATATTATCAATGGAATGGATTACTAAGAAATTACGTGCGCGATAACACTCTGTATCTAACAGCCTCCGGCTATGACGCAAGGTCGCGCAAGATACGACGTGTAGCGCAACCGGAAGATGATAATGACGCAGCCAACAAACGATATGTCGAAGCGAGTGTCAAGCTTTTGAGAGATCAACAGAAAGAAATTGAGAAAAAAATAATAAGGCTTGAAAGGAATATGCAGGCGCTATTATTAACGCTGGATAAAATGGCTGTAACGCAGACTACATCAAAACATACATAAAGAACTGTACGTGAAAATTATATCACATTATTACAAATATGCCTGGATCAAACACCTCTGAAAAGCAGCTACTCGTGGAGGAATTGCACGCTCCAGCGAGAAGAAATTTTCCGCGTAGACGCGTCATAGTACGTGGATACGACGACTTGTGGCAAGCTGACGTGGTCGAGATGCGTCCTTATGCAAGAGTCAACAAAGGATACAATTACATACTCACCGTCATCGATGTGTTGAGCAAGTATGCATGGGCCGTGCCGCTCAAGAATAAGAGCGGACGCGAAACAGCTGACGCTATCGCCGAGATAATTCGAGATGGCAAGAGATGTCCGAGAAACATACAAACCGATAGAGGAAAAGAATTTTACAATGCAAATGTGCAGAAACTCGTAAAAAAACACAACATCAATCATTACTCGACGTATTCTGTTATGAAAGCCTCAGTGGTGGAACGATTTAATCGTACTTTAAAGAACAATATGTGGAAAATGTTTACACTTAATGGCAATTACAAGTGGATCGACGCGCTGTCGCGACTCGTTGCAGAATACAATGCGCGAAAACATCGCACTATCGGCATGAAACCTATTGATGTTACTCCGGAGATTGCTGAAAAAGTTTTAAATACGATATACAGTAACGTAAAAATTGCTGCTCCGGCAAGATTCAAAGTAGGCTGTCAGGTACGCGTGAGTAAATTCAAGACCATCTTCGAAAAAGGCTTTACACCAAATTGGACTACCGAAATATTTAAAATTATCAAAGTGCAGAAAACTAATCCTGCGACATATATACTTGAAGATTCGCGCGGAAATTCCGTCGCCGGAGGATTCTACGAGTACGAGTTACATCATGTTGCAAATCCTGATGTATATCTCGTGGAAAAGATTTTGCGGAAAAAAGGCGATGATGTTTATGTGAAATGGTTGGGACTGGATAAATCTCACAACTCATGGATTCATAAAAATAATGTATTATAAACATTTATTTAAAATATCTGTACACTGTTTATTTTACAATATATTTATCTAATAATTTTATAAATACAAATATACATATAATATACATATTTATACAAAAAAATATATATATATATATTACAACAAATATTATTTACAAAGGTATTTTATAATGTCCCCATGGTAATGTATCAGTGGTTTCAGGTATGATATACCGCTTGTCATCGTGAGGACTTAGAGCAATTTTTGTCTCGCGAATGGTGTATACTTCATGCAATTTCGATCTTATACACGACTGACTACGTGTCATTACAATCTCTTCATTCAAACACCGCGTATAATCATCAAACGTTATCGTTCTCGCGACAACGTTACTCTTGACTCCTTTTACTTTTTTCGTATCTTTCTTGCCATCCACTCGCAAGGCATACATTTTTGCTCTAAGCCCTACAAATTCGGTCATAATCACACCGTTATTTTCATCTTTCATTAGACCAGGTACTTTTTTATTCACGAGCGGTATACCATACACATTGTCCGCAGCGTAATCGCTCGTATCAAATTTGCTTACGTCGCGCTTTATATTCTTATACACATCTTCACATTCGATGTGGTATATTAGGCTGTCTGTGTCGGTGTACATTACCCTGCATCTGTCGCGATATAGCGGTGACATGTACTCGTGATGAAATTCGTATAAACATGTTTTGGAGATGTCGAGTATGCACATGCCGACATAGATTGGTTTGTAAAATTTTACTTCGAGTTTACGTAATTCTACAGCGATTAGATTTTCTGAAAAGATGCTTCTACTGTGGAAATTTGGTTTCGCAATCATTGCCTCTGCACCGTATCTTCCTTCCCAATGTGTGATAAGTTTTACATCAACCCGATTACGCACATTTTCCATTTGCCGAATACTGCATTATTCATCATTTTATATAAATTTTTTTCAAAATCATTTTTCGCGTGTGTTCTAAATTGCGTATTAAGTTCGATATAATTTCGAAGCCATGGAGATTGCGCGAATTGTAATATGCGATGTATTTTTGCAACGCGAAGGCCGTGACGCGTACATTGCTGCAGGTTGCGGTAGTGTATCACATATCGCTTCTTGTTGTATAGCGTTGCGAGAAGCTTATCTTCCCCCTTGCCTGGCGGCTTGTCGCGTGTCGGGCAAAACGGTAGGTCAGTGTGCGTGTCGTGAAGATGTCGTGGATATTCTAAATCTACCTCGAGGATGTAGCCTGTGGGTGAATCGAGCGTGATAGATGATGTGTCGAAATTAGATACATCGTCGACCCATTGAAAATCAGCATAAGGCAATGGTTGACACATTGCCCATCCATACAAATTATTTACATCGAAATACATTAGATATGAAGATGGTTTCAATGGATCGTACGACTGCATATACTTGTTATTAGCGTGTGCATATCTGTTTGAACATTGACTCAGACCACCGCGTATACCCCGTTCGATAAACATTACCATATCAATGTCTGTGAGCAGTTCGAAATTTACACGTGTATGCTTTAACATGGCGTCCCACGTATACCCGGGGGAGAGTATAATAATACGCGGGGTCGAGTCCATAACTCTCGATACATTTATCCCGGAAATTTTCAAAAATGTCGGCTAATAACAAGACATCAGTTTTTAAATATAAGTCGCTATATTCGCCCAGCGTTCGAATGGAGAACCGCTCCCATACGTTTTCGGCGTGCGCGTAATCGTTCTCGGATACAGTGTCGCCGGTCAAGGAACTGTAAAATAATTCGCGCGGCGGTAAACACGTATCTTGCAACTTGTCGACACAGTCAATGTATTCATATGGAAAGACATCTTTCCGTGTTAATAATTCAAAATTTTCGGTGGATAAATTTTGAAATTTCAATTGTAAATTTTTGAGTTTATCTTTACTTAGAAATGATGCCAATTTATCGAGACTAGTATTGAGAAATTTATATGAATCGATAAAACGTAATTTAATATTTCTGGATTTGTCTTCTGCAATTTGAACATTTTTTGTAAATGATATATATTTTTCTTTAGTTATTGGAAGTAATTCGATTCCCCCTTCGAACGCTATAGCTATTTCCTTAATTATGAAATGTGAGTCGTAACCGGATAAATTTTGAAATACTATTGGAATGCAAAAAGAGTTTTTATAATTTAAGTTGCAATTTGAGTGTGCTGGACCTCGGTACCGCCCGGTCAGATGGCAATGATCGCGTACGCGTGTATCATCATCTTGCATGAATGGTTTCTCACATATGACAATGCGTTGCACTATAAAATTTTTCCCACTCGTCTGATGTTAAATTTACCATGGGGACGTTAGTTGCTAAAATATTCTTTACGCGTATCGCTAAATTTTATAGTTGTTCGGAAAACCACGAAACGCAATCTACACTACGACGAAAATAATACTCGGATAATGAATCGTCATATGAGCAATGTACATAATATGCTATACTAAATACTTGGTGATGTTGAAAGTTTTTTTCTTCTTCCGTCTTTGCTAGCACACATTCGAGATCTGCGTATACGATAAAAGGAAGTCGCTCTTTGCGATTAAAGTTGTTGAACGCGAGCCACTTGTCCTTATCGCTCGGTAACCGGATAGCGCAATCATTCATCTTTCCGCAGTCTACTGTATGTGACTGCAACTTGTCTTCCGAATGGAAGTAGTGTAAGCATCTGTAAAACAAATAATTAGTTTTTTTTCCACATATATAATTTATATATATATTACATTTTTATATATTTTATATATTGCGTTTTTAATTAAATATACGTACCGATCGCAGATATATTTTTGACCATTATGTTTGCTCAATTGCGAGCTCACGAGCCGGGAGAGATTCTTGATCCATGTGAAATGTCCAACGCTGTTGCTGTCTTCCACGTACAGCAAGTTGACGTGTCTGTCTTTCTTCTGCTCACTGAGACGTATCGAGACAATGTTCTTTTCTTCGATGCTGTACACATTTATCGAAATGTTGTTTGATAGTTCAAACTTTTTAATTTGATTCACAGTCACTGGAAACTCAATGTCCTGGAGATTCAGCACTGTCGTATAATGCGGATATGAAGATTCTAGTTGCACATTTCTATCGGCGGGGTACAGAGCAGCGACCACCGCCCACGCGAAACATGCATTGTCTTTTGATTGCACGTTCACCACCGCTCTTTTCATCATTATTTCTCGCGGTAATTTAATGTGGCATCCCGCACGCATTGGATTATACTTGTTTATATTTACAGTTAAATTTTTATTCGCGATAATGCCCAACCACTATCGCGTTCTTCAAACTCTTCTAGCGATGCTAGTGTGGGGTCGATAACGCGGCGTTTGTACCAATCATGTAAATCGGAGGTGCTAAAGATTTCAAAGTTTTTCGTATTGATACTTTTATTAGCACGCTTATCACCCGACACGAACTCGCCATTAAATATAGTGTTCACTTTCACACTAGTGTGTTTTTGCAACACTTTTTGCACGTGTCTGATCACAATGTCTTTGGCCTCCTCTAGAAATTGACGAGGTTCAATGTGATTATAGTTTATTACCGCACCAGTCAAGATGCGGCTCTCGAACGCCGTATCAATCTCTCGCCATTTGAGTCCGATGTCTCGCGAACTGCTTCCGGCACCTGCATGTACAAAACGTCTGCGTACCGAATTCTTCAGCGCTTCGAGACGCGCGATTTGGGAGACAAGCGATTGTCGAACTCCGATCGGTAATCGTGGTCGTTTTATTCGACTTTGTTCTTCCAGTGATTCAATGTATTCGTCACATTGCTGCTCCCACACAATGTATTCCTCCACCGAATTCACCCTTGCTGATTGCTCCATCAAACTTGCTTCCAATTGTGCCATATTTGAGATGCTCTTGCTGAGCCTCTGACAAAGATACTGACAGAGTATGCCTCCTTACCAGCATTTTTATTTGATCACTGACACTTGAAAAACTCGAGTATGTTGCATTTTGCACATTTAACCTTGACAATAATTCTAATATTTCATTAAGGATGATGTCATAGCAGCCGTGCATCGGCGCTTGAAAATTGCAATTTTGCACATTTTGAACACCTGGGGGATGACAGCAGCCGGTGCATTGGTGCTTAAAATTTGAATATGTTGCATTTTGCACATTTTGACCTTGACAATAATTCTAACATTTCATTTGAGGATGATGTCATAGCAGCCGCGCATCGGCGCTTGAAAATTTTGAATATGTTGCATTTTGCACATTTTGACCTTGACAATAATTCTAACATTTCATTTGTGGATGATGTCATAGCAGCCGCGCATCGGCGCTTTGATTGGTTGAAAATAATATCGGATCAGCAATAATCCCCACCCCATCACAATGGATATTATGGTTAAAATTTAAAAATAATTTAGTATTACATTGATCACTCGATTGAAAAGGTTCTTTTAAAATGTACTCCGCCAGCATGAATTATTACGTTCCAGTACAAGAGAGCAATGTTTTGTACAAGAAGAAATGTGACAAGTAAGTTTCAATATTATCTGTTAAATGAATTTTTCAATAAACAACTTTTTTTTTGTTGTTAAATAATTTTTGAAATATTGTTCTAATTATTTTTATAGCATTCATCGTGCGGCTCGTATACTTGGAAGAAGATACGTCTTAACCCCAACATCATACAAATATTTGGAAATAGGAATCAGCGTTGGAATAATATCCTATGTGGAATTGGCTCTCGGTGATAATCGAGGCAATCAAATAATATTACCCATTGAAACATGGAAATCTCTAATGCGGAAACGAGCAGACGTTGAGCAGCTAACTGAAACTCCGCTATGGATTAGTGATCTGACACTCGAAGCGGTTAACATGTATACTTCAAAAATTATAAAAATTACTTCATCTGATAATTCTTTGTACATGAAACCATCAACGTTACTACATTTATTCGATTTCGACAAATGTATTGATTATATGTATTCCTGGCTGTGTGAGAATACTCATAGTGTTAATGAAAAATTTAAACAATTTGTAAATATTTTACAATGTGATAATATCCGCGATGTGAGCACTGCCGCAAAGGCGATACGTGATAGTAATATGTTTAATAGCGAATCACTTATAGATTGTGAATTGATAACTTGTGCTATAAATGAAATTATTTATAATGCTTGCAACAAATAAATTATTTTACTGTTAAACTGTGTGTTTAATTATTTCTTTCCCGCCCCTGTTCTATATGTATATGAATAGTATGTATATGAATAGTATGATGTGCACATGCATTATCAGCAAAACTCTTCAAAAAATGATGAGTTAGATGATACTCCAGTTAGAACAGAGAGATGAAGAGAGATGTAGAATTAAAATCAAGAGGGGAGCAACATTATAATATATGTGTCGTGTCATAGAGTAGCAGACTTATACTTGCATGCTCGTGCTGTGCGGTTGCATGAAACTGTAAGATATATAATTCTGCAAGTGTTGTAAAGATGATAACTCTGGAGGAATACATTGAATTACTGGAACAACTTGTGTTGTGCAATGCTGCTGACCTGAAAGAATGGGATTTTTTCGGACTGCCTCCACATAAAATTGATAAAACGATTTACTGGATGTGGGAGCCAGATTGTGATGGTTGTATCGACTTGTTAGAAGGACAATGCCCGCAAGAACTAATGAGAATTTTCGGAATGCAAATCAACCCCAAGAAATTATTAATTGGAAATTTGCAGTCACGGACAACTCGAATCGCGCGACTTGAAGAAATAAGAAGATTGCTACGCAAACGTTTCTTAAGCATAGATACCAGTATTCCTGCGCTTTCGACACACACTTCGGTTAATTCAATTGTGTAGGCGATACATGGGCGTGAAATCGGTTTGAAAAAACCTCATACTGATGCTCTAAAAGATCAACTATGGGATATGAAACATTGGGATGATCCGAAAAAACGCTCTTTCCTATTCAAGTTGAACGTTAAAAGATTTTCCTATACTGAGCATAGAGAATCCTCTGAGGAGGAATAATTGTTGTATTTCTTTTCATTAAAAAATTATTAAAATAATAAATTGATTAATAAAATAAATAATAATATATTTAATAAAAATTTCTGTTATGTAGGAGTTCCGCCCTGCCGCCTCATAGCCACCGCCACCTCGCAGCCACCATCGCGCTGCAGTAAATTTTATATACTTTTTTACATTTTATATTATATTTTATATCTTATTTTATATTATATTTTATATTTTATATATTTTATATTTTAAATTTTTTAAATTTTTTAATTTACACACAAAATTGTATGATTGCACACACACATAGTTATAGTATAATAAAAATTATTTTAAATATTAAAAATATATAGTTTATTTTAGAATAGATCCTCTCCCCTTCCTCATCCTAAAAATATTAATTAAAAAAAAATATTATAAAAAAATATTTAAAAAATTCTCTCTTACGAACGCCTCTCTCTTTGCGTTCTCCTTCGCTGCATCAGCTCTCGCGCTCTCCTTCGCGTCATCTCGCTACCTCTCATCATCTCGCGCTATCTCTCTCGCTCTTGCGTCATCTCTCTCGCGTGCGCCTCGCACTCTCCTTCGCGTCATCTCGCTACCTAGCCATCTCGCACTATCTCTCTCGCTCTTGCATATACGCCTCGCTTGCATCATCTCTCTCGCGTGCGCCTCGCGCTCTCCTTCGCGTTCCTCTCTCCGCGCGGACCCCTTACCCAAAAAGCTTCATGCGGTCTTTCGCGGATTCCTCTCTCCCCGCGGACCCCTCGCGGACCCTAAAATCGCGGACGCTCCCCCTCCCCACGGACCCCTCGCGGACCCTGAAATCGCGGACGCTCCCCTCCCCGCGGACCCCTCGCGGACCCTAAAATCGCGGACGCTCCCCCTCCCCGCGGACCCCTCGCGGATCCTAAAATCGCGGACGCTCCCCCTCCCCGCGGACTCCTCGCGGTACATCGCGGACGCCTCCCGCGTGACGTCATTCCCCCTCCCCGCGTGACGTCATTCCCCCGCGCCCTGGGTTCCCCCCCCCCCTCACCCCCCATTGCCCCGTAGTTAGAACTCTCATTATATCACTACTGATTAAGTAACACACATACATATACGAACGTGTGTGTGTGTGTGTGTGTGTGTGTGTGTGTGTGTGCGCGCGTGTATATGTGTATTACTTACTTTTAAATATATATCTTTAAGTACATGGAAAATTGCTTTGCATACTTTTGGTATTATTAACGATATTGTTGATTCATGTATTCTTGATGCATACATTAATGATCGGAATGAATCACCAGTTGCAAGAAATCGCAATGTTAATCCTAATCTAAATATGTTAAATGTAAAAGTAAATTTATTGAATTATTGTGCATATTACATTAATTTATATATTTATCTATTTATATAATTTATTGCATCTATTATAATATGCAAAATTCATAAATTCTTATAAATAATACCTAGACTTTGCTGATATGCATTCACGCATGTTAGTATCTTGTCGTTTAATGAGAGGTTCAATCAACTTAAATAAATCATCAAATTGTTCTTTATTTAATCTTAAAAAATTTTGATATGCTATTGGATCCTCGATTAAAAGTTCGTTATGTAACAGGTTAAGCATACTTTGCTCTTTTCTGATATGCCATAATTTACACCAAATATTTTTTTTACGTTTACGAAGTTTACGTTTATTTCTACGAGCAAATACAGCTATAATTGTGGATATTATTGAAACTGATGATAACATTAAAGAATTCTCCATAATATACTTATATTTACATATATTTCTTTATAACCATGTCATATTTTTTAATAACCTAATCATGTCAAAGAAAAAAACAATCGAATATTTTATACATAATTTTAAATCAAATTATGGTTCGTGTAATACAAAAATTTTTTCTCATGAATAATTATATTCATAATTTGATACATAAAATTATAAATAGAATTCTGCCCCGAATTCTGTCGCGAATTATAGATCGTGTAAAGTGGGCTTTATGCGATACATGAGAATTTTTAATTTATATCTACTTTGGTCGAATTATGAATTTCGTGTATTTGGCACTTTTGGATAATATATAATGGCTCTACTTCATGATTTATACGAGATGCTGCAGTGAGAATTCAGCATCTTATTCATGTTATTAGATATCCATTATTTTAGATGTTGGGATATGTGAAATTTATGTATTTTCACCTATAATAGTCGAATCTTTAAATTAAGGGTTTTGACATTTAATTTAGGTATAAATAACTTGGATCTTATGAATTATATAAGCTTATATACTGAAGATTCAGTTTATTATTCTTTTCCATTGATAAATTTACAATATTGACTTATGCGATACATGATAATTTTGAATTTATACCTACTTTGGTCGAATGATGAATTTCGTGTATTTGGCACTTTTGGATAATATATAATGGCTCTACTTCGTGATTTATACGAGATGCTGCAGTGAGAATTCAGCATCTTATTCATGTTATTAGATATCCATCATTTTAGATGTTGGGATATGTGAAATTTATGTATTTTCACCTATAATGGTCGAATCTTGAAATTAAGAGTATAGACATTAAATTGATGTATAAATAACCAGCATCTTATTAATTATATAAGATTATATACTGTAGGCTCATATTATTATTATTTTCCATTGATAAATTTACAATATTGACTTATGCGATACATGATAAATTTGAATTTATACCCATTTTGGTCGAATTGTGAATTTCGTGTATTTGGCACTTGTGGATAATATATAATGGCTCTACTTCATGATTTATACGAGATGCTGCAGTGAAAATTCAGCATCTTATTCATGTTATTAGATATCCATTATTTTAGATGTTGGGATATGTGAAATTTCTGTATTTTCTCCTATAATAGTCGAATCTTGAAATAAAGTGTTTCGACATTAAATTGATGTATAAATAACTTGGATCTTATTAATTATACAATATTATATACTGAAGATTCAGTTTATTATTCTTTTCCATTGATGAATTTACAATATTGACTTATGCGATACATGATAAATTTGAATTTATACCCATTTTGGTCGAATTGTGAATTTCGTGTATTTGGCATTTGTTGATAGTATATAATGGCTCTACTTCATGATTTATACGAGATGCTGCAGTTAGAATTCATCATCTTATTAATGTTATTAGATATCCATTATTTTCCATGTTGGGATATGTGAAATTTCTGTATTTGAACCTATAATGGTCGAATCTTGAAATAAAGTGTTTAGACATAATATTGTGACATGTTGTACCGGTTGGTTGAATATAAGCATTTAATAGGACTGTATTTGATTGACAAGTATAATTTGAAATTATATTATAATCATAAATCCAGACGAAATGAGATATACATATAAAGATACATTTACAACAACTTTTCTACATATAAAATTCATAGAATGAAATCACATTGAGATATATACATACACAATAGATCTATACATCAGCGCATAATTCAGAATCACAAACAATAGTATATGGTTTCACATTATATAAAAACAAATTATAATATGGCACACATCCTTTTTGAACAAAATAGATAAACTCAAGTGTAAGTCGAACAATACAATTATGAATTAGAGACATTAAAACGCAAATCAAATAATATAATTATACAATAAAAACCTTAAAGCGCGAATACGATTTATTCTTGAAAATGCACTTTCAGTATTTTGAGAGGGCTTAATGCACCTTTTAAATAAGTAATAAATCGATCATAAAAACATAACATACATAAAGTAACGCTGAATATTTGAAATACAATAGTGGATGTGTGACCATTAAACATCATAAAAATAAAACATACAATGAAGACGTGTAGCGCAATTTATAAACCAAATAATAAAGAATGTTCAACTTGAATAAATGTTACAATAAAGAAATGTAGCGCAACCAATAAATCAAATTATAAAGGAATATATTAAGATGAAAAACAATTAAGATAAATAAATCAAGTATCAAAGTCAAGTAAGTTTACATATGAAAATAAGGAACAATTACGCTCCATTAAATAATAAAGAAACTGAAAATATTAAATGCGGAGCTCTTGAACAATGAATATTTAGATTAGAATTTAAAGTATGGGCTGCGGAACTACAATTAATTATTTCTAATATAAAAATAATAAGTGCGGAGACATAAAATAATTAAACATTAAAGTAAATAATAAGTACTCGTGATTTTGAATCACGGAGCACCGAGAGTTACCTGGAATTAACAGTGTTTAGAAACTTGACTGATTCAAGCCTGTATTATGAATGAAGTAATACTCGCACAATGATTCCTTGTTCAATGGATCATCCAATATGATTGTCGCATTAGCATGGTTTTGAACATCTGTCCTGGGAATGGTGCAGCATTTACAAACTTGAGAATGGCAAACTGCCTTGTATAATGGAGGGGTTTGAGAACGGCACAAGCTTCCTTTGCATGGGAGGGCCCTGAGCACGGCACAAGACCGCCTTTGTATAGGAGGGCCCTGAGAACGGCACAAGACCGCCTTTGTATAGGAGGGCCCTGAGAACGGCACAAGACCGCCTTTATACAGGAGGGCCCTGATAACGGCACAAGACCGCCTTGGTTTGGTAGGGCCCTGAGCACGGCACAAGCCGCCTTGGTTTGAGGGGACCCTGAGAACGGCACAAGACCGCCTTAGTTAGGGAGGGTCCCGAGAACGGCACGAGACCGCCTTGGTACTGGAGGGCCCTGAGAACGGCACGAGACCGCCTTGGTATTGGAGGGCCCTGAGAACGGCACGAGACCGCCTTAATGATCTGTTGCAACAGAATAAACGTTTTGATAACGGTACAAAACCATGTTATGTATTGAACAAACGGAAACGTATTGAGAACGGTCAAGGACCTCCTTTGTAGAATTCTACCTTTCGATCTGTTGATGTTCGAACACCACTAGTATAACCTGAGCTCTCTCTCTCTCTCTCTGTCTCTGGTCCTTTCAATGGGAGGAGTCGTTGGATATTATAGGAATGGAATATTCCTTTAGAACTACGTCCGGATCGAAGGACTCGACAAGAAGAAGAAGCAGAAGAAGTGCCGATCGCCCAAACACACCATGACGACGACAGACAAACGACGGAAGTTAGCGCCTCTACTGTTTCGTGTTTGGAAGGGGAACTCTCGCTGTGCCCAGTGACCGGTGCCACGCGCATGACTCGCCGCCCTGGTATTACGCGCGAGTTTTGAATCCTTGACTATTGAACATTACCGCCCGCCTTCGTTAACCGTGATTAACGAAGAATCCGGAACTTCTTGATTTATTGATAGTGGACAGAGTTTGACAATGGGTCTCTTTAAACTAGTAGTTTGAGTTCGTACGGTGACCACTCTGGTATGACCATCTTTGCCAGGATGAGTTTCAATAATTCGACCGAGAGGCCATTTTGATGGAGGGTACCTCTCGTCGATGACAAGTACCATTGCTCCTTTTGCTAGAGAAGGCGTAGCATTACTCCACTTTGAAGTATCATGAAATCTTTGAAGACATTCCTTAGACCAGCGTGACCAAAAGCTTTCCAACAGTTGACGTAATAGTTGCCACCGCGATAAGCGTGAAGGATTCACATTGTCAAGAGAAGGTTCTGGTAGGACCGTGGGTGAATGTCCCAGAAAAAAATGACCCGGAGTCAATGCAGCTAAATCGTCTGGATCATCAGACAGAGGACATAATGGCCTCGAGTTCAGAACTGCCTCTATTTGGGCTAATAAGGTTGTTATTTCTTCATACGTCAGCAGATTAATACCAACGACCCTTTTCAGATGAAATTTTACCGATTTAACGGCAGCTTCCCACTTGCCTCCAAAATGAGGAGCACCAGGCGGGTTGAATCTCCATTGGGTTCCGTCCTTTGTGAGTAAAGAAGCAAGTTGTTCTTGTTCTTTAGACGCGGTAGAAAATAGTTGCTGTAATTCAGTATCCGCTCCAATCAACGTCGTGCCACAGTCGCTAGTTAAGGTAACGCAAATGCCTCGTCGTGCGGTGAATCTTTTATATGCAGCTATAAATGCGTCGGCTGAATAATCGGTAACCAGTTCCAGGTGTACTGCAGAGGTAGAGAAACAAACGAAAACTGCTATGTATGCCTTGTATTGTTTAGCATTCTTTCCTTTCCAAGTTTTTATAGACAGTGGTCCAGCGTAGTCAACTCCGGTATGTACAAATGGGCGTGTGGTTGGAGTTACTCTTGTGGATGGAAGTTGTCCCATCAATTGCTGCGCTCTTTTTTGACGGTATCTCGTACAAATCACACAGCGTGAGATAAAACCTTTCACTGGCAAACGACCTCCTACTATCCAAAAAGAATTTCTGATGTAGGTTAACGTGAGTTGCGTGCCTCCATGGCATGTCTTGGTATGAGCGTCCGCTATGATTAGTTGAGTAAGAGTTGATTGTTTTGGTAGAATCAAAAGATGTTTGCTCTCTGGGGATAATAAAGAATTTTGAAGTCGACCTCCTGTACGAAGTAATCCAGAAACATCGAGAAACGGAGTTAAATTGTGAAGTGAGCTTGACTTTGGGATAGATGTACTTTTAGACAACAGTTTAATTTCTTGGATAAAATTCGCTTGTTGAATTTTCCGAATCCAGAATATTTTAGCTACATCGATTTCTGCTATAGTGAGCGGACCATGAATCTGATTTTTTGACCGTTTGAATCGTTCGATTGCTCTCATACATAAAACGGTAATGCGTAAAAGTTTGGTTAAACTCGAGTATCTATTCAATAGGTCCCATTCTGGTTTCTTCTTGATTATTGTTGTACAAACTTTAGGTCTTTTTTTTAAATTTTCAAAGGCTGAAACTTGAAATGAATAATTTGGCCAGGACTCCACAGATTTAGAGAGCCAGGAGGGTCCTTTCCACCACAATGTGCATGTTGCTAATTGCGAAGGCGACATTCCGTCGCGATATCAGAGGGATTTTCCTTTCCGGGAACAAATTTCCATTTTGCCTGTGGCAATGCTTCTTGAATGTGAACGACACGATTCTGAATAAAGTCCTTCCATTTAGATGGGTGATTATTAATCCACGTTAGTGTTATAGACGAATCGGTCCACATATAAATGGGAACTTCTTTGAACTTGAGTACTTGAAGAACATGAGTCATCAATTTTGTAAGAAGTACTGCTCCGGATAGCTCAAGCCTTGGGATTGTAAGCCGCTTGAGAGGGGCTACTTTTGTTTTAGACGTGATTAAATTAGTTGTGACCTCTCCTTCGAGATTTACAACTCTGATATATACCAATGCTGCGAAGGCTTGAGTTGATGCGTCACAGAATCCATGTAGTTGAATTTGAGATTCAGGTTTAACTTCAATCCATCTCGGGATCGTAATAGCTTTCAAATCTTCTAGTTCGTTGATAAAGATAATCCAATTATCTACTATTGAAGCAAGGGTTCATCCCATCCGAGTTTATTAACCCATAAATTTTGAATTAGAATTTTAGCCTTGATTATAACTGGTGACAGGAAACCAAGGGGATCAAAAAGTTTGGCTATGGTTGACAAGATAGAGCGTTTCGTTGTCGAAGTCGTGGTAGGACGGTCCAGAACAAATTGAAAACTGTCAAGAATAGGTTGCCATTGTAAACCAAGAATAGCAACGCAAGAATCTTGATTGAAGAGAGAAAATGCGGGTTAGTTTGGTGATCAGAAGAAATATTTTTAAGAATATCTTTATCGTTGCTGGCCCATTTTTGTAATGGAAAGCCGCCCACCATGCACAAGTGATTTAGTTGTTGAATTATTTCTTGAACTCCTTTAAGTGTATCAGCTCCTCCGAAAATGTCATCGACATATCTTCCGTACTTGAGACAAGGTACTGCTAATGGGAAATTCTTGCCTTCATCTACTATTAGTTGTGAAATTGTGCGAAGGGCTAAATAAGGGGCACATGCTAATCCATAGGTAACAGTTGTCAAATCGTATGAACGCAGAGATTTTTCGAAAGTTGACCATCTTATTCGTTGAAATTTCCAATTATCAGAATGAACGTTGATTTGTCGATACATCTTTTCGATGTCGACAGAAAAGACGTATCGAAATTGTCGAAACCAAATGAGTACGTTGAATAGATCGGTTTGAAGTTTAGGACCAGTATGTAGAATCTCGTTAAGAGAGATTCCAGAGGTAGTTCGACTCGATCCATTAAAAACTATCCGTAGCTTTGTGGTAGTGCTACTTTCTCTCCAGACCCCATGATGGGGTAAATAAAAATTTGGGTAAAAAAGTTCGGTTTCCATATTTCTTAAGAGTTGCATATGTTTAAGATCTTCGTACTCTTTCATGAACTTGATGTATGCTTTTGAATACTGGGCGTTTAATTGGAGTTTAATTCGAAGAAATTCCATCACTTTTGTCGCTCGATTAAACGAATTTCCAAGAAGTTGAGGGGATTTTTTAAAGGGTAGGCGAACTACGTATCGTCCTTCTGTGTTTCGGAAATGAGTGTCCTTAAAATGTTGTTCGCACTCTTGATCTTCCGGTGAAATGCAGGACTCGCGATTTGTTGAAATCTCTTCAAGCTGCCAAAATTTTTGCAAGAGTTCATAGAGTTGAGAATCCATAGAGATGTGATAGCTTCGAGCAGGAAGAAGCGGTGACTCTGACGAGGCGGGACCAGAAATGACCCATCCAAATGACGTTAATTGCGCAATGGGAGCATCGAGTGATCCTTTTCTCAAACCTTCTTTAATGATTTGAGGATAAAAATCCGCACCGATGAGCAGGTCGATAGAACCTGTAGAACTAAATTGCGGATCAGCTAAGGATAATCCTTCAAGATGAGACCATGGCTTCTTGATGATGTGAGCTGAAGGGATCATGGTGGTTATTTTTTTAAGAATGTGAGCTGAAATTCGAAATTCCTCTGAATTATCGTACAATGAAGTAATTTTGAATGAAGATTTTCCACGTGTCTTGTTGGTTGAATTTTTTCCAATTCCAACCAACGGAATAGAGGTTTGTGAACGAGGAAGTCTTAAAGTTTGAACAGCTCTTTCAGATATCAGCGTTACTTCCGAGCCTTGATCGAGAAGTGCTCGAATCTTCATGACTCGTCCATTTTCATTTACAAGTAATACTTGTGCGGTAGCCAATAAAATACAAGGGGTAGCAGTTTGACTTAGACGAACAGAGGAGTGAAGTACTTGTGTTGGATTTGGTTTACTTGAAGTATCCTTGGAGATATTTCGATTAGCTCGCTCAGAAGAATTCTCTGCATTGGATGGATTTCTTCGGTGAAGAGTAGTATGGTGTTTTTTACCGCACTTTGTACATCGTCTGGTAGAACGACATTCGGAAACACGATGTTTTCCGAAACAATTGTAGCATAAACCATGCTTCGTGATTGAAGAGTGACGTCGCTGGGTGGTCTGCGAGTTGTATTGGGAACATCCAGTTAAAAAATGTTTAGCGGAGCAGAGAACGCACGTAGGAACAAAATGATTTGTATTATTTCTTTTTTGAGCTTGATGATGAGACTTTATTGTGTGTGGTATCTTCTTCTTAACTGGAAGATTTTGAGACTTCTCATATGCTTGGAGTGAGAGAAGACGAGTTACCAAAAATTCACAAAACTGTTTCCAAGTAGGAGGTTCCTTTGATGATCCAAGATGCTGTTCCCATACTTTAACAGACTCTGAGTCTAGCTTTTGAACTGCTAGGAAAACTAGAAAATCATCCCATTTGTCGACTGGTCGCTGTAATGTTTCCAATGTGCGATATATCTGCATCATATTTGTATAGAGATATTCTAAGTCGCTTGCTGATTCTCTCGTTATCTTCTTCACAGATAGTAAAGCTTGAATAGCAGAATTTATCAGTAATCGTTTGTTCTCATAGAATGAGACAAGATCAATCCATGCCTTCTCAAAGTTATCCACAGTCAAGGCAGTATTCTTAAGAAGATGAACTGCGGTACCTGTTAAACTGGCTTTCAAATATTGAAGTTTCTCAACTGGGCTTAGCATTGTATTTCCAATAATTATGGAAGAAAATAGATCCTTGAATGACATCCATTCCGATGAAGTTCCATTGAATTTTGGTAAATTAATCCGAGGCAGTCTTGTATGATGAGACACAGTTATTTGATTTGACGCAGGTTGAGAGAGAGATTGAGTCGATAAAGTTCTCTGAATGGTGAGCTCCTCAGAATCAATATGAGCATTCATCTTGTCGATCGAGTTTAAATACTGTAGATAAGTTCGAGAGTGAACATTATCAATGAAATAAGAATGTGCGTGTATTACATCCTTTTTCTCTGTAGTAAGATGACCAATCGCTATTCCAATAGCGTCATGAATGATAGAGAACTTCTCCCAATTTTCCTTCAAAGCTGTGATACGAGAATTGACCAGTCGTACAGTAATATTAGCAGGAGATATTTGATTAAAACTTTCAAATGATTGAAAGATGAGAGTACTTAATGAGAGCTGTTGCTCAATGCGATTCTCAATGTGTAAGAGTCTCATTGTGAAGATATTCAGAAATCCAAAAAATTAGAATATGTGATCTTTATCTGAAATTGCGCTTCCTGTATTATAATCTTTGAAAAAAAAAAAAAAAAAACATGTATATATCTTTATCTATTTTTTCAATTATATTTATCTCTGTATATCCGGCTCGAAGGACCAAAATGTACCGGTTGGTTGAATATAAGCATTTAATAAGACTGTATTTGATTGACAAGTATAATTTGAAATTATATTTTAATCATAAATCCAGACGAAATGAGATATACATATAAAGATACATTTACAACAACTTTTCTACATATAAAATTCATAGAATGAAATATCACATTGAGATATATACATACACAATAGATCTATACATCAGCGTATAATTCAGAATCACAAACAATAGTATATGGTTTCACATTATATAAAAACAAATTATAATATGGCACACATCCTTTTTAAACAAAATAGATAAACTCAAGTGTAAGTCGAACAATACAATTATGAATTAGAGACATTAAAACGCAAATCAAATAATATAATTATACAATAAAAACCTTAAAGCGCGAATACGATTTATTCTTGAAAATGCACTTTCAGTATTTTGAGAGGGCTTAATGCACCTTTTAAATAAGTAATAAATCGATCATAAAAACATAACATACATAAAGTAACGCTGAATATTTGAAATACAATAAGTGGATGTGTGACCATTAAACATCATAAAAATAAAACATACAATGAAGACGTGTAGCGCAATTTATAAACCAAATAATAAAGAATGTTCAACTTGAATAAATGTTACAATAAAGAAATGTAGCGCAACCAATAAATCAAATTATAAAGGAATATATTAAGATGAAAAACAATTAAGATAAATAAATCAAGTATCAAAGTCAAGTAAGTTTACATATGAAAATAAGGAACAATTACGCTCCATTAAATAATAAAGAAACTGAAAATATTAAATGCGGAGCTCTTGAACAATGAATATTTAGATTAGAATTTAAAGTATGGGCTGCGGAACTACAATTAATTATTTCTAATATAAAAATAATAAGTGCGGAGACATAAAATAATTAAACATTAAAGTAAATAATAAGTACTCGTGATTTTGAATCACGGAGCACCGAGAGTTACCTGGAATTAACAGTGTTTAGAAACTTGACTGATTCAAGCCTGTATTATGAATGAAGTAATACTCGCACAATGATTCCTTGTTCAATGGATCATCCAATATGATTGTCGCATTAGCATGGTTTTGAACATCTGTCCTGGGAATGGTGCAGCATTTACAAACTTGAGAATGGCAAACCGCCTTGTATAATGGAGGGGTTTGAGAACGGCACAAGCTTCCTTTGTATGGGAGGGCCCTGAGCACGGCACAAGACCGCCTTTGTATAGGAGGGCCCTGAGAACGGCACAAGACCGCCTTGGTTTGGTAGGGCCCTGAGCACGGCACAAGCCGCCTTGGTTTGGGGGGACCCTGAGAACGGCACAAGACCGCCTTGGTACTGGAGGGCCCTGAGAACGGCACGAGACCGCCTTGGTACTGGAGGGCCCTGAGAACGGCACGAGACCGCCTTAATGATCTGTTGCAACAGAATAAACGTTTTGATAACGGTACAAAACCGTGTTATGTATTGAACAAACGTATTGAGAACGGTCCAGGACCGCCTTTGTAGAATTCTACCTTTCGATCTGTTGATGTTCGAACACCACTAGTATAACCTGAGCTCTCTCTCTCTCTCTCTCTCTCTGTCTCTAGTCCTTTCAATGGGAGGAGTCGTTGGATATTATAGGAATGGAATATTCCTTTAGAACTACGTCCGAATCGAAGGACTCGACAAGAAGAAGAAGCAGAAGAAGTGCCGATCGCCCAAACACACTATGACGACGACAGACAAATGACGGACGTTAGCGCCTCTACTGTTTCGTGTTTGGAAGGGAAACTCTCGCTGTGCCCAGTGACCGGTGCCACGCGCATGACTCGCCGCCCTGGTATTACGCGCGAGTTTTGAATCCTTGACTATTGAACACATGTATAACTTGTATTTTACTAGTTGTACAAGATATTATATGTAGGATTCAGATATTTATTCATTTAGGGTCTTTGATATATAAAATTCATTTCTGCGGTACATGTAATTTCTGTATTTTCACCTATAATGGTCGAATCTTCAAATAAAGTGTTTAGACATTAAATTGCGGCATGTACAACTTGGATCTTACTAGTGATACCAGATATTATATGTAGGATTCAGATATTCATTAATTGAGACTGTTTGATATATAAAAATGATTTCTGCGATACATTAAATTTGTGAATTTAGTCCTATATTGTTGGGATAATAAATTACGAAGATTATACATATTTTGAAAAATTATAACAATTTTACTGAACCATTCATATAAGATACTGCATTGTGAATATAGTATCTCATTTATATTAATAGATATTCATTTATTTGTTCTCAAGAATATGTAAAAATTAAGTATTGTGACCTATTTTGGTAGAATCTTGAAATAATGTCATTAGACATTAAATTGTGGCATGTACAACTTGGATCTTACTAGCTATACAAGATATAATATATAGGATTCAGTTATTTATTCATTTTGAATGTTTGATTTAGAAAAATGACTTCTGCGATACATGTAATTTATGAATTTGGACCTATATAGTTGGGATAATAAATTGCAAGGATTATACATATTTTGGAAGTATATAATAATTTTACTGAACCTTTCATATAAGATACTGCATTGTGAATATAGTATCTCATTTATATTAATAGATGACTGGAGAGAGGTAGATCGTGATTGATCGATTTTCATTATAGCGATAACTCGGTAACGGTGCGTCGTACGAAAAAAAGACAAGATACCTTTCTCGCTTCATTGGACGAGATAAACAAAATTGTTCTCTTGTGTTTTTTCCAAGTTGCTCATCATTCTTCAACAGTCTTGCACCACCGCCAAAATTGAGAAAAAAAACAAGTTTACTCCAATCGACTCGTTATCGACAGATACGCCTTCTTCACCCACAAATATTGTTACGCTCGTATCTCGAGAACGGAGGCACCTAGCGACCTCCGCAAAGTCGCGTTCGACGCGTCTCCAAGTGTCCAAACTTTTCCCACTCCACGTCCGACCTCGTGGCTGCGCTCCTACGCGAGTTACGAGCGCTCGAATTTTTTAGCAGCCGGTAACTAGAGAGGAGGCGATCAATTTCAAGGGAACGAGGCGTCGCGAGAGTGGACGAGAGACGCCCCGCCCGCCCGCGTGTCGAGACGGAGATTGGAAATAATTCCCCCAACCACATAACCCCCCCCTTTTTTTTTTTAAAGACTGGAAATGCATTTACGCACTCATCCGGCACCCCTGAGGGGAGGTAACCGGGCTCGTGGGGGACTCACAACCTGACCACCGGTGCGGCCAGGCTGAATACCACACGGTACTAACCTCGATGTTAGTATCGATACCCTAAAACCAGTCCGTAGCCCATAGCCGAACGGGGAGACACCCGGAACCGCTATCGCATAACATCAGGTGCCTCCCCATGGCCCGACCCGTTTCCGGGCCCTTCCCGAAAGGCGGATTTCCCCCCTTCTCCAAAACCCGTGCTCTTGCGAGCTAGAGAGGAGGACCAGGCTACCAATCCTCCTCCCTTCGTCCCTGGACGACGTGCAATGGGAAAGAGAGCCCTCACTCCCTTTCCCTGCCGAACCGGACGGCGAGCCGCACAGCGACTCACTCTCACACACCAAGCATACGACAAACGCGTATGGACCAAAGACAGAGGGCGTAACCGAAAAACCAGCCACTCTCCCCCCATCGAGGGAGAGAAATGCCAGCCGCAGCCCCCATTACCACACTAAACGTCACAACGTAATACTAAAGACGGAAGGCATAACCGGACCACTCATTCCCCGTTTCCGGGAAGCAGGTAGGCCGCAGCCCACATATCAACATTAGACATCACAATAGGAACAACTCACTCGCTCAACCACGCAAAACAGGAGAGGGAGGTAGCCCGACGCTAGTCGGGTCCACCTCCATCTCCTGCGACACATTGACAGGCACACTCACACTTGGCCCCCCCATCGGGGCGCCCCGGGGCCTGCCTCCGACCCTTGGGGACGTTCTCGCATCCCCCATCGATCCGCTTGGGCGGAACGACCAGCTTGGCACAGTTGGTCGAACCCAATCTGTGCTTCGCCGGCCGCCCACGCTCCTTGCACACGACACAATGTGGAGGGGCCGCGCACGAGGCTGCTCGGTGCCCCTCCTTGTCACATCTGAAACAGCATGCAGTGCGGTCCACAGAGGAACCACACCGCGATGCCGCATGCCCAAAGCTCAGGCAGCGGAAGCACTGAATGGGCCGGCGATTCAACGGATGAACCGTCAAAGTCGTCCAGCCCACGCAGAGCCTCCGCGCCGCTGTAAGCTTTCGCGCCGCGATCGCCGGGCACCTTAACCATAAGGTCCCGGACTGAGCGTTCGGGGGAATCCGGACCTCTCCGGCCCGAATCTCCCCGACCCCGCATCCACCGACGGAGGCCACCTCTGTCAAAATCTCGTCCCTCGAGACAAAGTCGGTGACGCCCTTAAGGCGCACTTCCTCCGTCCTCGAGGGACGAGCCACGCGAACGGCTCGCGAGCCGGAAAACACCGCCGATAGACGGTCCGCCAACTCATTGGCCCGCTCCGTCGAATCCTTCCCAGGGATGGTCATCAACAGGCCTCCCGCGGCTCCTCTCCGCATCCTCATTCCCTGAATACCCAGGTCTTTTAGGCTGACACCCGCCTTTGCCTCAGATAGAACCGAGGCATAAGACGGGCGATCCTCCCTGTCACCCACTACCGTCAGCAAGACGGCTGAGGCAGAGGGCACGTGCGCAGCTCTCCCCGAGTTCCGGGCCCCTCGCGCAGAACCCGCGACAACGGAGACACCATCGGCGGTCCCACCGGGCAAACGCCCGCGTTTGGATTGCCTCTGGTTCCTCTTTTTTGACCCCCCGACCCGAGGGGCATCCGCGGAACCCACCGCAACCGCAGAGGGCGCGGAGCCCCTCGAAACCGGGGCGGCACCTGCGACAGCCGCACCTCCTCCACCCGCCGAGGAAGAGGGCACGGGAGATCCTCCAAGGGGAGGAACCCCGGCCCCAGACTCCTCGACCGGACCCGGCCGCAACGCCGCCAAAACCGCTCCCACAATATCACCCCTCAGGTCATCCAGGCGACGATCAATGAGGGACGCCACTTCACCCAGCAGGGAAGACCCATCCATCAGATCGACCCCCGACAAAGCATCGATTCCACCCGACCTCTTGTCAGAAGGACCACCCTCCGCCGGCGAAGCAGGAGGCCTCTTCCTCGTACAAGGCACCTCCTCCGCCAGAACCTCCGCTACTTTTTCGATACCCTTCTTTGTATAAAGAAGGGCATCAATGCCCGCTCCCAGAGAGGGGAGAGTGACCCGAAGGGCCCCAAGCTCTGCTGTGAGCCGAGCGACCTCCCGCTCGAGACCCTTGATGCGTCTCCTAAGGCCCTCATTGTCGGCTCGTACTCCCTCCAATTGAGGATCAGCCGTAGCACGAAGGCGCTCCTCCATGCAGCCGAATACCTCCTCCAGCCTCGTGGATGCCACCAAAAGTTCCCTGGCGATGATGTCATCAAGACCGCCCGTAACCTCCGTCACCTTCGAGATCTGCCCCAGGAATCCCCGGGTGAGCTTACTCAACTCGACCACGGAAACCCCCGAAAGCCTCTGACGGAAAACCTCCCCAGAGGGAAGGTTCAACCGACCGACCGCAGAGAGGTCTGGACCGATCGAAGGATCCAAAACCCTCCGCAGGTCCCCAAGAAGGACCTCCTCCCTCAGGGCCACGTTAAGCCTTTCCTTGGCCTCCGCTAGGCCAGCGTAGTCCCCTGTGGTTTTCGGACGACCCTTTTTCTTAAGGCTAGGCTTACCTTGTCTTTTGGGGTAAGTCCTCCTACCCGTCAGGAGTCGTTTATCGTGAGGGGCCCAATCCGAGTCCCTCTCCGCAACTCCCGGCGAACTCCCCTTTTTAGCTGCCCTCCGCTTCATTGATGAGTCCTCCTCCATGAGCTCCAGGCTCCCTGAAGAGGAGGAAACCACTCGGGCACCCGGAGATTCGTCCTCCTCATCCTCCACTGATACATATACGGAGGCCTCCGCGATCGGGGCACCATTGGAAGGCGACGAGATCAATGGAGAGATCCCCGAGGGCTCGCCGCCACGTTCCTCGGACTCCACCGACGCACACCGATCACTCCTCGCACAAGCGTAAGCATCCACGTCAATGGGGGTGAGAGACACCCTAAGTGTTCTCCCAGTCCCCACAGCACTCGACACCATCGCGGGAGGTGTATCACGCCCGACACTACTCCTGGCTTCGTCCGAGTCACCGCGCACAACCTCACAAGACTCACCCTCAGAGCAGACATCGCTGCTGCTACACTTCAACTGTCTCTCGGACACTTGTACTACATAGAGGACAAAACGATAGTCTTTGTGCCCTCTATCTTCCCTCGGCCATCTGAAGGACACTATCCTCGCACGACGAAGAGCCTCCACATAGGAAATCCTATGGGAGGCCCACTCACCGCGGAGAGCACTCACCTCGACGCTAAGCTCAGCCATCCTCAGCCGACGATATTCCAGGTCCCTGGCGATAGCCGTTTCCTCCGGGGATCTCGCCGCCAAATCCCCGGACGGCCCGACGTATGTTGACGACGAAGGGAGACAATACCCTCCCCCCGCCGGTTCCTGGTATCCGACCCCAGGAAAGTCTCTCTGGTCAATGTACAGTCCATGTTGTATAATGTTCATCACTGTTTTTTATCGAGGTGTCCTTCCTCTAGGAGGTTGCCTTACCGGGCTAACGGAGCCCCCTCTCCGGGATTTTTATCGAGGTTTTCCTTCCTCTACCAGCAGTGGGCCGTCTTCCGAAGAAGAAGATCCTATGAGACCCGCTAGCATCCCCTTGTTCCATCAAAGATGGAACTGTACACTCTTGGCAACCGATACAAGTATCGGGTGAGCTCTCTCACTACGGCAAAGTGGTATACGATGAGAGAGAACCACATACCCCCCTAACCTTGCGACCGACAGGCGCTCACAGCTCGAATATACCCGTTTCAGCAGCAGAGCCGAAACCTGGATCTTCCAAGGAGTGAAGCCAAGTTACCTGTAAATAAAAAGAGAGACATGTATATAGTTAGTTATAAGTTTATTTAAAATAATAGTTATAGAATTTAAAAGAAAAAAAGAATTATAATTAAAGTTATAATTAAAAAAGAGATAAAAAGTTAAATAAAGCTAAAATGTAAAATAATATAAATATTTAGAGTTAGATCAAAATAGACTTAAGTTTTGAATATTGAGTTTTGAATAAAAGAATAAGTTGTTTTTATTTTGATTAGCAAACTTTAGGTTTGATAAGATTCTAATTGTAGAGTGCGCAAGAGCAAAAGTTAATTTAGATAATAAGAGCGCAAAAGTAATAATTGATTTTGATTTAGTATCAAAAGGAAAAATAAATCCTATAGTTATTTTGAGTTGAAACATTAATTATAATATACGCACGATAGAGCGTACGAACAGAGTTTTGTAATATAATTAATTATAACCTTTATAATTAGAATAAGTTTATAATATCGCAAGAAAGCGAAATATATGAAAACAAAAATAAAAAGAAAAGAATTAGAGAACGATCCGTATGATCAGTGCGAGGTCAATAAACGAAAGTTGACGAATCGTTATAAAACTCTAATGACGTAACCCTATACATATTTAAAACACATTCCAATCACTAATTCAGTTAGGAAATGATTTTGAAAAAACGTAATGCAAAATCAACAATAAACAAGTGTCGCAAAATGAAAACACTGATTGAAAGTTATTTTATAATTTAAAACAAGCAGACAGATGCTATTCATTTTAAGTTTCATTAGAATTATGAATTGACGTTATTTTTAGTTGTGAAAATCAATCACGGTATGAAGTCAATTACAAATATTAATTTATCAATATTATATTCAAGAAATAAATGATTGAAGTGTGTAAATATATAAATATGTATGTACAGATAGTTTTAAGCATTGTTATATAAGCGAAGCGTCCGCTAAGTACGCGAGAAGGGAAATGATGCGATTGGCTAGCGCGAGCGCGGTGGGGATGACTAGGTGACTACCCGGCGGCGAGCGCGCATTGGCGAGCGACCTGAAGGTGGGGCGCGCTGAACTACAGCCAGCGCGGAGGACACGGATTGGCCGGCGACCCAGCAGTGGGGAGACGTACTATAAGAAGCGGCGATCCGAGGATTCGAGAGCTTTAGACTCACCGACTCTCGATGCGTAAGGATCGCTCGGCGATGGGAGCTTCCGCTCACACCCTCGTACCGCATAGAAAGAACACGTTCAGACTCGTTGACGCGAACGCGACAAAACCTGTAACGAAACGTGACGTGATATAAGTGCGAGAATTGTAACCGCGTTAATACCTACCATAGTAAAACAGCGCGAGTTAATTTAATTGAGATTCCCTGTAATAAAACATAATTTCATTAAAATAAATATATATTCAAATATATATGACGTGTCAGTGACAATTAAAATCAAGTGTTCACTTACCTGTGATACTTACCCAATCCTAATCGGTTGAATTGACCATCCTTGTGAACGGTTGTCCTGTCAGTTCCGAATGCTACGGGCGGTGCATCGATGTCCAACGGCGACCTGAAACAGAAAAAGAAGGAAGTCTAAATCGAGGAAATAGGGAAATTGGCCCGAAGAAGGATCTTTGGCCAAAGTTGTCCATCGTTACTTATCAAACAACCAAACCTTGGTATTTCCGTTGGTTAAAATACCTGGCGACCGATGAAACTTGGCGAAACCGTTGCAACCTGGGGACTGGTGAGTGATACGTACCACGCGTTACTCTCTAAAGACCGGTCACAGTAAAATGGTGACGTTAGTATGTCTTCGTCATGGCCTTGTGCATTTGCGAGTCTTGAGTCAGACGAAAATTATGTAGTCGTGAGACATTAATCGCGAGTAGCACTAAAAATCATGGCGACCGTGACTTTCGGATTTAGAAATCTTCAGAAAAAAATCTGAATTTTATAGCAACCGTGATCTACGGACTTAAAAATCTTCGGAAAAGATTGACTGTCACAATCCGCTAATGACCGTGATAGTTGCGGAAAAAATTCCCGCGATACAAAAAAACGTAGAAATAAATGTTACACGGTAGACCACAATCCGCTGACAACCGTGATCTACGTAATAAAAAATCTTCGGAAAGATTAAAAATAAAGTAAACTCTTAACAGCCGTAAAAAGTGTTAAATAGAGTCACGCGGTAAATCACAACATCAAAATCTAATGCAAAAACCGTAAAATTCGAAACAGACAATACATTGTCACAAACAAATGTTCTCGAATAATTAACCTAGTAACAACCGTGAAAAGTTATATGAAATACAGCATGATTAATATCGTAACAGCTTTCAAAGCGGCTTTAATGACCGTAATATTCGGAATTAGTAATATAATTTTCGAATAAATAAGACCGTAAATTCGCGAAAAATAAAAATGATTGACCGTTAACAACGTAACAGTAAGTCTTTGTGAAAGCGAAGTACGCGACATAGGTAACCGACAAAGTAGCGGCACAGCGAAAATAAACGGATAAACATTACAAAAGCGCGGAAGCGAGATCAAAGCGAACACGTCAAATCAAAATCGCAAAATACAAAATTACATTCGATTTGAAATTTCGAATAGTAAAATAAAAGGTCGATAATAATACGAGGAAGCAAAGCATGAAACTAGTATATCTACGCGATAAGAGACGCGAGAAAAGCTTATAAAAATTCTCAAAAACAATCAAGTACTGCGAAAACAGTTAAAAAAGCGTTTCAAGTATCCTAAGTACAATAGAAACGAAATATAAGTAGTTTAAACAAATATTGTCGAAAAAGATGAAAGGGAATAGCATAAAATAAATCTCGAAAAGCAGGAACACGGTTCAAAGAAGAATAGCAAAAAGCGAATAAATCTCGTAAGGTAGGATAGAACGTGAAACGCGAATAAACCTCAGTTTAGCAAAACCGCTTAGCAAAATGAGCGAGGACGAGCAAAGACCGACAAATTTCGGAAACGTAGAACACACACCAAATCTACCGTTAAGATCCGGAAAAATACGCGATATGGCGGATAAAGCAAATAAACGAACGGACGAAGCGATCGGAACGCAGAGCGAACACGGCGAAAACATCCATAGACTCGATCAAATCAAAAACAAAATGGATGAAATAATGAAAGCGTTAAGCGAAATAACATACGCGAGATCGAAAAATCCATCACCCGAAACAGTGATGAGCGACGAGTCGTATAATTCGTATCCAACAAGACGTAACGTAATTAGAAATAAGGGTCTTAGACTACCACGCGATGGCTGGATTAAAAATCCCTTTGATGATCTAAAGTTTACGGGAAAAACGGATGATCTCAATCCAATGAGATTTTTGAAAAAATTCGATAATATGGCAAGATTCGAAGACGTCCATACGACGAAATAGATCAACTTCATTTCCTTGGGAGATGTATGCGCGATCAGGCGTCAATTTGGTTCGAGATCCATGAATTCGATAATATAAATGACGCGAGAACAGAGTTCGTTAAATATTATTGGGGCGAAAATCAGCAGGCTAAATTCAGAGAGAGGCTATACACCGGTAGATACAAGCCGAGTAAAAATCTCCGTATGGCCGATTACGCATTAGACCTTGTGCGGAAAGCAAAAACGCTAGAACCGCCAATGGGGGACGCGGAAATAATTCGTTGCCTAAAACGACACTTTGAGAAAGAAATCGCGAGAGAAATCAAATTAGCATCGGTAAAAAATATCGCGGATTTCACGTTCCTATTAGAGGAAATACATGATGAACGCGAGAAAGAAACCGAGATGAAAACGCTTGAAAAACAAAACGCGAAGTCAAACGTGACTAATAAGAAAGTGCAAAAAACGGAATACGCGAAATCTAACAATTGGAAAGCGAACAGATTCCAAAAATACAATGGTAGCAAACCGAAAGCGTTACCATGGCACGATAATTTAGACGAAAGTCGTAAAAGCGCGAAAAAGAATATACCCGAGTTAGAACTTCCAGATAGCGAAAGCGAAACCGAAAACCGGAATAAGAATTCGACAAAAGCCAAGGCAAACGCGAAATACAACGCGAATAAAAATGTAGGCGAATCGAAAGGACCCGTTAGGAAGGGAGTCAACGCGATAGGGGTAAAAAATTCAAAAGTAAAATCACCCGAAGGGGGAGAAAGCGCGAAAGATAATAATGATAGCGATTTGGAAATCGAAGAGAAGCAAATCACTATAATGCGAACGCGAGAAATCATTCAAGACCTCGAAGACGAAGAGAGAAGCGAAAGAAAAAAACCGACATACGAACCGATCATTAAAGTCACAACATACACAAAATACAAATGCCCGTGAATATAAATGAAAATATTTTAACTAGCGAATTCTTTGTAGTTGAAAAACTAGCTTACCCGATGGTAATAGGCAGAGATATGCCAAGAAAATATAACGCGAACTTAATTTGGATCGAGGGAGAATTCTCGTTGAAATTCAATACTGAAAACGCGAAAAAATTTAAAATAGCTTCTATCGGAAAATCTAAATTAGAAGGGGGCGTAACACTAAAACAAATACTCGAAAAACACAAGCAGGCATTCCAACAAAAAATCGGTAGAGTCAATCACTACAAACACAGGATAGAGATGTCGGACGACAAACCTCCAACGCGTAGGACCTACCCGATACCGGAAGTGCATCGCGATAAAGTGAAAGAGTTAATAGACGAGTGGGAGAAACAAGGGATAATCGCGAAAGCGGCAACACCTTACATAAGTCCTCTCGTTGCAGTGGTAAAAAAATCAGGCGATATCCGTGTATGCCTAGACGCGCGCGAAATAAATCGTAAAATGATCGGAGACCACGCACAACCTCCAACGATAGATGAAGTGTTTAGTAAAATGGGGAATCGTAAATTCTTCACAACGCTAGATATAACACAAGTCTTCTGGCAATACCGTTAGAGAGAAGGAAAGTCGAAAATACACAGGTTTTATGTTTCAAAACCAATCCTACGTTTTTAAAAGATTACCATTCGGTCTGAAAACGGCAGGGGCATCGTTCACGAGAGCGATGAAACGAGCATTAGAAGACGATGCGTTGGATTTTGTAATCGTATATCTAGACGATATTCTAATCGCGTCAAATTCACTCGAGGAACATTTGCAACACATAGATACCGTGTTAGAAAGACTAGATAAGGTAGGATTTAAAATTAATAAAAATAAATGCGAATTTCTACACAAAGAAATAAAATTTCTCAGACACACGTTCGACGAAATATCCGCGAGTATTAACGAGGACACGAGAAGTTCCGTTAAGAATTTCCCAAAACCTAAAAACAAAAAAGGAATTCAAGCTTTTCTAGGGCTAGTTAATTGGGATAGACGATTCATCAAAAATCTCGCGAGACTCACAAAACCGCTGGAAAATCTACTTAAAAAAGTCACAAAGTTTACGTGGACCGGAACGGAACAAGAAGCGTTTAATAATATAAAGGTAGCATTTGATGAAGCACCGACGCTATACCTAATAAAATCAAAAATGGATTTCGGGGTAGACGTAGACGCGTCAAAGACTGGTTTAGGCGCAAGATTATATCAATTCAATGAGTCAGAACCGGAAAAAAAGTTAACAATCGCATATGCGAGCCGTAGCTTAAAACCCGCAGAGAAAAACTATACGATAACGGAGTTAGAATGCTTAGCATTAGTATTCGCTCTTAAAAAATGGCACGTTTTATTAATGGGAAGACGCGTGAAAATAAATACAGACCACAAAGCTATTCAGTTTGTGAGCTCGTGCGCGAACGCAAGCGAGCGGATAGCTAGATGGATGTCGTTCTTAATGGAGTTCGACTTGCTAATAAATCACATTCCCGGAAAGGAAAATATAACGGCAGACGCGTTATCGAGACAATTCGCGGAAAATAGCAGCGCAGCGATTAACGACAATGAATTTAAAATATACCCGGTGTTAGCACGCGATCAGCGACACGATTCAATTGCATGGATCGAAATGATTAAAAAAGCACAGCAAAACGACATTGAATTGCAACAAAAATTAGTATTACAACGCGATAGATACAAAATTAGAAATGATCTAATTAGAATAGAAAACGGACCGGAAGAGCGAATAGCATTACCGGACAAAATAGCGTGGAATCTAATAGATTCGGTTCACAAGTTCCTATTGCACTTCGGAACTGACAAAACGCTAGCATTTACAAAGAAATATTTTAAAATCGGAAATCTAGACAGATTAGTACGTGACGTAGTAGCGTCATGAGAGACGTGTTTAGCGACCAAGTATACCAGACCTACGCGAGGACCGGAATACTACGAGTTACCGGGAGATAAAAACAAAATTATATCAATGGATATATTTGGCCCGTTACCAAGAACATAATCGCAAAATAGATATATATTGGTTACAATGGACCAATTCTCGATGTTCGTTAAATGTTATCCGTTGACGAATCAAAAAATTGAAACGATAATCGCGAACATAGAGAACAATTATTTACGCGAAATGAACACACCCGAGACTGTCGTAACAGACAACGGCGGTCAATTTCTTACCGAACGGTGGACGCGATACGCGGAACAAGCCGGTTTCCAGGTGAGACGCACATCGCCATACAACCCGCAGTCAAATCCAGTAGAGCGCGTAATGCGTGAACTCGGACGCGTGATTAGAGCGTATTATCACGATCGACACACGATGGGACGAGATAATTCAAAGGTTCCAAGATACGATCAACAACACAAGTCACTTCAGTACAGGAGAAGTACCGACGGTTCTATATCCACAGCTGCAACCCAGCCTAACAATCGATCCAAGGTTACAACCCGAAGAACGTGAAAACGTAAATCAAGCCGAAAAAATCGAGAAAGTCAAGCGATATCTCGAAAAAAGGCAAGTGACAGAAAAAAACAAACGGATAAACATGAGGCGGCAAAAGAATTCCAACCGGAAGACAAAGTCTGGGTGAAACTTCACCGTAGATCTGATGCAAGCCGGAAAACTACTAAGAAGATACATCTGGTTTACCAAGGTCCGTACAAAGTACGACAGGTAATCAGAACCAACGCCTATTTAATAGAAACGTTAGACGGAAACGTCTAACGTTTCTATTAAATAGGCACGTACAATACAAGGCAGTTGAGACCACACAGGGATCCGATACTAAAAACGATCGACGAAGAAGATGTACCAGCGATAAATGTCATCACAGTGATACCGATCGAAAGATTAGTCGAGACACCCGGAATACTGCAAGAAAAAAGAAGAAATTCCAGTTTAGAAGGGGGCGTCGTAAACAAGAAAAATAACAACGTCGAGAAACCTGAAGAATTACCGGAATTAAAAGAAACGAAGAAATTATCCTTTTTCATCAGAGACACATCTGAAACACAAGAAAAACAATTGGGAAAATCAAGATCCAAGAGATACTTACCTGAGTCGAAAATCCATCCTGAGGGAGCGGTGACGAAGAACCCAATACCTGAAAATAAAAAGAAAGGGGATATAAATCAAATTGAATTTCAAATATCTACGGATAATAAACGTAATTCAAAAGTCAAATTTAACAAAAAATTGACGAATCAAATTTTCAATTCAGAAGAAAAGTTGTCCAAGAAGGAGGGCGAAAAACAGCTTTCAGCGACAGCGAAGATCAATCCCGATCGAGAACCTGAAAGAAAAAAGAAAATTCTAGTCAATAACAAGCGTACAATAAAAGACTACGAATTGACAAGGAATGAAGAAAAATTAACAATAATAAATAAAATTCCATTAATTGTTAATACAAGAACAAGAAACATAAGATTTGTCAACGCAGGAAGTTCAAGCGAAGACGAAAGCACTACTGCTCACGCAGGGAGCGAGAGTGGGGGTAGCGATCGAGGCGAAGAGTACGACCGAGTGGCAGACACAGTATACATTTGTCAAGCGGCCAAACAACTTGCCGAAATGAACGAGCGACTAAGAACATTAGATTAACGCGAAAAGGAACTGCGAGATCGTGTAAATCAGTTATCTGAAACATGAATGAACGCGTTTCACAGCGAATCGCGAAAAAAGGAGCGAATAAAGAGACTCGAAAAACTAGTCGAGATGCTCGAAAACGCACCTGAAGTACCTGAAGATAGTGACGGGGATGAGACTTTAACCGACCTAATACACAAGATCGATAGAAGTTCACATCGCACCGAAACTACAATTGACAAATTCATCTTTGTAAAGGAGGATGACGGCACAACAATCTCCGTGACGACCAGCACCACGGTAAGATCGAGTGCAAATCAAGAAAGAATTAAAGACAAGAACATTCGAATCACTAAAGACATCGTAGATTCGACAATAACATCAAGATGCGAAGCACCGTGGGCGACTAAGCTAATTGTATGCGAGATGAAAAACCCGAATACGGAAGTCGAAGGCGGTAGAAGAATAATCGATCTGAGAATATTATCACAAGACGAAAATCAACTCAATGTGATTCAGCAGAATGAAATTCCATCCACTTCAACAGCTGAACAAGAGATCGAAAACGACGCAAATTCGGAAGCAGTCAGATCTGACAACGACTCTGTTTCAAATTCATCGAGACAGACAGCGATTACCGAAAAAAGCAACGAAAAGAAAAAATTCGCATTGAAACCCAAACCAATTTTCAAAGACATGCAAATGGTCAAAGAAGTTCCAAGAGAATTAAGAATAATACTCGATTTCCTTGACATTGACCGAAAGAAGAGAGAGGAGACGAAGCGAACACGCAAAAGAACTTCGTACACTGAGGCGCCATCCGAAGAGGAAGACGACATCATCTGCAAATTTAAAAGCGAAAAACGCAGAAAGCATTGGAGAAGAGGTAAAGGCGGTAGAATCGGCGAAAAATTTAACAAAAACGACGATGAAACGGACTTACCCGAGCTATCCAAATCGGCTGCGTCAACTTCCAAGGCATCTGACGAATCTGAAGAAGGGGGTATGCGACCGACAGGCGCTCACAGCTCGAATATTCCCGTTTCAGCAGCAGAGCCGAAACCTGGATCTTCCAAGGAGTGAAGCCAAGGTACCTTTTTTTTTTTTTTTTACGCTGTGGGAACCATCATGGTACCCTCGCCCTCCGGGTAGAGGACGAGGATTATGTGGGACTGCTTTTTCCTCTTGGCCGGTCCACTGGTGGATCGGTCAGGGGGCCCAAGACCTACCGCACTAAAACCACAGCGTGTGCCTGCGCTGGCGCTTACGGTGATGGTGGGGAACCAGCAATTGCATCACTTCCCGCCATCATCTGGCCCTACCTGTCCCGGGAGAGCATCTTCCCCGAGAGGAAGATACTCTCCCCCGTCATCGTGCGGATCCTACCCGGTTGCGACGCAGAGGGGCACAACCTCCACGCCGCGCTCTCCCAAAAAGTTTGGGGGGCGGGGTCACGGCTCGAGTTTTCCCGTTCGAACCGCCACCCCCCGCCCCCGGAACGAGGCCCCCTCTCTCTCTAAGAGGGAAAAGAGATTCGGCCAGCGTACCGGGAGCCCTACTTCTGGGAATTCCCCCCAGAAGGGGGGGAAAACCCATCCGCAGGCAGTGGTGCCCTCTCACCGGCGCTCTAAGGCACCGGTGAGAGGGCCCCCGTCTGCCGCGTCCCTACCCGGGGAGGACCACGTGCAATGGGGCTCCTAGTGAGCCCCGGTGTGGTCCCTCCTGCCCCCGGGCCGCGGTTCCCTCCCTATCGGGATTCGACAATCGACCCGGGGGCAGCGCCGAGACCCTCCCCTGGGGGAGGAACTCGGCATGGGCGGGGGCAGACGCCGCCCGACTCCCGACCACAGGGCTTATGCCGTGCGGCCGCCAGCCGGGCGGCACCCGCCCCCGCCCTCCTCCTTGGACTGCTCCACGCTAACGTGCCTCCTCCTTCACAACCGGGCGAGGGGGGCACCGCGCCCCTCACTCAACCTCCCGTCTTCTACTCCGCCCCCTCCGGGGGGCGTCTTCTTCTCCTGCGACGGGGGGGTCCGCCTCCGCGTCCCCGCCTCGGCGGGCCGCCCCCGCCACCTCCCCATCTACCACGGGCACCTTCTCTCCCTCGCGCCCTCCCGGCCACTGACCCCCCGGGCCCGACCCGCCCCTGGCCCCCACCGCGGCGATTTCTTCGCCCAGGCAGCCAGAAGGGGTCGTCCCTCTCCTCCCGGGATTCAGGGGAGAGAGGGAGTCTCCCCCTTCTTCCCCGCCTCTCCCGCTCTCTTTCAGCCTCCTCCTTCTGCGTCATAACTTTGAAGCAGAAGGAGGAGACCGCCTCCCACGCTTCCTCGCTCCCGACCATCTTAGCAGCGATGGTCGGGAGCGCCAGATCCTCCCCGATAATTTGGACGAGGATACGGCGCTCCTCTGCCCACGCCGGACAGAATTCCAGCGTGTGCTGCGCCGTGTCCCTGTCCCCGTCACAATGATAGCACTGCGTGGTGCGCTCTTTCCCTATCTTACACAGATACTCGCCGAAACAACCATGTCCGGCGAATATCTGTGTAAGGTGGTACGACATCCATCCGTGAGGCTATCCACCCACTCTTTCATTATAGGCCTCACGGCCCCGACGACTCTCTCTCCCGAGTTGGATGGGGGGATGTTCTCCAGCCAATCCCCTCATTCCTCTAGCATTTGTCGTCGGGTTTGCGCTCCGACTATGCCTCGGGCCCTCTTAGTTATTTTGAACCCCATCCCACGGAGCTCTCTTATTCTTTCATACGCCCTCTTGTAGGCGTATGCCTGGAGCTCCATGGGAGGTAGTCCAGCGAGGATCGAGGCCGCTGCATGCGACACCGTCCTGTAACCGCGGACGACGCGGTTGGCCATTCTCCTCTGGATCCGGTGAAGTATATCCCGGATCCGTCTCCTGGCCACCGCCTCGCCCGCCCATACCGGTGACCCGTAAAGAGTCACAGAGTTGACAATTGCCGCATACAACCTGCGCACCCGGTCGTCCGGCCCGCCAAGATTGGGCAGCAGGCGGCTAAGTGCCGCCGCTACCTCACTGGCCCTTTCTTCCAGACGACCGAAGTACGCGTCGAAGTGCTATTTGCCGTCCAGCCAGAGCCCCAAGTATTTGATACTCGGCCCCAGCTGAACGGGGATGCCGTCCACGATGACATGAGCCTTTGGTGGCTTCCCACCTGGGAGCCATCATGGAAAAAGATGGCCTCCGTTTTATGGGGAGCCACCTTAAGGCCCAGTTCCCTAATTGCACGCACCACGCAGGCCACCGCGAGATTCGCCTTCCCTCTTGATTCCCCCCTGCCAGGACTATCGTGTCGTCCGCATAGCAGACGACTCGACAGCCGGGGGAGGGCAGAACGAAGCACTGTGTCATAGGTGATGTCCCACAACAGCGGGCTCAAAACTGACCCCTGTGGGACACCACACGACACTTGCCTTCCGCATTTGGTACCGGCTTTGTTCCGGTACTCCAGGCTCCGGTCCCGGAAGTAGGCATTAATGACCTCCACGAGATATTGTGGGACGCCATGGTCTATTAAGGCGCCCCTCACCTTTCCCCAGGGCAGGGTGTTGAAGACGTTTGTAATGTCTAGTGCAACGCCGACAACTACTCTGCCCTCTTCAGCCTCGGATTCCGCGAACTGACGAACGCGTAGGATCGCGTCCGTCGTTGATCTGTGTTCGCGGAATCCGAACTGGTCCTCGTGGAGGTCAGGCCCCACTTCCCTCATCTGCCTGACGACTCGGTCGGCTATGATCCTTTCGAAAATTTTGCCGACCTCGTCGAGCAGGCAAATGGGCCTGTATGCGGAAGGCGCTCCGTCCGTTCTGGGATAAGGACCAGATTGGCCTTACCCCAGACTGGGGGGAACTCACCCGACTTGAGACAGTCGGTTAGCAGCCGTCGTATTGGTCCAGACAAGTGCTTCAAGACGTATAGCCAGACCCTTCCGGGGATGCCTTCAGGCCCCGGGGCTTTGTTTCCCCGGGTCCTAAGCCTTTTGGCAACCCCGGCCAACTCAGCATTGGACACCTCGTACTCCTCTTCCCACGCGACGGGCTCCCTAACGTATAGCTCGGGAACCCTGTCGCATTGTGGGAAGAGGGTCTCTAAGATGTTTTCCAGCACTTCGGCGTCCAATGCCTCCGTCACGGGGGGCGTCCATCTCCGCAGCTTTCTCATGACTGCCTTATATGGACGCCCCCAAGGGCCGGCATTGAGGCATGGAGTTGCTCGTCCCAGGACCTCGCCTTCGACGCTCTGATGGCGGCGCTCAGAGCGTTACGGGCTTCTCTGTAACGCTCCAGCGCCCCTACCATGCCCTCGTCATCGTTGCCCAGGCCTCTTCCTCTCAACCTCCTATAGCGGCGTTTGGTCTGGACGGAGGCGCGTCTTAAATCCGCGATCTCCTCCGTCCACCAATACGCCGCTCTTTGAGGCCTCGGTTTGGCTCGGGCCATGGAGACGTTGCACGCGTTCTCCATGGCCTCCCCGAGCCATGCCACCTGGTCTTTTATTTCTTATGGTGCTATTGCACCAGACCAGGTGGCCGAGAGCATGGCTGCCACCAGCTTGTCCGGATCCAATTAAGCAAGGGCCCACCGTTTGGGTAGGTCCCCCCCTTGGGCGCGGTTCAGCACCCCCCAGCGGGTGATGTCGACTCTCATCCGAATATATAAATGGTCAGAGAGGGTCTCTTCGTTCATCACCCGCCAGTCCCTAATCCTGTCCGCCGCAGCGGGAGATGCCCATGTCAAGTCAATGATGGACTCCCCCTGCGGCCGGACGAGGGTGCTTCTCGACCCCTGATTTACTATGCAGAGGCAGAGAACCGCTGCCCATTCTTCTAAGACCCCGCCTTTTCGGTCCGTACGCCGGGAACCCCAATGCCTAGACTTGGCATTAAAGTCCCCGGCAACCACAATTGGTTCGGGGAGTCTCCTCTGGACGACGAGAGATATCTCGTCGAGGATATCCCCGAACGTGGCGAGGTCTATACTGGGGGGATATAACACCCAATCACCCACAGTGGGCCCCACTCGACGGCTACGAATCCTCGTCCCCTTCCGATTTTAGTGCACGGAGGGGAACCGATCTCCTGTCTCCAGGTGATCGCGACCGAGCCCGCATCGCAACTTGCCAAGCACGGGTTGTCCGGTGGTACGCGATACAAGCCAAGGTACCTGTAAATAAAAAGAGAGACATGTATATAGTTAGTTATAAGTTTATTTAAAATAATAGTTATAGAGTTTAAAAGAAAAAAAGAATTATAATTAAAATTATAATTAAAGTTTAAAAGAAAAAAAGAATTATAATTAAAATTATAATTGAAAAAGGAATAAAAAGTTAAATAAAGTTAAAATGTAAAATAATATAAATATTTAGAGTTAGATCAAAATAGACTTAAGTTTTGAATGTTGAGTTTTGAATGTTGAGTTTTGAATAAAAGAATAAGTTGTTATTATTTTGGTTAACAAACTTTAGGTTTGATAAGATTCTAATTATAGAATGCGCAAGAGTAAAAGTTAATTGAAACAATAAGAGCGCAAAAGTAATAATTGATTTTGATTTAGAATCAAAAGGAGAAATGAATCCTATAATTATTTTGAGTTGAAACATTAATTATGATATATGCACGACAGAGCGTACGAACAGAGGTTTATAATATAATTAATAATAATCTTTTAATAATTAGAATAAGTTTATAATATTGCAAGAAAATGGAATATATGAAAACAAAATAAAAAGAAAAGAATTAGAGAACGATCCGTATGATCAGTGCGAGGTCAATAAACGAAAGTTGACGAATTGTTATAAAACTCTAAAGACGTAACCCTATAAATATTTGAAACACATTCCAATCATTAATTCAGTCAGGAAATTATTTTGAATTAACGTAATGCAAAATCAACAATAAACAAGTGTCGAAAAATGAAGACACTGATTGAAAGTTATTTTATAATTTAAAACAAGCAGACAGATGCTATTCATTTTTAGTTTCATTAGAATTATTAATTGACGTTATTTTTAGTTGTGAAAATCAATCACGGTATGAAGTCAATTAACAATATTAATTTATCAACATTATGTTTAAGAAATAAATGATTGAAGTGTGTAAATATATAAATATGGATGTACAGATAGTTTTAAGTATTGTAATATACGCGAAGCGTCCGCTAAGTACGCGAGAAGGGAAATGATGCGATTGGCTAGCGCGAGCGCGGTGGGGATGACTAGGTGACTACTCGGCGGCGAGCGCGGACCATAACGAGAGGCCCGACGCGCTATTGGCGCGCTGAACTACAGCCAGCGCGGAGGACACGGATTGGCCGGCGACCCAGCAGTGGGGAGACGTACTATAAGAAGCGGCGATCCGAGGACTCGAGAGCTTTAGACTCTTCAACTCCCGACGCGTAAGGATCGCTCGGCGATGGGGGCTTCCGCTCACACCCTCGTACCGCGTACAAAGAACACGTTCAGACTCGTTGACGCGAACGCGACAAAACCTGTAACGAAACGTGACGCAATATAAGTGCGAGAATTGTAACCGCGTTAATACCTGCCACAGTAAAACAGCGCGAGTTGATTTAATTGAGATTCCCTGTAATAACACATTATTTCATTAAAATAAATATATATTCATATATATATAACGTGTCAGTGACAATAAAAATCAAGTGTTCACTTACCTGTGATACTTACCCAATCCTAATCGGTTGAGTTGACCATCCTTGTGAATGGTTGTCCTGTCGATGATTCTGGATCCTACGGGCGGTGCATCGATGTCCAACGGCGACCTGAAACAGAAAAAGAAGGAAGTCTAAATCGAGGAAATAGGGAAATTGGCCCGAAGAAGGATCTTTGGCCAAAGTTGTCCATCGTTACTTACCAAACAACCAAACCTTGGTATTACCATTGGTTAAAATACCTGGCGACCGATGAAACTTGGCGAAAGCGTTGCAACCTGGGGACTGGTGAGTGATACGTATTACGCGTTACTCTCTAAAGACCGGTCACAGTAAAATGGTGACATTAGTATGTCTTTGTCGCGGCCTTCTGCATTTGCGAGTCTTGAGTCAGACGAAATTTATGTAGTCGTGAAACATTAATCGTGAGTAGCAGTAAACTTTTTGGCGACCGTGACTACGGACTTAAAAATCTTCGGAAAAGATTCACTGTCACAATCCCACAGCAGTAAATCCCGTGGCGACCGTGACAGCCAGCTTTTAAGAGAAGCTGGACAAAAAAGATTACCAACATTGGTAACCGTATCTCAAAATCTTCGGAAAAGAATAGCCATAGCAATAAATCTTTTGGCAAACGTGATTTTCGGACTTAGAAATCTTTAGAAAAGATCTAAATATTATAGCAACCGAGATCTACGTAATAAAAAATCTTCGGAAAGATTAAAAATAAAGTAAACTCTTAACAGCCGTAAAAAGTGTTAAATAGAGTCACGCGGTAGATCATAACATCAAAATCTGATGGAAAAACCGTAAAATTCGAAACAGACAATACAAAAATGTTCTCGAATAATTAACCTAGTAACAACCGTGAAAAGTTATATGAAATACAGCATGATTAATATCGTAACAGCTTTCAAAGCGGCTTTAATGACCGTAATATTCGGAATTAGTAATATAATTTTCGAATAAATAAGACCGTAAATTCGCGAAAAATAAAAACGATTGACCGTTAACAACGTAACAGTAAGTCTTTGTGAAAGCGAAGTACGCGACATAGGTAACCGACAAAGTAGCGGCGCAGCGAAAGTAATCGGATAAACATTACCAAAGCGCGGAAGCGAGATCAAAGCGAACACGTCAAATCAAAATCGCAATATACAAATTTACATTCGATTTGAAATTTCGAATAGTAAAATAAAAGGTCTATAATAATACGAGGAAGCAAAGCATAAAACTAGTACATCTACGCGATAAGAGACGCGAAAAAAGCTAATAAAAATTCTCAAATACAATCAAGTACTGCGAAAAGAGTTAAAAAAGCGTTTCAAGTATCCTAAGTGCAATAGAAACGAAATATAAGTAGTTTAAACAAATATTGTCGAAAAAAGGTGAAAGGGAATAGCATAAAATAAATCTCAAAAAGCAGGAACACTGTTCGAAAAGGAATAGTAAAAAGCGAATAAATCTCGTAAGGTAGGATAGAACGTGAAACGCGAATAAACCTCAGTTTTTCAAAACCGCTTAGCAAAATGAGCGAGGACGAGCAAAGACCGACAAATTTCGGAAAACTAGAACACACACCTAATCTACCGTTAAGATCCGGAAAAATACGCGATATGGCGGATAAAGCGAATAAACGAACGGACGAAGCGATCGGAATGCAAAGCGAACACGGCGAAAACATCCATAGACTCGATCAAATCGAAAATAAAATGAATGAAATAATGAAAGCGTTAAGCGAAATAACATACGCGAGATCGAAAAATCCATCACCCGAAACTGTGATGAGCGACGAGTCATATAATTCGTATCCAACAAGACGTAACGTAATTAGAAATCAGAGTCTTAGACTACCACGCGGTGGCTGGATTAAAAATCCCTTTGATGATCTAAAGTTTACGGGAAAAACGGATGATCTCAATCCTATGAGATTTTTGAAAAAATTCGATAATGTGGCAAGATTCGAAGACGTCGACGAAATAGATCAACTTCATTTCCTTGGGAGATGTATGCGCGATCAGGCGTCAATTTGGTTCGAGATCCACGAATTCGATAATATAAATGACGCGAAAACAGAGTTCGTTAAATATTATTGGGGCGAAAATCAGCAGGCTAAATTCAGAGAAAGGCTATACACCGGTAGGTACAAGCCAAGTAAAAATCTCCGTATGGCCGATTACGCATTAGACCTAGCGCGGAAAGCAAAAACGCTAGAACCGCCAATGGGGGACGCGGAAATAATTCGTTGCCTAAAACGACACTTTGAAAAAGAAGTCGCGAGAGAAATCAAATTAGCATCGGTAAAAAATATCGCAGATTTCACGTTCCTATTAGAGGAAATACACGATGAACGCGAGAAAGAAACCGAGATGAAAACGCGTGAAAAACAAAACGCGAAGTCAAATGTGACTAATAAAAAAGTGCAAAAAACGGAATACGCGAAATCTAACAACTGGAAAGCGAACAGATTCCAAAAATACGATGATAGCAAACCGAAAGCGTTACCATGGCACGATAATTTAGACGAAAGTCGTAAAAGCGCGAGAAAGGATAAACCCGAGTTAGTACTTCCAGATAGCGAAAGCGAAATCGAAAACCGGAATAAAAATTCGACAAAAGCCAAGGCAAACGCGAAATACAACACGAATAAAAATGCAGGTGAATCGAAAGGACCCGGTAGGAAGGGAGTCAACGCGATAGGGGTAAAAAATTCAATAGTAAAATCACCCGAAGGGGGAGAAAGCGCGAAAGGAAATAATGATAGCGATTCGGAAATCGAAGAGAAGCAAATCACGATAATGCGAACGCGAGAAATCATTCAAGACCTCGAAGACGAAGAGAAAAGCGAAAGAAAAAAACCGACATACGAACCGATCATTAAAGTCACGGTGAACGAGATAAAAATCGATACGTTGATAGATACGGGGGCAGAAGTTTCGGTTATGACGCGCAAAACTCTAGATCGTTTGAAAGAGTCTAAAACAAATATAGATAAATCCCGATACGAAAATGTAAACTCAGAGGAGCGTTCGGGGAACAAGAATCTACAATAGCGAGTAAAATACAAATACCCGTGAATATAAATATTTTAAAAATATTTTAACTAGCGAATTCTTTGTGGTTGAAAAACTAGCTTACCCGATGGTAATAGGCAGAGATATGCTAAGAAAACGGCCTTTTTTTTTGGTCACGATGAGGAATCACAGTCTTTACTGACACCCTCCACTTCGGTGGAAGCTTCGGGTAGTGCGACGACTCAGGCAGGACTGCATCCAGTCCTAACCCACTACGCGCTAAACCTCACCGGTGGCATCCTGACGCTTAGCGAGGGCTTCCCGGGAACGGCTTGTGCATAACTTCCGGGAAGCCCTCTTGTGCCTGTGCTCAAAAGGGCACACATATCTAAAGAGAACCAAATTAGATTATACAAAATTAAGTCTATAAATTATTCATTGATGGCCCCAATGCAAAGGGCCAATAAAAACACTCTATTATATACGAAGAGGGCGAGACAGCGCCACGGTGCAATGCCGCTCGCCCCCGCCCGCCATGACCGAGGACGTGCTATGGCATATTCAAACAACCCCGTTTGAATTACCTGTCCAACGATCATGGCGGGTTATCACTCTATAATAAACACTCAGAATGGAATGGAGATGAAATGAAAGTGAAATGAAATGTGTGATTAGATGACAAATGCATGAGATGTAAAGTGGACAACACAGAGAGGTTAGGCTAAGTTATTCCCTCCCTTCTCCTTTCCTCCTCCTCTTTCGAAATTAACACCGCATTAACATAAGTAATAGCTTTTTGCCAATTAGATACATTCTCTAAAATAAACCCTGTTAATTTCTCTAACGTGAGCAATTCTTCCCTATCTATGTTAATATAGTTCATAAGCAATTGCCTTTGATCGCTCCAGGCTGCACAAAAGGTCAGTGTGTGTTCGGATGTATCGTCGTTGCACGGACAATGATAACAATTCGCACTAACTCTTCTATTCAATCTATCCAGGAAATGGCCAAAATTACCATGTCCCGTATAGATCTGCGATAATCGGAAATTCATTTCCCCGTGTTTTCTATCGAGCCATTCATTAAAGTACGGGCGGATCGCAACAATTGTCTTTTTCCCCCAAACACCAGTTCTATTTAGGTACAATTGCCACTGTCTACGAAGAAGAATTAGTTCTTCCGACTTAATTTCTTCTACCGCGTCTTGCGTCAAATTATTATCCCTTTTAAGATCGGATACTCGTTCATAAATTCTGCGTCTAAAAGCAGCTTCTAAGAACCAAGGTGCCATCCTGGCCAATAACGTCACCGCGTCGAACGAAACCGTTCTATAAGCCGAAACGACCCTAACAGCAACGGCACGCTGCAACCTACGCAAAGGACGGATAACCTTTTCCGGCGAGGATGCTAATGCTCTGCTCCAAATCGGAGCTCCATACATAACTACAGAGGATAACACCTTAGCATAAAGTTGTCGTTTCCTCTCCCCTGGACCCTTTAAGTTAGGCATCAATCTACTTAACGCTCTTGTAACCTTGGCTATTTTTCCTTCTATATAATTAAAATGATCGCGAAAGCTCCACGTACAATCTACGATGACTCCCAAATACTTCATGGAAGCTTTGACCTCTACTCTAGTATTTCCAACTAAAACACTAGGAAAAACGCGCGGTTTCCGTTTGCAGAATAGTACTGCGTCCGTCTTTTCCTCAGATATTCTGAGACCCAACTTTGTAATGTGTCGGTATACCCTGGCAATCTGGACATTAATACCCGTTATCGCATCAAACAACCTATCAGCCGTAACGACCAACAGGGTGTCATCAGCGTAACATATAACGCGGCAATTATCCTCCGCATACAACCGAAGAACCGAGTCGAACGCAATGTTCCACAGGAGTGGTCCTAAGACCCGCCCTAACGGCCCGCTCCTCGACGCAACCACTCGCACTCGTATAGGTAATATACCTATTCGAAAGATAATTGTAAATGACCCTTCTTAAATAAGGAGGGAAATCCCACTCCCCCAATACCTCATTAATGACCCCCCAGGGAACCGAATTAAAAGCATTCGCAATATCTAGTCCCACCGCTATCGCGTAACCTCCATTATCGACCGTTTCCGCAGTGTACTCCCGAAGCCTCAGAAGAGCATCCACAGTCGATCTCGCCCGTCTAAACCCAAACTGGTTATCGGACAACGATCTCAAAGGATTATCATCCATCTAGCGGGTAATCCTGTCTGACAAAACACGCTCAAAAGCCTTTCCCAATTCATCCAGTAGACAAATGGGTCTAGCCTTGACTTGTCCCGAAGCATTTACAGGTCCTTTAGGTATAAGAACCAAGGATGCCCTCTTCCAAGGCTCCGGGAACACACCGCTCTTCAAACAGATCGTGAACAAATTGGCAAAATGCGAAATAATAATGTCCGGTACCTTCTTAAGAACCCCAAATTTAACTCCATCAGGCCCAGGGGCCGTATTCTTAGTTGGACGCTTTTTGATGTACTCTTGCACTTCTCTGGTACTAACCGCAAAATCATCTCTCCATTCTATTTCAGGAACGCGAACTATTTTCCCTTTAATGTTACAAGGAAACAAAGAATCTAACAATTTATCCAAAACATCTTTATCCAGGGTTTCCGATAGGGTGGGACTAGACCGCCTTATCTTGTTCAACACAAGCTTGTATGGAAGGCCCCATGGGTCCTCATCGATGGTTCTAATTAATTCATTCCAAGCACTATTTTTCGCTTTCTTAAAGCTAACCTCAATTCTTTTTTGGCCGCTTTATACGCTCTTCTTGCATTTTCAGTGACCAATGCATTATCTTTCTTTTTAGCTTTTGTCCAGATTCTTCTGGCTCTCGTAGAAGCCCCCCTTAAATCCGAGATCTCACCCGACCACCAGTAAACATTCTTTCTCTTATTTGTACATGAGATTTTCGGCATTGCAATGTTACAAGCGTCCTTAATTAAATCGTTAATTCTTTTAACATAGATTTCCGCATTTTCGTTAACTTCTTCGGGTACAATTGAGCTATTAAAATATTCCAATACCTGAACAAATAAATCTTCATTTAATTTCTTAATGTTCCAGCGCTTCTTGTTAATAATATTAATTGATGTAGTCAATCTTAATTTAATGAATATATACAAATGGTCAGAGTGTGTCTCGAAATCCTTAAGAACCGACCAACCATCGATAAGTCCCATAAGACCCGCAGAAACCCACGTCAAATCCACGACCGACGAACCCTGGGGCCTTTCACACGTGTACTCAGCCCCAACATTCGCCAGCCGCAGATCCACAGAAGCCGCAAACCACTCCAACAGCTCACCTCTTCTATCCGTAACCGGAGAGCCCCACAAAACAGATCTGGCGTTAAAATCGCCCCCAACAAATAACTTATGAGAACCTCTATTGATATAGGCTTCCATTTCCCCTAAATTTCCACTAAATTCATTAATCCCGATATTTGGAGAAGAATAACAAGAGATTATTTTAATATCTCCAAATTGCACAGCCACAAAACTGTTTCCGCGATACAAAAGCCTACAGATAATGCCAGTAGAGCCCTCCGGTCGCCACAAAACAGCCGATAAGCCATCCAAACTAATAAATACCCTATTCGATTCCCTGATTTCACGAGGGGGTTCTGATACGATACAAACACTAACGTTTGCCTCAATCATATATTGTCGCAAAATGTCCAGGGCATACCAACTCCTGTTTAGATTTATTTGAATAAAATTAAGTCTCATATTATTTATTAAAGTTGCCTCGAGCTCCTCCAAAAGCAGGACCTCTAACCCTCATTACGCCACTAGCAAAACCCTGATTAGTAAGACAGACTTGTGATCCCATTCTATGGTTATATTCAAGTTTTAGATCACGATAAACTACGCAACAGGGGACCGCAGAACACCTATTCGCAGAATGACCGTGTAATCCGCATCTAAAGCAGGCCCCTTGCCGATCAACTTCCGATTTACATGCAGGGCGCACATGTCCGAATCTCCAGCAACGGAAACATTGTATCGGACGCTTTTTTAATAACTCTACATGGACCCTAGTCCATCCTAAGGTAATAGTTCCGACCCCCGCAATTTTCGCCGCAATCGCTAACGGGCATCGTATCCACACCACTCCCATTCCGTCTCTCATTCTTCCAACCTCACTAACCTTTAGATCTAATACGGAGCATTCCCCAAGGCCAATGCACTGCGGATCTCCTCCTGTGACGTTGAAGGATCCAAACCGCGAAGCCTGATTTCACCAGCCTCTATAGGATTGTTGACTCTTGCATCTCCCTGAAGAGCCTCGGTCAATCTCTCATGCAGCTGACCAGCCAACTGGGGACCCCGTGGGCCCGGGATCTCAATAACCATAGAGCCGTTCATAGCCCATCTCACACGCGTATTTTCAACACCAATAGACTGGAGCGAAACACTCTCTCTTGCTTTCCGCAAGATTTCAGCGTAAGACGGACCACCATCATTAGCCGTTATAGTGACCACAGAAGGTCTCACAAACTTTTTATAAGGTAAGTTTAATCCACTATTTTTAACACTAATCACACTTTTATTTTCAGGTTTAGGTTTTATCTTATTTTTAGGTTTAGTTTTAGATTTAGGAATAGGTAACTCACTTTCACTTTCAGGAGCCTGCGAGCTTGAGATGGGAGAACTCTGAGAGCCCCGGCGCCCATAATTATCATTACCTAAGATTCTACCCTTTTTACCTATCTTTAACCACCTATTAGGTTCATCAACGCGACTTACATCCTTATAATTCCTAGGCGGAGCGACTTGTACATTTTCCAATATCTTAATATTTTTCCTATTTTCCTTAACATTAGGCTTAAAACTAGTATTATCTTTAGAGTCTTTTATAACATTAGCATCGTTCGAATGCCAAGACAAAATGTCCCGTCCACTAGGCCATTTCTTATTTCTACGCATATAAGGATCGTCTCCAGAATAACCAGGAGTGGAATCGATTTCCATACCATGCTCTTCTTGTTGTTGTACACTCGATTTCCCATCAGATCTCTTCTTTTCCTGGTACATACTGATAGGTTTCCGTTCCACTGAATTTGCAGCAACCATAGAGCGAGCAGGAAGAGGAGGAAAGGGTCCACAACCCTCCTTCAAAGCTCTGTTCTCCTTTTCCCTCTCAATAATGAGTTTCCTAAGTTCAATTAACTCGTTACTCTGTCTCTCCATCTTCCTTTCCAACTCCTTCTGTCTTTCCTGCAGCTCGAAGTTTTGATTCTTCAAGAACAAGACATCCCTCGAAGAATCAATCTTCTCAATTAAAGCACTAACTAAAGTCTTGGCCACCCTTCCGCAGTCCTTTAGTCTACCATTAACCTGGCCAGCAAGATTAGAACATAATCCACGTTGCCTTTCCATCTCTGCCAAATAGTCTATACAACGAGAGCCCAGATCAGCACCACTCATCTTTATCCAACCTGCAACGTCAACTCTCAGTTCCTTATCTATATCATCTTTCGACAATATCTCAGGAATCTTCGTCTTCTTCCTCGTGGGACCTCTATCCTTTGTCTTCGGTTTAGGCCCAGTTTTATTCTTATGCTTAGCCTTCTCCTTATGTTTCGAGCCAGAAACGTAATCTCCATCTTCCTCGCTGTCATCCAAAATCTCTATAGGATTCATATTCCTAGTCTTACTAAAGCTAGATTTACTTATCCGAGACGACACACTATTATCCAGACTCATACTTCGAGGAGAAATATCTTCCTCACAGTGGCTGGACTCCGCAAAGCTCTCTTCTATTTCAGAGGAGGCTAACATCTTTCCAGACCTTGAATAACGCCCTTCTCTCTTCTCTTCTCTCTTCTTGATAAGCTTGTCAAAAGCAGAACAAGTAACCTCCTTAGGTTTGACAAATCTTTGACTTCTCCTGCAGGATATCGTAGATTCCGGCGAAGAGGATACAACCATCTCCTCATCGCCAGCCATTTCCTTATCCAAATTAGCTCGATCAATTTCCTCATCTGATCCAACAATCCTACATTTCCTAGTTCTTCCTCTTTTTCACCAGACTGCTTCTCGACAGCCTCTTCGGGTGATTGAGCCTTCCTTTTGCTCACAACTCTTTCCTTAATTTGATCTTCAATTCCAGCAATTAATGATTCTGACATAAATTCAGAAGCATTTATATCTTCCTCAACTTCTTCGTTTTTATCTTTAGCAACAGTAGCAGCTATAACTTCCGGTACGGCATGCTGCCCCCGCATCGAAAGTACCCTTGCATGATGACGACGTGTCAACAGCGGGTACTGTTGAACGCCGGTCCCTGGTTTTCGAATCCAGGGGGATATTCTCATTTATCATTTGTTCTGCCATTGTCATTATAAAGTCGGTTTTTTCAAGAGGTGACCTTCCTCCTTTAGAGTGATCCAATAGATAGCCAGGTCGTCGTAATTTAAATCCATCCTGCTCAATGATCGCATCTATTTTCGATTCAATACAAATAATATCTTCTTTTGTGATATTAAGCTCGTTACTCACATCATTCAGAATCTCAAAAGATTCTTCTAATTTACTAAGTGCCGAAACACTCCTCAACTGGTCTTCCAAGGAAGTGTACAACCCACTTACTGATGGCAAATCTTGCTTTTGACCACCAGATAAAGATAAAGATTCGCTATCCAATGTACTGCCTACCAGGGATGGATTAACATAATTTACATGGTCCATCCTCATAACACTTATATCTAGATCATCGACACGCGACTCTAACTGCTTAACTTTACATAATAGATGCATTCTTGCGCTATTCATACGCACGCCATAATCATACATTATTTTAACGTAAGCCTTAACACGATTTACCCGATACGCAAGACTACCCGACATTTCATGTGTAAAACTCATATTTTCTATATGATTTAACGTGGTAATGCAATTTAACGCAAAACCATCCTAATCTAAACCAGACTTTAGGATCTGATCCATGATTTCGTCAATACTCTGGCTATCCTCCATAATTGAAAAGTAACAACAACTTAATAACCAAAGTAATTGACAAAACAACTCAAATAAAATCAAAAATTAGACAGGTGTCCACTCAAACAAAAATTAAACTAAAATACAAAATAATACCGTCTTATAGAAATGTCAATGGCGTCTTACACATCAAGTAATCCATCAAACCTAACAAAAGACAATTCCTTATCTAAATCTATTTATCAATCACAATATTAGCCTTTAATATAATACTACATTTAAAATTAATAATAGAAATAGATATCACAAATATCCCTAATATAAATCTTACAACTAAGATATAAATATATACCCGGAGACACAAAATAAGATATAATTAACAATCAATTTTCGATCAACTAAATTAAAGAATAACTAAAAAATACTTAAAATAATATCAAAAATAATGAAAACGAATCCTAATCATCAGCCGCATATGTTAAATAATATAATAAATAACTTAAATTGCGTTCCCAGACATTAACAGCAAGAATTACAAAAGTTACTAGAATTCACCAAAAATCACTAACTTTGGAGCCTAATAACTTTTAAACTAACAATCAAAACACAAAATAAACCTCGAATACATAATTAGAAGGTCTCTAAGGCTCAGATAACAAATCTAGGGGAAAATCCCCAGATCTAGGGGAAATTCCCCAGATTTGATATGTTAGAGAGAAGAAGCCGCCGAGCACTCTAGTGCATAAATAATTTATGCCCGATCAAAGTTAGTAAAGTTACGCCTCTCCAAAGTTCAAAAATATAACTGGACAAAATCAAAATCCACACCGAGTTTCCTATCTATACAAGGCTTACCACTGGGTCTTCTCTCTAATAATTTTATAGTTTACGGACCTTCAGAGTGACAGCTAACCTGTGCCTCAGAGACCGAAGATCAATATAATGTAAGTATCATTATTGACAAAGTAATCATTCATCAAGCGATAGTGCGCACAAAACTAATAAGTACAAGGTTAATAGAAATTCTATATGTACTCTAACCTCATTTGTATGTAATATCATCTAACATCAGATTTCTCTAATTAATTGTCACAGCAAGCATTAAATCATTATAGTACAGTTTAAACGACATGCAGAGACTTTATTTCTCAATGATTTTACCCAATAGTAGAATCATGTATCAAAAAATATATGTATATATATATCTTCAAGTCAGATTTAATAATATCTCTATTTCACAGATTCCCTTCATTCGCATGCAGCCACCACACTATAATGATCGATCTCAACGTATGGATGGCTTCCAAGAACCTACAGTATTCCAAGGAAGTCAAGGAAAAATGATATTTGTATCAGAGAGCCATTCCACAATCATCGCATCAAGACAACGCATAAGTAAAAAGCCCAGGGGCAGTGTATACTTGCTCACAGAGGTACGACCAACCTTCTATTACGCATCAATTAAGATATTATATTAACAAATTAAGTAATGACATACTCAACTTATACATAATAACCTAAAAATTATTACATGAACACAGGATACAGAAGATATATTTAACAGCCAACATCGAGCACGTTCATGCCATCTTAGCCTTCAATTCAGTAAGTATGAATAAATTTAGCCTATCGTACGAAAAATAACAATATAATCCTCAATTAATTAAAGGAAGCTTAGTATCCTAGCAATCCAATGCGATGTACCGAAGAGCAACAAAATCTACTCATATGTTCCCATGCGAGTCACCAGACAGCAACTTCTAATAATCCACAGAGACAGACTGCGGATTATAACGCACTTGGGTATATTATAAATATATATTTAAGAATTATATCCTCAATCAATATATCAAACAGCTCCGAATGATATTATGCCTGGTTCATAAATAAACTAAAACTATATGATCGCAGAATACAAGCAGCTATACTGTCAGCCTTTAGCAAGCAAATTCATGCTACTTTATACATAATTTGGTAAGCATAGGCTAATTTAACTTTCTAAATGAAAAATAACGACTAAATAATCTTATTTTAATTACAGGAAACCTATTATATGCAAACAACCTTGTACGATGTGTCAAAGCAGCAGCAAATTAAGTTATATAATCCTATGCGAGTCACTGTGCGACAACTTACATCAATCCGACAAATCAAAGTTATGGATTATTACACATTTAAGTATATCATGAGTATACATTTAAGATCATATCCTCAATCAATATATAACAGACAAATTCTGTGTAATATTACAACTTTAGTATACTTATATCTCTACAAGTCGCAGTACAGTAACTTCTATTAATCCAGTGAATCCAAAAGTTGATTTATAGCATACTTAAATATATAGATAAATTACAAATTCAAAAGGAGGCTATATGGAGCCACGCGTAGGGTGTAGGTACGCAAATATTAAAAACAAACTTGTTGGAATAACAAATTTATTGAATCTAAACGTTTCAGTCCTTTCTTTGGACCTTTTTCAGTAAATTTAATACAATAAATAATAATGGGGAATCTACATACTACCGCACGTAGCGCAAAAGCCGTGAGCCCCCCCTATCGATATCCCATTAGATAGACAAAGTGACATAATATGTCAGGTACTCAAAAGTGGACTCTAATGACGGGTATAGTGAGGAATTTCCGAAAGGGGGCTCACTCTTACTCACACACTCATCCATCGCACGTTCACACGACCGTACGCGGACGCGCCCGACGCACGAGTGAAGAAGATATTCGTTTTGATGCTATTTATAAGACGCCCTACCACGGCTCATAGCCTGTTATCGAAGTCAATGTCAAACAATGTGTGGAATTTATTTCTCTCCTTCTCTCTCTCTCCCTCTCCCTATCCCTCTCCATCTCCACTCTCTCTCTCCCTCTCTCTCCCCCCTCTCTCTCCCTTTCTCCCCTCCGTCTCTCTCCCTCTATCCCTGTTCCCCCTTCCTCTCGCTTCCCCCCTTCTCTATCTCCCTCTCTCAAACATACAATGTATGGAAATTAATGTTACAAATGATTTATGGCTCTCTAAAGGAATTCGATAACAACTAAACGAAGACCGTCTTTCAGGAAATTTGAGGCAACGTTATTATGCCAGTCTTTCTGCAGTGTGTCTTTATGCACGCGGATAAACGAGCGTAACTTATTCAAACCTGTGTAGGACATTTTTACATCTAGATCACGGACCACATGGCTAAACCGCTCGGACCATTTGGGTATGTATGGGACATTAAAATATGCAACGCGAGCCGAATTAGTATCAGGTGTTCTGTTAGCGTCACCTGAATTATTATTTTTATTTCTCGCAAACAAAGTCCTAAGCCTTTCGTGAAATGTTTCAAAAATCAGTTGTAATGGATACCCATTATCACGTAACACCCCAATGACCAATTCGAGGTTCTTTTGGTGATATCTTGGATGAGATAACCAGAAAGCCCTATCTATTAGGCCAAATATTGTGCCTCTCTTGTGGCAGAGAGGATGACAGGAGTAATAATTCAGATATCTTCCCGAAAATGTTGGTTTATGATACCAATCGAATTCAACGTGCCCCCGGTTTAGAATGAATGTAACATCCAAAAAATCGAGTCTATTACTCCCCTTTTCCAAAGTAAACTGTAATCTATTATGACACGCGTTAAACTGTCTTAGTATCTCCTGGCTCGTCCCGGGAGGGACGGCCAACGCGATATCATCAACATAGCGTACGTAGATCGGGAGTTCAAAAGGAAGGTCTCCTATCACCCTGCTCTCCAAATCGCGCATGGTTAAATCGGCTACTATGGGAGACAGCGGAGAACCCATGGGCGCTCCGAAGGTTTGTTGATAGATTATGCCATCAAAGGTGAAAAAAGTTGAGTGAAGAACAAGCCGGACTGCCCCCAAAAATTCCACGCGCGATATCGTACAGTTATTTTCTATGAAATTCCACCTCGCGGCTATGCCGTCGACTGCCAAATCCAATGGGACGTTAGTGAATAGAGAGACCACATCCAGTGAAATAAGTTCACAATTGTCACCAACGTAAGTTCCATCGAGTTTGTTGACCAGTCGAAAGCTATTCTCCACATGACTGTCCGCCGCCGGGACCGACTTGTATATGATTTTGTGGAGAAACGTCGCAAGACGGTGCAGCGACGTGTTCAGTGAGGAGACGATGATTCGCAGGGGGCAGCCCGACTTGTGAATCTTAGGGAGCCCATAGGCTCTCGGCAGTACTCCCTCCGAACAATTCAACGACCTGTATGTCGTATCGGATATATAATCTAAGTTCTTCCACCTTGTAAGCAATTCATGCAAACTGTTGATAATTCTTCTGGTGGGATCCTTCTTTACTCTAATGTAAGTATTTGTATCACCAAGGAGGACCTTCATCTTGTCCAAATAAGATGTCTTTTCTAAAGCGACTGTTATATTGCCCTTATCGGCTCGCGTAAAAATGATATTAGGATTATCGCGTATAAATGTTCTCGCTGCTAGGGACGCGCCCGAGAGCTCCTTATCAAACAAAGATTCTTCAGGGTTGCAACTGGCCATGTGGTCCGTGATCTAGATGTAAAAATGTCCTACACAGGTTTGAATAAGTTACGCTCGTTTATCCGCGTGCATAAAGACACACTGCAGAAAGACTGGCATAATAACGTTGTATACAAAATTTCATGTCAAAATTGTAATGCCTCTTATGTCGGTCAGACCAGCAGGCAGTTGAGAACACGCATTAGGGAGCACAGAAATCACATAAAAAGAAACACCGCGCAAAAATCCGTGATCACGGATCACAGGCTGAATAACCACGAATTTAATTGGGATAACGTTGAGATCTTGGATGAGGAACGTTTCTAAGGAAGAGACTTGTTTCAGAGATGCTGTTTATCAGGCGCCAGATAAATGGCCTAAACCGACAAGAAGACACAGAGTGTCTAAGTCAAGCATATATATCTGTTGTGACAAATATGCCTCAAATTTCTTGAAAGACGGTCTTCGTTTAGTTGTTATCGAATTCCTTTAGAGAGCCATAAATCATTTGTAACATTAATCTCCATACATCGTATGTTTGAGAGAGGGAGATTGAGAAAGGGGGAGGGAAGCGAGAGGAAGGGGGGACATAGATAGAGGGAGAGTGACGGAGGGGGTGGGAAAGAGGGGGGAGAGGGAGAGAGTGGGAGGGAGAGGGAGGGGGAGAGGGAGAGAGAGAGAGAAGGAGAAATAAATTCCACACATTGTTTGACATTGACTTCGATAACAGGCTATGAGCCGTGGTAGGGCGTCTTATAAATAGCATCAAAACGAATATCTTCTTCACTCGTGCGTCGGGCGCGTCCGCGTACGGTCGTGTAAACGTGCGATGGATGAGTGTGTGAGTAAGAGTGAGCCCCCTTTCGGAAATTCCTCACTATACCCGTCATTAGAGTCCACTTTTGAGTACCTGACATATTATGTCACTTTGTCTATCTAATGGGATATCGATAGGGGGGGCTCACGGCTTTTGCGCTACGTGCGGTAGTATGTAGATTCCCCATTATTATTTATTGTATTAAATTTACTGAAAAAGGTCCAAAGAAAGGACCGAAACGTTTAGATTCAATAAATTTGTTATTCCAACAAGTTTGTTTTTAATATTTGCGTACCTACACCCTACGCGTGGCTCTATATAGCCTCCTTTTGAATTTGTAATTTATCAATGCAGGGAGCCTACATTGTTACTTATTAAATATATTGAATTACACAATTAAGATTATATCCTTAAACAATATGAAAAATAATTCTAAATAACACTATATCTAATTCATGGATAGCAAACTTGAATTATATTGTCAAAAACACAAAAGTATGATTTATCAACCTTTAGCAAACACATACAGACTATTTTATGCATAAATTAAGTAAATATAATTAAAGTTTTAACTTTAAATAACAGTATAATCTTATTTGATTACAGGAGACTCACTGTATGCAAACAATCTACTATGATATGCCAAAATCAGCAAAATCCAGATATATACCTCTATGCGAGTCACTATGAAGAAACTTCTATTATACCAGCAAATCTCAGTCATGGATTATTACACATTTAAGAATATCTTAAGTATATATTTAATTTATATCCTCCGAAAAATGTACAAAAATCCAACCTCATATCAACGACCAAAATATCAAAAAATGAAGCAACTATTAGATTATTTATATTATTACGACTTATTACAACTTATATATGACAGTTCCTTATAGAAGACAGTAATAATAATAATGCCTAATTATACAATATATGGATAAATATCCAATAATACATTATTATATCAAATCGCAACACAAAATGTATAATTACAAAATAATTATAATGCAAATTAGGATATATATATGCTATTCTTATAATATAAATATAACAACACAATATATGTCATAGTATTATCCGCGTATCTATTTACGAATTATAATCAATTCAGTTAATATATTATACTCAAATTAATCATAATAGTAAGTAATCAAGAAATAGTAAACTATCCAATCATCACATTATTAATTATGTAAATTAGATTCTATCAGTCAGTGTAAATATAACACACTTGTGTCAAGACAAATTATATAGTTTACAAACTGTGTAACTATTTAGTTTTTATTTATTATATACCCCCTTATGGTTCAAACCTAAGTTTAACACTTTGTAATTTATAAAACCCGGTTTTTAAAATTATTTTTCACTTTTAAACTATGAGACAGTCATAAATGATGCCTCAAATCGTAAGATAGCAAATTCATAATTATATATGAAAGTCATAATCAAATATCACAGATTAATATAGTATAACATCACATAATAATATAAAATGATAACGGCACGATTTACACAAAACACAGTATGCTAACTATCAGATATTACTCAAATATAGTTAAGAGTATATATTAGTCACCAAAATCTCTGCTCGCACTCGCATAAACCAATGCACAGATTAAATGAGTCAATAAACTTATATATATTTAACTAGTCACAAAATAATTAACTAATAATACTAATCAAATAAAGAAATGTCAAGTTCTCTAAAGGCTAAATAATCAAATTACAGCAAAATGCATATTATTATCTTAAGTCTTCGCATCAAACTTATAGCATATAAAATATGTAAAGTCTCTATTATTAAACCGTATCACTACCATGTGAATACACAGCGTTTAATATTTTAACTTTAATTACTGTATTAATTAATCAAGTAATTATTAATATCATATGTCATAATGCGAGACAGAAAGCTCACAATTTAGAGCATTATAAGATCGTATTTCCTGAGCGTACATTATAAGACAAACAGTTTATATACATAGAACTCACTTTGTTAATCAATTATGCATACATTGTACATAATTAATTATTGATCCTCTCAAATATTCCAAACTGCACAGCTCAGCAAAAAACCACAGAATCCACACATTAAAGTGCGCCTTTCTAGGTCCACAGCAAGATCTCCTTGTGCATGTCCCAGGAACTCCATGTACACTCACTGAGGAACTTAAACTTATTTCTAAAGACTATTATAATATAAAAAGTATAATTATTATAGTATTCTTCTTTCACAAAAAGTCACAAGTCACACATATGACATATGTCTTACAGGATATTATTATCTCTCAATGCTTACTCGCATACATACCATTCATAACATAAACACAGTCTTATATGTTCAATAAATCTAAATAGATTAATTATTCACTATTAAATAATAGCAACCCTCTAATTAATGCTATTTAGCGTATATATATAAAAAAAAAAAAAAAAAGAATATTATTTAACGTTTAATATCCCAAGTTGAAAATGACTCTCTCGTCGTACACCACTTTGCCGTAGTGAGAGAGCTCACCCGATACTTGTATCGGGTGCTAAGAGTGTACAGTTCCATCTTTGATGGAACAAGGGGATGCCAGCGGGTCCCATAGGGTCTTCTTCTTCGGAAGTTGGCCCACTGCTGGTAGAGGAAGGAAAACCTCGATAAAAATCCCGGAGAGGAGGCTCCGTTAGTCTGGTGAGACAATCTCCTAAGGGAAGGAAAACCCCGACAGAAAACCAAGTGATGAACTTATACAACATGGACTGCACACTGAAAAGAAAGACTTTCCTGGGGTCGGATACCAGGAACCGGCGGGGGGGAGGATATTGTCCCGGTTTCCCCCTCGTCGTCATCGGACGACGGGCCATCTGGTGCCTTGACGGCGAGGGCACCAGAGGAAACGGTTATCGCGCGGGCTAGTGGGGAAGTGTGCCGTGACACAGTGGACAGCTTGATGCACTTGTGGAGGAACACTCATCTGCCACTGTGGAGGATCCGCAGGCGGCTTGTGGAGTTCACTGGGGCCTGTTCGGAGGAGGATTGAAGTCATAAAGATTTCGACCTCCTCATAGACCTCAGGGACGAGCTTCTGCAGTCGGACATCAAAGACTACCAGGATCCTTTCGAGTCTGAGAAAGATTCTCAGTCCTCGATGGGATCTCTTTCGAGTGCGAGTGCGAGTGAACGGGGGAGAGACTCTCCTGAGCCCCCCCGGTCGTGTGTGAGTTCGCGAAAACCGAGCAGGGACGCCGGCGAGCATGCTCGGTTGTTGGAGGTGGAGGTGGTTCGCGACACCTCGGATGAGGCGGGGGAGGAGGACCCCTCCTTCATTTCAATTGGGTCAACTTCGCCACTGGGGGAGGATGAGGCGTTGTTGCCTCGGACCGAGGTACGGACTCCTGCGAGAGGACGGGTCTCTCCGAGGGCAGGTCCATCCGGAGGGAAGAGGACCCCTAAAGTCCTCAACTTACGTTGAAAAGCGCGGTCGACCGGCTACGACCGGTGAGTACGTTGGGCTCGCTAAGGCGAAAGAGCGCCTGAATGCTGCGCTGAGAGAGGAGATTCTTCTCAAGGATGCCGATAGGGTGCTGGATCCTCTTATCGGTCCAGACCTCACGAGGATGGGTCGGGAGCAGCTCCCCTCCAGAGAGGAGTTCCGGGAGGGACTTACAGGTGTCTCTGCGCTGGACCTTAAGGTTCTGGCGGAGAGATACCTGGGTCAGATTAGGAAGGTTGCCGAGGTCACCGGGTTGGAGGAGATTCTGGTGAGGGAGTTGGCGGTTTCCTCCTCTAGATTGGAGGAGATCATAGGGGTGTGCGAGGAGAGGATCTCTGCTTCAGCGGTCCCCGAGGTAGAGGGCTTAAGAGCGGAGAACGCCGGATTGAGGAGGCGGGTTGCCACCCTGGAGAAGGAGGTCTCGAGGGTGACTGGGGAGCTGGGGGCCCTCAGAGCCAGTCTTCCCAATCTTGGGGAAGAGGTTGAGCGCCTCCTTTATCGGGAGGCACCGAAAAAGGCGGCCAAGGCAGCGGAGCTAAAGAAGAGGAAGAGGGAAGACCTGGAGGAGCTGCAGGCTTCCAGGCGTTGCGTGGAATCGGAGGGGGCTCTCTCGCTTATTAAGGAAGCAGGGGGCACCTCGACGTTGCTGGAGGAGATGACGTCGCTCCTCGATCAGCGTTTGCTGGACATGAGGGGCGATGTCGTCTCGGCGGTCTTGGCGTCGTTGCGGCCGGGTCCGGTCGGGGAGTCTGGGGCCGGGGTTCCTCCTCTTGGAGGATCTCCCGAGCCCCCTTCATCGGCGGGTGGAGGAGGTGCGTCGGTCGCAGGTGCCGCCCCGGTTTCGGGGGGCTCCGCGCCCTCTGCCGCTGCGGAGGGTGTCGCGGATGCCTCTCGGACTGGGGCGTCCAAAAGAAGAAAGAGGAAGAAGACCCGGCGTGGGCGTCTGCCTGACGGAGCTTCCGGTGGAGGGGTTCCGGCGGTTGCGGACTCTGCGCGTGGGACTCGGGAGAGAGTCCACGTACCGTTCGCCTCCGTCGTGTCGTTGACGGTGGCGGGCGACGGGGAAGATCGCCCGTCCTACGCCTCGGTGTTGTCCAAGGCGAAGGCGGGCGTAAGTCTTAAGGACCTGGGGATCGGTGGACTGCGGATGCGGTGGGGAGTTGCCGGTGGCATGCTCCTCACGGTCCCGGGCGAGGGGTCGGAGGCGAGGGCGGACGCTTTGGCGGCCAGCCTCTCCGAGGTGTTCGCCGGCTCTCGGGCCGTTCGAGTGGCTCGCCCCACGAGGACCGAGGAGGTGCGCCTCAAGGGCGTCACCAACTTGGTCTCGAGGGACGAGATTTTGGCGGAGGTGGCCTCTGTTGGCGGATGCGGGGTCGGGGAGATTCGGGCCGGAGAGGTCCGGATTCCCCAGGGTGCCCGTTACGGGACCTTGTGGTTGAGGTGCCCGGCGACGGCGGCGCGTAGGCTCACGGCGGCGCGGGGACTCTGCGTGGGCTGGACGACTCTGACGGTTCATCCGCTGAGTCGCCGGCCCATTCAGTGTTTCCGCTGCCTGAGCTTCGGGCATGCGGCATCGCGGTCTGGTTCCTCCGTGGATCGCACCGCGTGCTGTTTCAGATGCGGCAAGGAGGGGCATCGAGCAGCCTCGTGCGCGGCCCCTCCGCAATGCGTCGCGTGCGCGGGGAGTGGGCGGCCGGCGAGGCACAGGTTAGGTTCGTCCGGCTGTGCTAAGCTGGTCGTCCCGCCCAAACGGGTCGATGGGGGACGCGAGGATGCTCCCAGGGGTCGGAGGCAGGCCCCGGGGCGCCCCGATGGGGGGTCATCCGGGTGTGTGCCTGTTGGTGTGTCGCAGGAGATGGAGGTGGACCCGGCTAGCGTCGGGCTACCTCCCTCCCCTGTTTTGCGTGGTTTGAGCGAATGAGTCGTCTTTGTTTTGGTCTAATGTTGTATATGGGGAACGCGGCCGGCATTCTCTCCCTCTTTGGAGGGAGAGTGGCTGGTTTTTCGGTTGAATCCTCTGTCTGTAGTCTTGTTGTTAAGTCTAATGTCTACATGTGGGCTGCGGCCTACCTGCTCCCCGGAAACGGGGATCGCGTGGTCCGGTTACGCCTCTTGTCCTAGTTACTTTACGTTTGTGGTAAAGTTTAGTGTGGTAAATGGGGGCTGCGGCCGGCATTTCTCTCCCTCGATGGGGGGAGAGTGGCCGGTTCGGTTACGCCCTCTGTCGTTTCGTCCATACGCGTTTTGTCGTATGTTTGGTGAGTGTGAGTGAGTCGCTGCGCGGCTCGCCGTCCGGTTCGGCAGGGAAAGGGAGTGAGGGCTCTCTTTCCCATTGCACGTCGTCCAGGGACGAGGGGAGGAGGATTGGTAGCCCGGTCCTCCTCTCTAGCTCGCAAGAGCACGGGTATTGGTTCAAGGGGGGGAATCCGCCCTTCGGGAAAGGCCCGGAAACGGGTCGAGCCATGGGGAGGCACCCGAGGTTATGCGAGAGCGGTTCCGGGTGTCTCCTCGTTCGGCTACGGGCTACGGACTGGTTTTAGGGCATCGGTACTAACATCGGGGTTAGTACCGTGTGGTATTCAGCCTGGCCGCACCGGTGGTCAGGTTGTGAGTCCCCCACAAGTCCGGTTACTCCCCCTGGGGGGTGCCGGACGAGTGCGTAAAGGCATTTCCAGTCTTTTAAAAAAAAAAAAAAAAAAAAGTTGAAAATGAGACTACCCTCTCACTAGCATATGACATACTCACTAATCTGAGCATAAACTACAGTTTCTAAACATCATTTAATCATGTATACTGATATTAAATGTTAATCACCTTAACTTCATCATCACTTAATATAACTAAAGACTGTTTAATAGTAAATATTAGAACTTATAGATGAAAAAATCTGTATTGTTCACATTCACAGTTCACATTAACATGTGCCTAGTATAATAAATCTATGTAATTTTACTTAACTAAGCAAATAAACCGTTAGAGACTAATAACATAATCAAATAATATCGTTCTTAAGTCAAGAATTAGCACTGTTTTAATAACAAAAGGTGTCTAAAAGTACAGAGAGAGCAATCTCATGCCTCCCGACTTATGCACTATACATCCACTGTAAAATAATGTTTAAAGGACTATACACAAGCCTCCTAATAATTATAATTAATAATTAACACTAAAATAGTCTGTTTATGATAACTGAAACACTCTTTGCAGTAAAATAATTAATCTTTCACATTCACATAAGCATAAGAGTGAACAGTATGACAAAGTACAATATCCATGTCCTTTAATTTGTTGAAATATATAATTCAACAAATTCCACGAGCTAAAACACAATCCTAGTCCAGAGTTAAAGGCACAATACACAATAAACAATAGTTTTACAAGTCACAAAAGTATCTATAACTTTATAATAAGCAATTTCTTTCTGCCAACGAGACACTTTACTCCCATGTGTCAGAGAGAGAAGGAGATAGAGAGCAGTCACAAAAACTGTACTTTGGCAATTAATTTCTGTCCAAAGATACTATGCACAGTCTTTTAGTATTAAAAACACGATTAAGAGTACTTGAAAGAACATCCACAAAATTCCTCAAATCTCACAAATGTATATTCAATTTACATTAATGTTCTAAAGATCGCAATACGTGGCCACGTAATCATGGCCACGGGAGAATACGGCCAACACATGCGAAAAACTTTAGACACTAAATTAACAATATTTAATGCACAAAACACGCGTACTCGAACTTTTTGGTGTTCTGTAACTTAAAAAGTTTCCGAAAATATCCACTTTAGGACTATGTTTAATCGATTCAGCATCGAAAATCACGTCTATTAAACCACACTCTCAAAGAACGTCCGTCCATGAATAAGATAGTCTCTAGACTCAACCTAACCTTGCGACCGACAGGCGCTTACAGCTCGAATATTCCCGTTTCAGCAGCAGAGCCGAAACCTGGATCTTCCAAGGAGTGAAGCCAAGGTACCTGTAAATAAAAAGAGAGACATGTATATAGTTGGTTATAAGTTTATTTAAAATAATAGTTATAGAGTTTAAAAGGAAAAAAGAATTATAATTAAAATAATAATTGGAAAAGGAATAAAAAGTTAAAGTTAAAATGTAAAATAATATAAATATTTAGAGTTAGATTAAAATAGACTTAAGTTTTAAAAATAGAGTTTTGAATAAAAGAATAAGTTGCTTTTATTTTGGTCAGCAAACTTTAGGTTTGATAAGATTCTAATTATAGAATGCGCAAGAGTAAAAGTTAATTGAGTAAAAGAAATAATAAGAGCGCAAAAGGAATAATTGATCTTGATTTAGTATCAAAAGGAGAAATGAATCCTATAATTATTTTGAGTTGAAACATTAATTACGATATACGCACGACAGAGCATACGAATAGAGTTGTGTAATATAATTAATCATAACCTTTTAATAATTAGAATAAGTTCATAATATCGGAAGAAAATGGAATATATAAAAACAAAATAAAAAGAAAAGAATTAGAGAATGATCCGTATGATCAGTGCGAGGTCAATAAACAAAAATTGACGAATCGTTATAAAACTCTAATGACGTAACCTTATAAATATTTGAAACACATTCCAATTATTAATTCAGTTAGGAAATTATTTTGAATTAACGTAATGCAAAATCAATCATAAACAAGTGTTGAAAAATAAAGACACTGATTGAAAATTATTTTATAATTTAAAACAAGCACACAGATGCTATTCATTTTTAGTTTTATTAGAATTATTAATTGACGTTATTTTTAGTTGTGAAAATCAATCACGGTATGAAGTCAATTACCAATATTATTTTATCAATATTATATTCAAGGAATGAATGATTGAAGTGTGTAAATATGTAAATATGTATGTACAGTTAGTTTTAAGCATTATAAGATACGCGAAGCGTCCGCTAAGAACACTAGAAGGGAAATGATGTGATTGGCTAGCGCGAGCGTGGTGGGGATGACTAGGTGACTACACAGCGGCGAGCGCGGACCATAACGAGAGGCCCGACGCGCTATTGGCGCTGAACTACAGCCAGCGCGGAGGACACGGATTGGCCGGCGACCCAGCAGTGGGGAGACGTACTATAAGAAGCGGCGATCCGAGGACTCGAGAGCTTTAGACTCACCAACTCCCGACGCGTAAGGATCGCTCGGCGATGGGGGCTTCCGCTCACACCCTCGTACCGCGTAGATAGAACACGTTCAGACTCGTTGACGCGAACGCGACAAAACTTGTAACGAAACGTGACGTGATATAAGTGCGAGAATTGTAACCGCGTTAATACCTGCCATAGTAAAACAGCGCGAGTTAGTTTAATTGTGATTCCCTGTAATAAAACATAATTTCATTAAATATATATGACGTGTTAGTGACAATAAAAATCAAGTGTTTACTTACCTGTGATACTTACCCAATCCTAATCGGTTGAGTTGACCATCCTTGTGAATGGTTGTCCTGTCGATGATTCTGGATCCTACGGGCGGTGCATCGATGTCCAACGGCGACCTGAAACAGAAAAAGAAGGAAGTCTAAATCGAGGAAATAGGGAAATTAGCCCGAAGAAGGATCTTTGGCAAAAGTTGTCCATCGTTACTTACCGAACAACCAAACCTTGGTATTTCCATTGGTTAAAATACCTGGCGACCGATGAAACTTGGCGAAAGCGTTGCAACCTGGCGACTGGTGAGTGATACGTACCACGCGTTATTCTCTAAAGACCGGTCACAACCTAACCTTGCGACCGACAGGCGCTCACAGCTCGAATATTCCCGTTTCAGCAGCAGAGCCGAGACCTGGATCTTCCAAGGAGTGAAGCCAAGGTACCTGTAAATAAAAAGAGAGACATGTATATAGTTAGCTATAAGTTTATTTAAAAGAATAGTTATAGAGTTTAAAAGAAAAAAGGAATTATAATTAAAATTTTAATTGGAAAAGGAATAAAAAGTTAAATAAAGTTAAAATGTGTGGAGGGCAAATGGGGTCTCTGCCTCTCTTGATCCCACCGACCCCCCGCCCCCTCGCTCCTTTAGTTCGAAAGTTACAGCGAGTCAAAGTTTGGATTTTTTCAACCAATGCGGCATCGGATGGGGGCAGGGTGGGAGAACCACCTCCAACAATCCTCCCTTCCACATCCCCTTGGAAGATTGGATATCGACGAAAACTATAAATACACACCATCGAATAATGGGGGTGGGGGGTGGAGGGTCAATGGGGTCTTGGCCTCTCTCAATCCCACCGACAGCCCACCCCCTCGCTCCTTTGGTTATCAAGTTACGGTGAGTCAAAGTTTCGATTTTCGCACAACGACCCGTGATATTCTACATTCACGGTAAACGTGGGCGGGAGCGAGGGGAGACGGGTGGAGGGTAAATGGGGTCTCTGCCTCTATCGATCCCATCGACCCCCTCCCCCGCGCTCCATTGGTTCGAAAGTTACAGCGAGGCAAAGTTTCGATTTTTCAAACTATCGCGGCATCGGATGGGGGCAGGGTGAGGGAGCCACCTCCACCCATCCCCTCTTCCACACTTCCCTTGGAAGATTGGATATCGACGAAAACTATTAATAAACACCATCGAATGGCGAAGGTGGGGTGTGGAGGGACAATGGGGTCTCTGCCTCTCACGATCTCACCGATCCCCACCCCCTTGCTCCTTTCGTTATCAAGTTACGGCGAGTCAAAGTTTCGATATTTGCCAACACCCGGGGAACGTTGGGAAAAGTTTGAATTTTAATATCAAACATTTTTAGAAAAATAGTTTTCTTTGAAAAATCAAACTTTTGTTCGAAAATTTCAAAGTTCTCTCGAATGATTCACAATATATTGCAAGATTTGTAGAAAAATTCAAGTTTTCTTTGAAAAATCCCAGTTTTCTTTGAAAATTTCAAACTTTTTTCGAATTATTCACAAGATATTCCCCGATTTCTTTAAAAATACAATCTAGTTTTTACAAATTGAAACTTTTATTTCCAAAATTCAAGTTTTTTAAATTTTTCTTGCAAAATTCAGTCCATATTCAGAGATTTCTTTAAGATTTTCAAGAAAAATTCAAAATTTTTAATAAAAATTGCTACAATTTTAAGAAAAAATGAAAATTTGGAAGAAAAATTGAAGATTTTAAACAAAAATTTGAAAGAAAAATTTCAAAATTAAAACAAAAAGAGAAAATTTGAACGAAACATTAAAAATTTGAAAAACCAATTTAAAAATTTATAAAAAAATTGAAAATTTATAAAATAAATTGAACATTTTCCAGAAAAATTTAAAATTTCAAATAAAAATTGACAAATTTAAAAGAAAAATTACAAATATTGAAAGAAATATTGAAAATTGTTAATAAATATTGAAAATTTTTGTAAAATTTTCAATTTTTTTTTTCTTGACCAAGCTCGTCCTTTTTTTTTTTTTTTTTTTTTGCGTAACTGGGAAATGCATTTACGCATGTCCTCAACCTCGGAGGAGAGATGAGGGGTCTGCTGGACTCGTGGGACGGCCAGAAGGGCCGCCCCCAGTAATACCAGCTAAAACCCAGTTGGTAGCCGCCACCGCGCGCGTAATAAGTCCCCGGGGACCGCGTGAGCATAACTTCCGGGAACTTGCACGTTCGCTAACGCGTCATCCCGGTATCGTCTTTCATACAAGGAGAGACAGGGCTACGCTGCCTCTCCTTCTTCGTCCCTGGGGTTTTTAGTGGGGTAGTAGGGCACCCCCGTGCCCCTATCCCAAACCCCAGGGCGGAATATCGCAAGCGATAATAACGCCCGTCATACCTCGGTGAGGGCAAGGACTCAGCCAAGAGGAAGAGGTCGGAGGAGACACCCGGTCCCGTCCTCCAGCTCCTCCTGCCATCAATCATTCCTTACATATGAGCATTCCAATTGAATTGTCAAGGACGCTGGCTCCATAGGTTATGGGGCCGCGCGCCTCCTCCTCTTCCTTCCTCTGTCTCTCATGCACTCTCTCTCGCTCTCTCTCGCTCTCTCCGCTTCCTCTTTTCGCATGAGGACGTATTCGCAAAAGTGGTTGAACGCAAACCACTTTTCACTCGTCTCCACCATCGCTCTTATCACAGACGGTAGTGTGAGATCCCCACCTACTACTCCTTGGAGTATCTATCTTTCCTCAGTCCACGCTTCGCACACCTCCAACGTATGTTGTGCTGAGTCTTTCCCCCTTGCGCAGTGATGACATCGCTCGGTTCCCTCCTTGCCGATCCGACACAAATACTCCCCGAAGCACCCGTGTCCGGAAAGCATCTGCGTCGTTCGGAAGGTCATGTTCGCACCATCTGCCGCGATCCATTCTTTGAAGACAGGGCGGATAGCGGCAATTATGCCTCGCCCATCCGCCCTGGCTTCATCCATTCTCTCCATCCATACTTCATACATCCTTGTCCTGAGACGCATTCTCAGGACCTCCTTACCCTTCTTCGTGAAGGGTTCACCACACTCAGTCGCTCGCTTCACCTCCCTATGAAGTGCCGCATACCTGTGCGCCACCATAATCAGGGGAGGAGTCCCTGCCATTACCCCAGCAGCCTCATGAGATATAGTCCGGTATCCCCTGATAATTCGGACAGCTAACCTGCCCGAGATCCTCTTGAGGATGGCCGTAACCTTCCGCGATTTCTCTGCTTCTACGGCCCATATCGGGGCACCGTACATAACAACCGAGACTGCTACTCCTCGAAGGAGCCTTCTTACATTTCCCCCCGGTCCCCCTAGGTTCGGCAGAAGTCTGCTGAGGGCAGTTACAATTTTGTCCACCCTAGGGGATAGGCGCTCAAAGTGAGCCACGAAGCTCCAGGAGTGAGCCCCAGATATTTAATCTGTGAGCTCACCCTGACCGACCCCTTTCCTGCCCGAATACTCATCTGTGCAGGGGGTCTCCTCCTGTTTCTGCAAAACCACATCGCCTCGGTTTTCTCAAACGCGACTTGGAGACCCAACCCCTCGATCCTGTCCGTCACGAGTCCCGTTGCGACTTCTGCCCTAATTTGCGCATCCCTCCAGTCACGTCCCCTAACTACGATCAGCGTATTGTCCGCGTAGCACACCATATCTACCCCGGTAGGAAGTGCCGCCCTAAGTAACGCGTCATACGCTAGATTCCATAAGGTGGGTCCGAGGACCGACCCCTGCGGTACTCCAGCCGTTATCGCCCGCCGCTGAACAACCCCCTCGCTAGTTGGGTACTCAACCCACCGATCGGACAGGTACGTATCTATGGTTGCCCACAGATAAGCCGGAAAGTTAAAGTGCCCCAGCGCTTCCCTGACTCGACCCCACGGGAGGGAGTTGAACGCGTTCTTAATGTCTAGAGAGATCGCCAGCGACACCTCACCCCTCTCAGCGGTTCTCTCCGTGATGTTCCGTACTCTGGCTATGGCATCCACGGTGGAGCATCCCGTCCTAAAGCCGTACTGCACCTCTGCCAAGTCCGGGCCTCTCCGCTGCATGTGAGACTGTATGCGCTCCACCACGATTCGCACGCTCGAACATCTTGCCTATCTCACTGATCAGACAGATCGGGCGATAAGCCGATGGGGAGTCTTCCGATTTGCCTTCCTTGCGGATTAGCACCAATCTCGCCCTCTTCCATTCTGACGGCACGTGTCCCATCGCGAGGCACAGGTTAAAGGTGGCCCTAAGCTCTTCCTCTACCACCGGGAAGGCTAGGTCCCAAACCTCGCTGGTAATGCCATCTGGACCCGGAGCTTTCTTGGCTACCATCCTCTTCTTGGCTCTGTGGAGTTCCGTTCTGGTGACTCTTTCGAAGTCCGTCAACTCCCCCCGGGATGGCTCACCTCGTCCTCCTCTCTCTCTTTCTCCTTCCGGGAAGAGGGTGGCCAGGGTCCTCTCGAGGGTCTCCCGCTCCATGGACTGCGTTAGTGGCTGGGTCCACCGCCTCAGTTTGCCCATAACCAGTTTGTAGGGTCTTCCCCATGGATCGTCGTTGAGGGTGGACATAAGGTCTTTCCATGAGGCTGCCTTGGCCTTGCAGATGGCTGCCCTCATAATGCGCTTAGCCTCCCTCCACTTCTCCAGACTTTCTTCCGCAGCTACGTTATTTCTTCTTCTCGTTCTGGTGTATCTCCTTCTGGTCAAGACACATATAAGCCTATGTTCCGCGAGTTCTTCCGTCCACCAGTGGACTCTCCTTTTACTGGGTACTCGGCTCGTCCTCGGCATTGCTTTGTCGCAGGCCATCGTCATTTGCGACCTCCACCAGTTCGCAGCTTGTTCCGTGTCCGCATGACAGGGTTTTGTCCGCGCCCCGTTTAACGCCGCCCTGAGCTCTGTGACTTCTATCCGTTTCATGGACCACCTCGGAAAATATTCACTCTCCACTTCCAGGTGACGTGGAGAGTGGAGGCCTATCCGAATATAGCGGTGGTCCGACAGCGTCTCCGTCTCTGTGTCGACCCTCCACTTGGCAATCCTCCTAACGGCCGTTGTTGTAGTGAAGGTTAGGTCTATTACAGAGCCTCCTTGGAGGCGAACATAAGTGTGCGCTCTGCCCCTGTTCACAAGGCTTAGGCCAAGGTTCAGCGCCCAGTCTCCTAGGATTTCTCCCCCCGCATCCGTCCTGGGTGACCCCCATGCCCTGGCCTTTGCATTAAAGTCACCCAACACCAACATTTCCGACGCCATCCATGGTCTAATCTTCTTACCCAACTCTTCGAGTGTTTCCTCGAAGTGCTCGAGGTCGGCGTTGGGGGAGATATAGCATCCAGCTATCTTCCATGTTCCCCATTTGGCCACCACGAATCCCTTCCCCTTTGCTATAAGGCGGCACGGATGTTCCTCTCCCGCCGGTCTTATGATGGCCACCAGATCATCCTCATCGCTCAGCCAGTCTTCATTGTGAGGGACTCGATACGGTTCCGCCGCCACAATGAGTCCAGCTCTCCACTCCGCTGCACTCTGCAGGACCAAATCCTGGGCCCCGCGAGAGTGATTTAAATTCGCCTGAAGGATTTGTATCATATGTCGATCTGCATGGACTCCTCAACTACCTCCATCGTCGGTTTCTTCCCTCCAGTCATCCTTTCTTCCCCTGCAGGTTTGGGAGATTCCTTGTCCCTTTGTCTTTGGCCTCCTGTATTGCCACTTCCTTTTTTCCCGTCCGTTGATGGGACGCATTTACCACTCCCTAGGCGGTGCAGGTGCGGTTTGCCCAGGTCCCGGCACAGCGGACAGCTGACCGGTGCGGAGCATTCCCTCGCTTTATGCCCCGTGTTACCGCAGCGGTAACATTTGTCGCTGCGATCCACTGTTTCTCTGCACGAGCTCCTTACGTGCCCAGTCTGTAGGCACCTAAAGCATTGTAAGGGCCTAGCTTCCAGTCGTTCAATCTTAGCCCTCGTCCACCCTATTTGTACTTGTCCTCCCTCTAGTATCCTGGCGGCCACCGCTGTGGGACATGACACCCATACCGAGTTAATCCCGCTATATGATTTATTGATCTTACCCGTCTTAACATCCTCGGGTCTTCCTCCTCCTTCCTTGGCAATTGCAGAGGCCATTTCCTCCACCGTTATCGAATCCTCGAAACCCCTTAGCATTAGTTCCGTTCTCTTTGTTGGACGGGCCACCTTCACTCCTCTATTACCAAGTAGCTCGTCCAACTTCTCCGCCAGTTGGTCCGCTTTCTTCGCCCTCTCATTGCCGGTAATCTCCAGTATGATAGAGCCAGTTATCCCTCTTTTGTAATTAACCGACTCTATCCCCATACTGCTCAGATTTATACCTCTCCTCGCTTCCAGCATCACCGTGGCACTGTCCATCCCGCATCCTTCATGCATGGTGAGCGAGATCGCTGCCGTTTTCGGTGGGGGAGGTATGCTCTTAACCTTTGGCTTATTTTCATTGGCCTTCGGCTTTGATGCTCCTTCTCCACCTTTCTTCCTGCCCACCACTTGTGTCCATGGGGTTTCCTCATTCCCCCGGGTTATCTCTGCTACAGCTTCGGCCGCGTTCTTCTTATTTGTAACTGCTTGCGCTGTCCCTGGTGTTACGCTGGATTGAGCGTTTTCTTTCCTCGCCTTCGCCTGTGGTGTCTTGATAGTGCTCTTCTTCCTTTCTTTCTTTTTTCTGGGTGCCCGATTTAGGCTTGATGCCCGTAAGTCCTCTTGATTGTCCCTGGTACCAGATATTTCCGATCGTAACCCCGAAATCTTCGTGTCCATCATGGCTTCGATACGCATTGGGAACCATTCCATCACGTCGTCCTTCACCCTCTTGCTTGGTGGGCACTCCGTCTCCTCTGGTGACGGCATCTCCGGCCAGCAGAGTTCCGCCGCTACTTCTCGCACGTCCACTTCCTGCTTTTTCCCTCTCGGAGTCCTCTGTTCCAAGAGGGGAGGGGAGGGTGGAATACGCTCCATTTTCCTAAGTGTTTCCACTTCTGCTTGCAGTCTACAGCCTCTTTCCTTAGATTGTCATTCTGGGTTCTTAGTTCCTCCTCTGCCTTGTTCTTATCTCCCCCCCCCTCGTGTTCCTTTGGTTCGGCTGATGATCTCGGCCGTGGCCATATTGACTACCTTAGCCGCCTTCCAGATGGGTCTCTTGAATGTACTCTTGAGACCCTCTGACTTTTTGGTAAGCCACACAACTTCGATCATCTCCTTCATAATCCTTTTTTGTATCTCCTCCGTGGTCCAACCCGGGAGGAGTACCTCAAGTTCCCTCTTCACTTCTTCTTCCGCCTCCGCTTGGGATCTTGTGGTTGGCGGTTCGATACCCTCTTTCATGGACTGGAGTATCTCCTTATTGGCTTGCAACTCCATCTCCTCCTTTTGGATCTGCAGATATTTTTGTTTGGCAGCCGCTAATCCTACATATTGTCCAGTGGTTGCCGGTCTTCCTTGCTTTCTCTTCCTTTTTTCTCCTGTATTAAGAGACACTGCAGAATTCATTGAGTCGGATGACGCCCCATCCTCCTCCGAGTGTACTATTTCAATAACCTCCGATTGAACACTCCCTCTTCTCCTGCCTCCGTCCTCCAGCCTGATCTTCAGTGGTTTTGGCAGTTCCTCCACTCTGGTTATCTTGACCACTGGGATCAGTCCTTCCCTACTAACTCCCTTGGGCTCCTCCTTCTTATCGCTCTTGCCTACCTTTTTGGTCTCCGCCGCGATGTCTTCCTGAGTAGCCATCCTTCTTATCCCAGGGGGGGATCTCTGAACCGATCCCCTTCTTTCGAAGGGATTCTGCGTAGTTTCCCCCTGTTTGGTGGTGGTCGGAGGACTGAACTTCTTTTTGATGTTCGTCCACAGTGATGTGTCCTTTCCCGTTACCTTTGACTCATCAATTGGTGGAGTCTCTGGTCCTCTGTCTGCCTTGTCTATTGCGTAATTCAGTGTAAATTCCATTTTTGTTTGCTCCCGGATGCATTGCGGCTCCGTCCACCAGGGTATACCCTCACCGGTCAGGATCTGCCCCGAAACATGACCGGCCACAGATCCCTTCCGGGCCCCAAGTTCCCCCGGGGAGTGGACAAATGTCTTTGACTGGGGGGAATACGCGCACCCCAGCCATGACTCCCACCCCTTTCCGGTCCGCACAGAGGTTTGACACTCCATACGGGCTTTCAGGGGTCCCGCGCCTCCGACAACGCGGGCACCGCAATGCAGCTCGCCGGCTTGGTTATCCCGGGAGTGGCCCCATGGATGGTTGGGATAAGGTCGCCGCTCCCCGGCCCCATCTTACCCGCCATGGCGACCAGCCTTCCTCTTCATCTTCCACTGGAGATCTCTTCCTTGGCAGCGGTCCTGTCTCCAGTCTGCTTCTGTAAAAGAGAAGCAGAGTTTGTTCCCAGAAGGGGAACGGTGTGCTCTTGATCCAGCGGCAGTTTACCCAGAGACCCGTCCGGCTTGGGAGACCCTACCAGGGACCGAAGTCCCCGCCGGCATGGCTCCCCGGGATCATCACTGCCGCCTTCAAGCCCTCTCGCCACGACAAGGCGACACACCACGAGAGAGGACCAAGCTCGTCCTGACCACAGGATATCCTAACTAGTTATCCTGGCCACGCGTGATCCTGACCCCTATCAACATGACGGGTTAAGACCACTTTTTTTTTCTTTTTTTATTTCATGGATAATTGAAAATTTTTATTTAAAATTTACAAATTTCGAAGAGAAAAATTTAAAATTTGAAAGAAAAATTTCAAAATTAAAAAAAAAAGGGAAAATTTGAACGAAACATTAAAAATTTGAAAAACAAATTTAAAAATTTATAATAAAAATTGAAAATTTATAAAAAAAAATTGAACATTTACCAGAAAAATTTAAAATTTCAAATAAAAATTGACAAATTTAAAAGAAAAATTACAAATATTGAAAGAAACATTGAAAATTGTTAATAAAAATTGAAAATTTTTGTAAAATTTTCAATTTTCAATTTTTTTTTTTTTTTCCTGACCAAACTCGTCCTGACCACAAGATATCCTAACCCTAGTTATCCTGGCCACGCGTGATCCTGACTCCTATCAACATGACCAAGAGTGATCGTAACCCCAATTTTTTTTTTTCTTTTTTTTTTCCTGACCAGTCTCATCCTAACCATAGGATATCCTTTTTTTTTTGCGACTGGCGCGGGCGAGGAAAAGACATTTACGTCTACCCGGGGGCCGGCCACCCGGGTTATGTGGGACTCGGGAAGTCTTCCCAATACCCACTAAAAACCCGGCCTGGATCCAAGCTTGACCCTAGCTTTCTGTTATGGCTGGATGCGCAAGAACTGTTATTCACACTACTTTTGCGCACCCAACCCAGTCGCGGTAAATCCGCGCCCTCCTTACCGGATCTTTCCTTTCTGTGCCCTTATGTGTATCGTACTTGTTTGTACGCCGTTGGGATCAACTGTGTCGATTCCCATTGCGTTACTCCGCCGTACTCCAATCCCACGGTTGCTGTACTAGATTAGTACACCCCCCGTGCTCTCGGACTATTTATCATTGAGCGCACGCCCGAGTTTACGAATAAACGTCGTTGCACTCGTACCCTTATTCCCGTCTGTGTTGCTCGGGTTTATCCCGAGTAACTCATCTAGGATTCCATCTTGCGCTGTATGTCGTCCAATTTTTAATCGAACCCTCCCCGTTGTCACGCCTATCATCTGCGACGACGATTGGCCTGTGTAGCCGTCCTATTCTGTGTTCGGGATGCAAACGCTTCTTGCGCTTGTCGTTCCCGTTCCACTGCCTCCTTGGCGATCATGACGGTCTCCGCGAACTGTCTGAACGCTGTCCAGGCCTCCTCCATCTCGCAGATGGCCCGCATCACTGTGTCCAGGGATAGGTTTTCTTCCAACGTACCCTGTAGATTACTTCTTTGCTCGATCCATATTTCACACGCCAGGAGCGTGTGGTCCGCCGAGTCCTCGGTGCCAGCAGTGCAATGCTCGCATATCGGGTCGTCCTTTTTCCCTATCCTATGTAGATAGGACGCGAAGCACCCGTGCCCCGTTATTATCTGGGTCATTCGATACGTGAGCCCTCCCCCGTGTTGTCTATCCAGCCAGTTATTATATACCGGCAGAACCTCTTCCCTTACTCGCCATCCTGTGAGGTTGGGGTTGTTGAGGTATATCCTCCACTGTCGATACATCATTATGTCTTCCGCCACTTTAATTTCCTTGGCCGCATCTGTTGACCATTCGTCCCTCTCCTTCAAGTCCGCAATACGCTCATAGGTTCTCTTTCGCGCGTTTGCCAGCAAATGCAGTGGCGGTATTCTCGCTAAGATGGAGGCCGCTTCTATTGATACTGTCCTGTATGCCGCAATAACTCTTATATTAGTCGTCTTCATAAGACGATTCAGTCTTATGGTGATTTTTCTCGTGGTTAGAGCCTCCCCCCAGATAGGGGCGACATACAAAATCACCGAGAGCATCACATTCGCGTACAGACGGCGCCTGGATTCCCTCGGTCCTTTAAGGTTGGGCATTAGCCTCCCCAAGGATCTTGCAATTTTTGCCGCTTTCTTTTCGACATACTCCAGATGATCGATGAATTTGAGTCGGCTGTCCAGCACGACTCCCAGGTACTTCATTGAATTGCCTGTCTGAATCTGCTCCCCGTTAATCGATAGCGTGGGAAGACTCTCCGGGTTTCGCAACCCTTTGTAGAACACCACCGCCTCCGTCTTGTGGACGGAGACTGTGAATCCCAGTCTGGCGATGCGGTTCATAACGAGGGCCAACTGCATGTTGGCCCTCGCTTTTGCCTTCTCGATCGTGTCCGCGAAGGCCAGGATCAGGGTGTCGTCAGCATAGCATATGATACGACACCCCTCCTGCGTACCCTCCTGCAGGACACTGTCATAGGTAATATTCCACAAGGTCGGTCCTAGGACGGATCCTTGTGGTACCCCCGCTAACATAGGCCTTGTGGCCAATTCATCTTCATGGTCCAGATATTCGACTGTTCTCTCAAACAGGTAGTGGTCGATAACCTTTCTTAGATAATCCGGAAATTTCTTCCTCTTGAGCGCACCTCTTATTTGCTTCCAGGGTAACGAATTAAATGCCTTCGCTATGTCAACACTGATGGCTATCACTATACCTCTCTCCCCGTTGACTTTGTCAATAGTCTTCACCACTCTCGAGAGAGCATCGCACGTAGATCTTCTCTCTCTGAAGCCGTACTGGTGTTCCGACAGTTGGTAGCTGGGATCGCTATCCATCCATCTGTGAAGTCTCTCGACTATGACTTTCTCGAAAATTTTGCCCGTTTCGTTCAGAAGACATATTGGCCCAACCTTGGGTATTTCTTCCGATGTTGTTGGTCCTCCTTTCGGTATCAGCACTAACTTAGCGCGCTTTCACGGCTTAGGGAATACTCCCTCCCTTAGGCATGCATTGAAGCATTCTGTGAGTTTGCCCAGCATTTCTTTAGGTAACTGCTTGTATATATTGATTTTCATACCGTCCGGCCCGGGAGCAGTATTGCTCGCTGCCTTTCGCTGTATGATTTCATGTACTTCCCTTGTAGAAATGGCCCACTCCTCGTTCCATTCGACTTTCGGGTCCAGATAGTTCGGATTGTGCGTCCTGCCTTCTGGGAACAAAGAGTCTAGAAGAGTCTTTGTCACCTCCTCGCCGATCGTTTCTGTCAGGCTTGGCGCTGACTGCCTCAGCTTGCTTAAGACAATTTTGTATTAAGTACAAGTAGCCGCGGCGCGCACAACCATCGGGATTTTCATGTTCAGGGATATATATGTACACACATGTATATTGCAGTTACGCGCCTAAATACAAATAAGAGTGCTACTGTTCTTTGGGTGAGTTTGCTCGCAAGATAAAAATTACGAAAGTGAGAGATTCACTAGATTTCGACGAATGAAATCGTAGATAATCTATTAGTGAATCGCTCACTTTGTAATTTTCACCTCGTGAATAAACTCACCCAATAAAGAATCATAATTATAATAGGCACCAAGAAGATAAACGTATGCGTATTACGCACATAATACAAAATGTAAAATATCGAATAGTTAATAATAATATTAACTATACGTATATAAAAAAAATTCAAATATAACTATTTAGATTTTAATTTCTAATTAATAATGGATATATGCTTCTTAAATATTTCTGGCAAATATTTTTACGAATAAGAAATGAATATGTAGATAACACGTGGATCTCTAATAAATATCTTTCGTAGCTATTTGGTGGACATGGATATTATGTAGATAACATGTAAATATCTAATGAATATCCTTGTCAGATATTCAGGGGACGTGGATATGTGGACAATAATCGGATATCCACTAAATATCCTTGTCAGATATTCAGTGGACGTGGATATGTGGACAATAATCGGATATCCACTAGATATCCTTGTTAGATTTTTAGTGAACGTAGATATGTGAAGAATATGTGGATATCCACTAGATATTCTTGTCAGATATTCAGTGGACGTGGATATGTGGACAATAATCGGATATCCACTAAATATCCTTGTTAGATTTTTAGTGGACATGGATATGTGGACAATAAATGGATATCTACTAGATATCTTTGTTAGATATTTAGTGGACGTGAATATGTGGACATTATATGATATCTAATGGATATCTAATGGATATTTTTAATAAATTTTTAGTTAACATGGATGTATGGATAATATGTGGATATCCACTAGATATCCCAGCAGGTTATACGGGAGATATAGATATTTTTGATATCTAATAGATATCTATTGATTATCCATAGTAGATATGGACATTATATGGATATGTAGATATCCAATAGATATCGATTAGATATGTAGCTCTGTGTGGGTTATTATTTTCTTTTTAATGATGAATAGGACTTGTGTTAGTAATAGTTACATGACTAATTCTGATAATTTTCAGATGCGTAATGAATGCATGGACATTGACTCTGAACCTCAAGAGGTTTTAGATGCATTAAATTCACTTTCTCAAGAAGCTGGAGGACCAATCTCTGTGGCACCTTTGAATGAGGCCGGTAAGGAGAGCATATCTCTGGGGGCCACATCATCTCGGTTTAATAAGTCGAGGGGCTTAAAAAGAAATTTCATAGCGGGAGAATCTTCTGAACTTTCTTCTACATCTGTTAAAAGAGCGGCTACGAATGATGTTGGTAAGCTAGATTTATTGCAATCTTCATCTATTAGTCATGTTACTGGCTCCGTAGTATCTTTCATCAAATGAGATTTTATCTAATCCCCAATAAACACAAGTACGTCCTATGTACGTACAACGGACGTCCATGCTGGACATTGTGTACATTCATCGGACGTCCATATTTGGTGCAGCGGACGTACAAGGGACATCCATTGTACGTCCGTTTGCAACTGAAGTGGACATCCATAAGACGTCCATTATTGGACATTTATGGGCGAATTATGGATCTTAAATGGATAAATTATGGAATTTAATAGACGAGTTTTGGACCTTTTATGGACGAATTTTGGACCTTTTATGGACAAAATTCAAACCTTCATTGGACATATTTTGGCTCCTTATTATACATATATAATTATTCATAATTTATCAGATAATAATAATTAATAATAATTTTGTGGAAAATTAAAATATTTTTATTTTTTATTTATAAAAAGTACTTATATTTATGAAAAGTACATATATAACGCTCTATATATATTATCACAGTACATACTCATTATCACAGTATATACATACTCATTATCACAGTACATACTCATTATCACAGTACATACTCATTATCACTGCAGTATTATTATACTGCACTTTTATTATAATACTGCAATACTTATTTTATTACTACGATAAATCGATATGTAAACTAAATTATATAATATTCATAACTATATATACATTTATAATCTCTCTCTATATAATTAATATGTATACATAAACGTAATAATATATAAACTAAACTATATTATAATCTATATAATTATATAATATCTATGTAAATCTATGTAAATCTATATAAACTATCTAAATCTATATAACCATCTAAATCTATAATCTATATTCTAATAATCCATATAAACTCATCTGTATAAACTATAGAAATAAAAACTAAAATTTTAAAAATATAAACTAAAATTTAAAAAAAATTAAATTATTATTTATCGTTCTACGTTTTTTGTTCATATAAATTCCGTTAGCGAATTCTGATTAGTTTCCATCTCACGCTCCATTTCTCCCACAGTAACAGTACAATTAAAGGATTATTATATTACTCATTATCAATAATGTTATTCTCTGTATGTTTTTTGTTATTGCTACGTTCTTTAGCTCTTCTTAGCCATTTTTGGATTGCTTCTTCGCATTCTTTATTAGTTAAATTCGGAATGCTTTTTTTGACAGAATCTATAACAAAAAAACAAGATAAAAATATTTAGAAATTGTAAATAGATTGTATATTCATTTAAATAAAATACACATTGTTAAAGACATTAATTTTATTATATTTATTTATTATATTATTTATATATTTATTTATTATTTATTTATTATTTTATACTTTTTGTTATATTTTTTATTTTATATTATATTTTATATTTTATTCTATATTTTATTTTATATTTTACATATATTCCTCGCGATTCTTTATGTTATATATAATTATACCAACATTTTCATCCCTCAACATAATTTTTTTATAATTAATTATAATTAATTTAAATTTAATTATTAAATAAATTAAATAAAAATTATTAAACAAGTTACATAACAATAAAATGCCTGATATTTTTAAGTTAAATATAAAGATGGAAAGGACTTCCGTTTCCGGTGTTAACGGTGACAGTTGAGGTAAAAGTGAGAGAGGTAAATTAGAAAAGAAAAAGAGTGTTAAGAGTGGAATAAGTGTGGAATAAGGGTGAGAGAGATGCAAGGAGGATAGGTATGGAACGAGTGCAAGGAGAGAGAGTGTAAGAATGCAGTAAGAGAGTGAGAGAGAGCAGGGAAAAGTGACAGCTGGGTGAGTCAGCAGATTGGTAGGTAGAAGAGGGTGACGGAGGGAGTGGAAGGGGGGCTAGGGAAGTGAATACCGTGGGGATAAAGAGAGGGAGCTAGCGTACGGAACGAGAGCAGGGAAATTGTGATAGGCAGCATAAGGAACAGATAAGCATAGAGTATAGAGCACGAAGAAGGGAATATGGACGAGAAAACAGGAATTAAGGAAAGTTCGACGATTGATAGAAAGGGGAGTGTAGGATGCAATGAAGAGATGTTAAAAAGAAAAAGGGATGAAAGGGATGAGGAAGAAATAGGAAAAGTGGTAGAAAGGGAAGGGGTAAGGAAAAGGTTATTCGGGAGAAGTAGAAGAATAGTAAGATCACCGGAAGAGAAAAAGAGGGAGGGACCGGAAGAGGAAAAGAGGGAGGGACCGGAAGGGTGGACAGATTATATTAGGGAGATGAATAGGGAATTAAAAAACGAAATATTAAATGAATTATTAGAGGGGATGAGGGGAATGAAGGATGAAATTAAAGAGGAGATTAAAGAAAGCAGTAGAGGACAAGTGGAGATAAGGAGGGAACTAAAGGAGCTAAAGGAGGAACTAAGCGAGAAGGAGAGAAGATGGGAGAGTGAAAGGATAGAATTGGAAAAGAGGCTGAAAGAGATGGAGAAAAGAATGGAAAGGTCGGAATCAGAGAGGATTTTAAGTAAGGGGGAGGGAGAGAGCGCGGGGGCGGAAAACGGAGAGGGAAGGAGGGAGGGAATAGGGGAGTTAATGGGGAAACTGAGCGCATTGGAATGGAATCTGGAGAGGAAGGAGAGGGAGGAGAGGAGAAGGAATATAGTAATAAAGGGGATCAAGGAAGGGCAGGGGGAGTTACAGGAGGAGGTGAAAAAGTTATTCAGAGAATTGGGAGTGGAAGAGAGAATAGAGAATGTGAGGAGGGTAGGAGGTAAAAATAAGGATGGATATAGTGTAGCGATGGTGAGGTTGGAGAGTATAGACATGAAGAGAGAGATAATGGAGAAGAAAAGGAGGTTAAAAGGGAGGGAGGAAAGAACAGAGGACGATCTCACATGGAGGGAGAGGAAAATGATGTGGAGACTAAGAGAGATAGCGAGAAGGGAGGAAAAAGAAGGGAGGAGGACATGGGTGAAATATGGGAAAGTTTGGATAGGGGGAAAATGGTGGAGGTGGGACGAAGGGAGAGAAGTTCTTGTGTCGGAGGGGGGAACGGTGAAAGATTTGGGGAGGGCAGGTAGAGGCGGAGAGAAGGGTGAGAGGATGGAGGAGGAGATAGGGAGCGAGGAAAAAAAGGGAAAGCGGTTACAGGGGGAAGGGATGTAGGAGGAAGAGAGGGGAGAGAAAGGGATGAAGAAGATAAAGGGGGAGGGAGTAAGAGGGATACAGGGTTAAATAGAAATAGTAGAAAAAAGGAAGAAGGGTGGAGGGTGATGTTCTGGAACGTGGCGGGATTAAATAATAAGGACACGGAGTTTTGGGAAATGATAGGGGAAAAGGATATCGTCTTTTTAATAGAAACTTGGGTGGATATAAAGGGGTGGGAGAAGATAAAAGGGAGGTTACCGAAGGGATTTATTTGGGAAGTTCAATTTGCTAAGAGAAGAAATAAGAAGGGGAGGGTTATGGGAGGAATTGTGGTGGGAGTTAAGAAGGGGATAACTGTAGAAAATAAATCGGGAGAAGAAAGGGAGGGTAGGATGGAAAAGACGATCTTATTGGGGAAGGAGAGATGGAGGATGGTGGGAGTTTATATAAATGGGGATATAGTGGAAAAATTGAAGGGGATGGAAGAATGGATGGAGGAGGAAGGAGGAAATACAAGGACAATAATTGGTGGAGACTTCAACGCGAGGACAGGGAGTTTGGGGGGTCGGATTTGGGAGGAGGAGATAAGTTGGGTAGAGGAAGGGAGGAAGTCAAAGGATAAGAAAGTAAATGCGGATGGAAGGATGGTGATGAGTAAACTAGAGGAGATGGGATGGGAAATTTTCAACGGAGGGATGGAAGGAGATGAAGAGGGTGATTGGACGTATATGGGGCCAAATGGGAATTCAGTGATTGATTATATAATAGGAAACAAGGAAGTAAGAGAAAGGGTTGGGTATCTGAGGGTGGGGGTAAGAGTGGACTCGGATCATATGCCGGTGACAATAGGTATCAGAGGGGAAGGAGTTAATAGAAGCAAAAAGAGAGAAAAGGGTATGAAAAGGTGGAACTGGTCTGAGGAGGGGAGAAAGGAATTCAGGGAAGAATTGGGGGAGGTGCAAAGAGAGAAGAGCGGATTAGAGGAGGATTGGATGAGGATGAAGGAAAAACTGGTAACGATAATGAAGGAGGGTAACAAGGTCGGAGGGGGGAACAAAGGGAAAGGGAGAGGGTGGTTTGACGGGGAGTGTAGAGAGGAGAAAAGAAAGGTCAGAAAGGAGTTGAGAAAATGGAGAAGGGAAGGAGGAGAGGGGATGGATTATAAAGAGATGAAAAGAGGGTATGGGAAACTGTGCAGGAGGAAAAAAGAGGAAGAGAACGAGGAGTGGATAAAAAAGGCCAAGGAGGCGAAAACGGAGGGTCAGGTGTGGGAGATAGTGAGAAGGGAAAGGAAGGGAGGGAGAAAGGAGACGGGAGAAGGAATAAAGAGGAGTATGTGGGATAATTATTTTAGGGATTTACTAGGAGCAGTAGACACAAGGGTGATGAGGGGGATGCATGGGGGACAAAGGGGGGATGAGGAGGTCGCACTAAGTAGGGAGGAAGTAAGAAAGGCGATAAATAAAATAAAGGAGAAAAAGGCAGTGGGTATTGATGGGATACCGGGGGAGGTATGGAAGTACGGAGGGGAGAAAATGAGTATGGGAGGAGTGGGTATGGGAGATTTGTAGTAGGATTTGGAAGGGGGAGGGATGGATAGGGGAATGGTGTGAGGGATTGGTGGTGCCGATTTTGAAGAAGGGAGAAGGAAAAGAAGTTTCGGACTTTAGAGGAGTTACGCTGACACCGTCGTTGTACAAGGTATATACGGCGGTGTTAGCAGAGAGGTTAAGGATAGACATAGAAGGGAAGGGGCTGATTCCGCCGAATCAGGCGGGCTTTAGGAGGGGAATGGGAACGATGGATAATGTATATGTGTTAAATTACCTGATAAATAAGCGAATTAGTAGAAAGGGGGGATGTTGGTATTATTCTTCGTGGACCTGAAGGCCGCGTTCGATTCGGTGGATAGGTCAGTATTATTAGCGGCAATGAGGGAGAGAGGGGAGAGAGAGGGCTTGGTAAAAAGGAGCGAGGATGTGTTGGGAGAGGTAAGCTTCAGAGTAAAAATAGGGGAGGAAACAGGGGAGAGGTTTTGGACAGGAAGAGGAGTGAGACAGGGATGTCCCTTGAGTCCGTTACTCTTTTTTATTGATGGCGGACTTGGAGGATGAGATGAGGAGGGGGTTATGGGGATGGGTGAAGTTAGGAGGGGACAAAGTCTACACATTGGCGTATGCAGACGATGTTGTGGTAATGGCAGAGGAGGAGGGAGGGATGAGGTGCATGCTGGAGAGGTTGGGAAGATATTTAGAGGGAAAGGGATTGGAATTAAACACGAAGAAATCGAAGATAATGAGGTGTAGGAAGGGGGGAGGGAGGTTCAAGAAGGTCAGTTGGAGATGGAAGGGGATGGAAATAGAAGAAGTCAAGGAATATAAATATCTGGGATATATAGTACAGAGAAATGGAAGGCAGGATAAGCAGGTAAGGGAAAGAGTAGCGAAAGGGGCAGCTATACTGGGGCAAGTATGGGGAATAGGGAAGAGACGATTTGGAGCGGATTGGGGGAAAAGAGTATGGTTATTTGATGCGTTAGTATGGGCGGTGATGGGATATGGGGTGGAGGTGTGGGGATGGGGAGAGAGAGAAGGAATAGAAAGGATTCAGGAGAGATATCTAAGATGGGTAATGGGAGTGGAATGGGGGACTCCGGGGTATATGATAAGGGAAGAGCTGCAAAGGGAAAAGATGAGGGCAAGGATGGGTAGAAGGGCATGGGGATATGAGGGAAGGTTGGAAGGATGAAGGGGAGGGTTGTTGGCGAGGAAATGTTGGGAGGAAATAAAGACCAGAGCGAAAAAAGGTAGCGGATTATCGGAATGGGAAGAGGAGAGAAGAGACTTTTTCAACGATAGGGGAAAGAACTTGAAAGAGGTGGAGGAATCTAGAGAGAAAGGTGAATTCCGATCTGGATCCCCAGGATGAGAACCCCTTCTCCAGATGATCACCACTGCTACTTAGTTTACCTTGTCTACAGACAAGATCTTTGGATCCCCAGGATGAAAACCCCTTCCACAGATGAGCACCCTTACTGCTTCACTGCTCGCGGCTACTGCGTAGCTTCCTTTGTCAGAGACAAAGGCACAAGATGACGTCATCCAACTGTCACCTTTGTTCGTTATATGCAATGACGCAACACTCGCGTCACACACTTTGTTAATAATTAATTGTATTAATTATTGTTTCAGGATCCACCAGGATGTGGCAGCTTCCAGTCTATACGTCAGGACCTGTCCAGGATTCACCGAAGACGTCACCACGCACAGGATTTCGTTTATGGATAAATGAACGAGCACTCGATTTTATATTATAATTATATAAAATATTTATTTAAAATTAACATAAAATAATACTCTCCCTTCACATCCAAAACAAAATAAAATTACACGCACAAATAAAATAAAATATTCTTTGTTGAATTGCACGACTTGACTCATGCGTCTTTCCGCGTCGGTGGTCGCGAGAGCAAGAGCCTCGAATCCTCTCTCGGCTCTCCCTATATAGCCGTGAGCCCCCACTCTGCGTCGTCGAGAGCTCCTTGCGCCTGCGCGTCCTCAAAAGAAGTCTGCAGCGGCTGACCTCTTTCCCTGGTCCCGGATCTGGTCTGTCGGGACCCCTTCGGCCGTCTTCTCCTCTGTAGACGGGCTTGGCGGTTGTTTGGCTGGCTCCTTGCTGGTCGTAGCTGTGGCCATCCTCACCACTCGTACCTGCGGTTGCAAGGTTAAGTTGTTAGGTTAAGAAGAGAGGTAGGAAGGGGGATAGGCGTGTGTGTGTGTGTGTGTGTGTGTGGAGAGGTAGGTTAGCGGCGAGAGGAGGGAATTTTCTTTTGTATTATTTTTTGTATTTATTGTATCGGCAATTGTTTGCCGATTCTTATGATTTTATACTCTTGTTTTTTATTTTCATGTTATTTTTTTTATTATTCTGTGTAATGGAGCTGAAGGAGATTGTATACAATGTATGTAAATTGAAACCCTAAGGGGGACAATAAAATTATATCTATCTATAAAGATTGAAAAAATGCACATTTTTAAAAATATAATTAAAAATATATATATACAAAGTATAATTCATTTAATAATGAATGAATGAATGAATGAATGAATATTTATTCCGCTGCCCCTCAAGGATTGCGGGGCGTTTTCAGGGGATCGCCAAACCCCTTACATCCACCCATCTATCTTCTCCCTTTCTTTATACAATTCTCTTTCCTCAATATACATCATACATCCACACTCCTCTTCTTCTCCCTTCTCCTCTCCTGTCATCCTTCCTTCCTTCCTTCCTGTCTCCCGGGCCTCTGTTTCCTCCTCCTTCTCCTCTCCTCCTTTCCTCTCTCCCTCACCCTTTTTACACAATTTTCTCAATCCCCTAACCTGGCCACTTAGAGACCTCACAATAATCTAACCTGACCTCCCACACCCTTTTCCCCTCTTCCTCTACTCCACTTCCTCTTTATCCTCCCTCCGCTCCTCTCTCCCTCACCCTTTTACACAATTTTTCCGTCCCCTAACCTGGCCAATTGGAGACCTCACAATAATCTAACCTGACCTCCCACACCCTTTTCCCTCTCCCCTCTTCCTCCTCTCCCCTTCCTCTTTATCCTCCTCCCCCCTCCTGCCCTATTCTAACCCTCCTACCTCCCCCACCTCTCACCTTATCACCTCCCTACCTTTATCTTTTGATCCACTCTCCTCCCTCGCTATCCCACCCCCATTCCTCCCCGTCTATTTCTATCTTCCTATTCCATACCCTTACCGCCTTCCCTTTCCTTTCTTCCTCTTTCGCCCATTCTAACAATTTCCACCTTACTCTCCTCTCCTCCATCGTCAAATCCTCTTCTATGCCGACTCCCCACCTTCTCCTAAAATCCCACCTTCTCTTTAACAACTTTTCCCTATCCTTCTCTTCTTCTAATTCCACTATCAGCACTTTCTTCCCCCTTTCCCCCGTTCTCTCTCTAACTTCCCTCACCTTCACCTCCTTTCCTACTGCCCATGCCATCAACCATTCCATCATCATTCTTCTTTCTTCCTCATCTTCCCCCTCTATCCCTCTCCAAATTATATTCTTTTCCCTACTTCTTCTCCTCTCTATTTCCTCCTTCCTCTCCCTCTCCTCTCTTTCCCTTTCCCCTCCCTCTAATCTCTTCCTTCTTTCTAACGCTATCCCTTCCCACTTCCTCCCTATCCTATCCTCCTTTCCACCCTCTTCCCTCCCCCCTACCCCTTCCTTTTTCTCTCCCTCCTTAACTCTTTCCCCCCCTTATCCTTTCCCCTAACTTCATCCTCCTCCATCAACTTCCACCACCAGTCCCTCCTATTTCCCTCCGTATTACCCCCCGTCCCTCTCTCTACGCTTACTTCTCTCCTTTTCTCCCTCCCGCCTCTTTCCTTCTCCCTACTATCCCTTTCTGTTTTACTCCTCTCATTCCCCCCTTCACTCCCTTTCCTCAATTTCCCTTCCCCTTTCACCTTCCTCCCTCTCACCACCTCCCTCTCACCCTCGTCCGATGTTCTCTCTCCTCCTTCCTCCTCGACCTCCATGACCTCGTCTCTCTTCCCTTCTCTCTTCTTCCTGCCCGCGCTTACTTTCTTCTCTCTTCCTCCGCTCTCCTCCTTCCCCCTCCGCTCTCCTCCTTCCCATAATTCATTTAATATATATATATATTTATAATATTAACTCTCTAAGAGGGACCATTTATTATATTAAAAACCAAAGACCGATTAAAAGAAGTCAATTACAAGTGATTTGATAATCTACGAAGAGAGAATGATTTTAATAAAAGCGCGTTAAGCAAAAGATAATCTAAAAAATTATTTACCAATTATTAAATGCGCCAATTTTAATTTGTTAAATGTTTTCTTGGACCGCCTTCCCAACCAACTGTAGGTTGCTGCAAGGTCATTTGTAATTAACATTTGCAAAGTTCGTTGTGTAAAATTATATACAGAACTTCCACCAATTTTGAAAGTTCATCTATCTGTAAAATTCAAAACAAAAATAATATATTGACTAAAATTTCATTAATTAATAAAGTACATATTATAACACTGCAATGTAAAAATGTAATATATTCGAGAATAACAGACATTTTAAAAATTAAAAAATTACCGCAGTATTAAAATTTTTCTCATCATTCAAATGTTCTTCGACACATATTAGATCTTCTTCGTTTTGTAATGGAAAGTTAAAAATGGTAAAGAATAAAGTTGCTTCTTGCACTCCTTGCTGAGTCACCTTATCATTTGTAAGCAGACGATTTATAGATGTGGTTAATTCGTGCAAAGTATCATTATACTACCACATACTTGCTTTCAGCATATTTTGTTGTCGAATGATTTCTTTAAAATAATTTTCTGAAAAAAGAGTATATATACCTATATATCTAATCAATTATCGAACATGTAATTACGATAATAAATTCATAATTTTATATAATAAGATTGATAATAAGTTTATCGAAAAGAACTGTACTTTAAATATGTTACTCGCAATCGCCGAATTTGCCCATTGCCTGAATTTTTTAACCACGACGCGATGTAAGTTTAAATGTCCACAACGCGTTCTGGGTATTTATTTCGGTCACGATGCGTTGTGAGTGTTTTTTAACGCCCAGTGGCTGAAATAAATATTCAGAATCCGTTGTGGACATTTAAGCTTACTCACATCGTGTTGGTTAAAACATTTGGACAATGGACAAATTCGACGATTGCCAGTAACATATACATACCACAATTGTGTTTCAAATGTACTGGGCAACATTTACATTCTGTCATGAATGGATCGCTGCCATTCAATGATTCGTTATTATCTACAAAATCTACAGAAAAATACGTTATAAGCTTTTATATTTTGTAAAAAGTTGTGATTAATAATTCTATATTACGAAAAACAATTTACCCTTAGAAGGTGATAAGTTCCTTCGAAATTTCTCATTTTGTAATATATCAAAGTCATTAGTAGCTTCATCACTCTTTTTTTTAACTTTGTTTTTATAAAAGTATTAGTGTCTGGAAGAAAAGACGATTAAGGACTAAACGATTGAATGTGTTTTTTTGAATTTATAAATTGTTCGCTACTCTATTCTATTTTATTCCTAAAAACTTAATTTTTTTTAAAGATAAATTTTTAGGGGGATTATATATAACATTCTTTTTCATAGTATATTATTATTTAAACTTTAAATAAATAATATAGCTCGCTTTTATTTCTCAGGTAATTTCATATTTTTTCAAAACAATTGTCCAACAAACTAAGTTATAGATAAATGAATGTGTTATTGTATTATACGAGTTATTTTATATAATAGTAATAATTTATTAAATTAGATTAATAATAATGAACCCTATCTGTATTAGTACATGCTCTCAAATAATTGATACATATGCAAGATAATTCGCATATATAATATGATAATACAAGCATTTATCTATAACTTGCTTTTTTAAAAATTTAATAAAAATATTAAATAATTACCTAATTTTAAAAAACACTTTAAAAAATAGACTTAATTTTAAAAAATTAGTTAGTTTAATATAAAAAGATTTTAAAAAGTAAAAATGCATAGCGCCAGATACTACTGTCTTTGATTTATAAGATGGTACAAAATTTTTATAATGTAGCACACACAAATAAATAAATGCATACGAACCATTCGTTAAACGTGGAGGAGTTGGCAATTTAGTCGGCAAATTGTTATTATCGTCTGATGACGAATTGTTCTCCTCAAATGAAGAACCGAAATTTTTTTTCGTCACTTTTCTTTTACTTCTAAGTGACCTGTCAGAGTTTATGTCTGAGGAATATTCCGCCTTGCGGCATTTATCTTGTGCTACGGAATAATTGGCTAGAACAAAATAAGTATAACATTACGACAATGCAATAAATAGATTTTTCGTCAATTGGATACATCAAAACGTAAAGTAGTATATTATATAAGTAGTATATTTACCGAAAGTTCCATTTCGTACGATCCTGATGGGATATAAGGGCAATGAAACGTCTGGTGAATTATGATTTTTTATTGCGGTCGTCAACTTCTCAGATGTAATAAGTGACGGCCAGTAACATTTGTTATCTAATATCCAATTAGATGGTACTACCTCCACAGTATCTTCTTCTATGAAGATTACGATTGTCCATGTCTTCGCCATTCCTACAAATTATTAACCATTTGTGTATGCAACTTCAAAAAAATAATTTTAAATATTATTAGTATTCGGAATCAAACCGCTAACGAACATAAGGAAACTCGATTTTTTGTCTTATAAAATTTATTTAATTTATTTACTTTTAAGATATATATATAGAATTTATATTTAATTTTTAGATATATTCTCAGAATACTTTTATATTATAATAATATTCTTTGAAACATTATTCATAATTTTCTTAAATACTAACAAGTCAATAAATTTAAGATTTAAAAAAAGAATGATTAATCTATATTTTTATTAATTTTAATTGCAAAATATAATCAACATTATTTAAAAAATTCTAAATTAAAAATTTTTAATATATAAAAATAAAATTATTAAATCTATAAAATTTAATTAGAGCGAATGAAGCAAGGGAAAAACAACAAATTTATATTTAAAATGTAATCTTATACATTTATGCGATATTTTATTTATGTTCCAACTTTGAAGATCGTTAACAACATTTTCTACTAAATATATACCTAAATCAGAAGACTTGCATGGCTCATTATAAAAATCTTTTGTTAATTTATATTTATTTCCAATTATTACCGTGTTTTCATTATTACTAGCAATATTTTTAACTAAAATAATATCACCATTATTTAAACTACAACAATTATCAGGTTCTTTTATTTTTAAAGTAAAATTAGGAAACACTATTTTTTCCCATTGACTAGTATATAAAAATTGATCTAAAGGTCCGTTATTATGCTTATTTAATAATTTGGGTTTCGAAGTTAATTTATTTTCTTCATCTAATTCCGCAAGATTTTCTTCATATATACGATTTACTATTTGTTGTAATACTTTATCTTTTTTACTAATGTATCCTTTTATCTTTTGCATATAATTTTCAAAGGGATAGGCACCATATTTTTGTAAAATTCCGAATTTTTTTACATCATTGCATAAATGTAATAAATTATGAATATTAATTGAACAATTATCTTTGCCATACAAAATTATATAAGTTTTTATAAAATAATTAAAAAGAGAATTAGCGTAATCTAAATATCTAACATGACGAGGATGAGATGATAAAATAGTGATAGCTACATTTAAAGACATAAAATTGAGATAATTATCACGATTAAGTACAGATTTTAATACAACAGGACCTGTGTACAATAAAAATTGTCTAAATTCTGTAGCCTTCCACCTTCTACTTTCTTCTAATGATTTCGGTTTACGATTAAATTCTAACGGAATATTTTTAATTTGATTTATTAATAAATCAGAAATTTGTGTAATTTGTGCATGAGATAATTTTATTGGTGGTTTACCAAAACACCACATACTCACTAAAGTTTTTGTAACGCCTAGATCAATTAAGTGCATCGGCTCGACAGGAAAATCACTAATCATATCTAAATGTTCGATTAATTCAAGATCAGAAGTTTTGGAATTTATGTGATGTTCTTCTTGAAATTTTGATCTAAAATCGAAATTTTCTATCACGGAATTTATTTAAATTCGAAAAACAAACTCTATTGTTAATATAATCCCCTTCTATAACACATTTTGTACATGAATAATAACCGGTGTTCAAGATTGCAATAATCTATTCGCTTTAATTTTATATCTGTTATAATATTTCGTTATTATATTTAACTTTATAACTGTTATAATATTTCGCGGTCAAATAAATAGAAGAAAAAAGTTCACCTAGCTAGGAATACGTAGGTAATAAATTATTGAGGCAATTAAAATGTCAACAACAAATAACAAATACGCAACGGTTACCGCACTAAGTTACAACTACCAACGTCGCGAAACACATGCGCAAAACGATTACGTGATTTCCGAGGGCCAATCGATGGAACAATCGATTGCCTCGCGCGTGTCAGGCCCGTGCCTACTCAGCGCGGATCGCGAGGCAGCCAATGGCGCCAGACGCCCTTGCGTCACCTCAACAACTTTAAATTTGTTGAAAATTGATTGGCGCGTGGTGACGTGACGGGCTCCTGCACCGAGACAATAAAGGGAGCGCCGATAAAATTCTAAGGGTCTTATCTCAGTATATCGCAGTCAAACCGCATATCGCATCTCCGCTTATTGTTAAAACCGCAAATTCGTTGACGACCTCCGCTTACCATTATTACGTTTTCTCTTTGATTTATCGCTCTGAAAAGTATTCAAGTTTTGTATTAATATTGTGCGTGTTCAGTTTTGTTAATTAGTGTATGTCAATTAATTAAAAGTCTTTATATACAAAAAACGGTGACTTATCTATCCAGCGCTTCCTATCTTCACGACGCGCGTTCTCGAACAACCGGTATGACCTTTCGTAAATTTAATAAACGCCTTAGCAGGTGTATCGCAAATAAATCCTTTAATTTTAAAAGAATAATTAAATTTTTCGTTCTCTTTATCTATTATAATACCGTGCGATGATAAATCGATAACTTCGGCGATAAAATCTTTTAAAAATTCATTCGCATCGTCCGGCTTTCTTTCCCCGTGATATATACCTACAATACCTACTTTATTACGATTTTCGATTAAACTACATAATATCGGCCATAACTATTGATTCGAACTTTTAAAAAGTGGTAAACCATCAATATTTATGTAAACTTCTATTTGTTGCAAATTATTTAAAGATATAAATGAACATAGTTTTTGAATACAATTATTTAAACCAAAATGATAATGTCCTGGTTCAACAATTTTCAATGTAGTTTTTCTAGGAGTTTTCATTAATACGCGAGCATCCGAAGGTAATTCATCATGTTTTGATTTTAAAATATTATAGCTAATAATTCGTTAAGTGCAACATGAGTAATTTTATTTTTCAAAGCCCAAGTAGCAAGTTGTGATCGTAGAGAACATTTATTGGCTGTATTATTGGAATTTTCATGATAATTATTAATTGATTCATTAAATAATTCATTATTCAAGGTGCTTTCATTAAAATCTTTAATAAAATCATATTGGATGTATCACTATCTGAACTCTTTAAACTTTCTAATATATTATTATCAAATTCAATATTATCAAAATTATTATGCAAATCAATGCAATTTAATTGTTCATTAATATTCATATCATTATTTATCAAATCATTATTATTTAAATATTGAGCAAAAGCTTGATCAGATTCAACTGAATTTATCGTAGAATCTGTACTAGCTTTTGCTCGCCTATAATATTTGGTTGCAATTTTAGGCATACTCACTTATTTTCCAAGAGTTTCCTAAAGGCAACGCAATCTTGAAGTAGAATAACTACTGTATCAGTGTGGTGTTGCGTAACCTTCACCAATGGGTTTTCCAAAGCAATGAGTCTTCCAGAGCTATATAAAATAAAAAATGTTTTAATTTATAGGATTTAAAAGCATTTATTCTAAAGAAAATATAAAATAAGAATGAGTTTATTAAGCATATTTTATATTTTGGAGTCAATGCGCTAAGTCAAATACATGGGGTGCTTTCCAGCAATGACACAATGCGACACAGTATCATTCTATTTTCTTTCAATACCAGTGAACGACAAAGATAGAATGATACTCTGTGTCGTACTATGTCGTTGCTGGAAAGCACTCATGATTAACATAGTACATACAATATGTAAAAATCTGAAATATGTATTATGTATGGGATATTGTTAGTTCATTAAAAAGTTAGTTTATTTTATTAAAAATATCATCTAAAAATATAAATTAATTTTAAAGATGTAGTAAAATGTATATATCTTTTATGAACATTATATTTCGAGCAGATTCTCAATATCGAAGTAGAACCACATTTCCATAACAAATATTGATACATTTTATTTTTAAAAGAAATTATAATTGCCATAAGTAAATATAAATAAATATGATGCTTTATACTATATTCTATTCTCGCCTGATAAAAAAATGTATCATCATATAAATGAAATACTAACTTCTTAGGTTATGAAAACAATCGGCTAAAATTATATACTATAAATACATATAAAACTATATATATACTTACATTGTTAATTCTCCGTTCCGTGTGTAGTTGAGACCACTGATGAGTAGCCCAGAAATGGGCTGATTTAATAACACGTGTGTCGTGAGACTTTCCAGGAGAGTCGCCGGTACACGAGTTACACGAGTAAGGCTGGTTTGTGTGCCGGTCGTGCGCTGCTTATCGCTGCACGAGCCCGCCAAATCTGGTCACGTGATCGCGCTCGACCAATCCGCGCAAGACTTGTGTATAGCAGTCTTTTCTTTATCGCGTGATACATGCGTGATACCATGGCCCAAGCGTGTGGTATCACGCATGTATGGCGCCATAAAAAAAGATTGCTATGCATGATTATAAAATCTTATAAACATATGATGACGGAAAAATAAGGCTATAGCTTACGTGACGGAAAAATAACGCTATATGCCTTACAAAACTCTTTTTGATGACAAAAAAATGGAATAAGGATAAGTCCAAAATAAGTCCATGTAAAGACGTCCACTGATGTACAGTATATACTCTTAACAATTATATAAAAGGAATCTCAAATGGACGTCCATTGGATATCTATTGGACGGCCGTTTATATAGCCAATATATATCCTTGTATGGATGTACTTTGGACGACCTTATTATGTCCATGGACGTATGGTGGTAAAATGGACGTAAAACGGACGTCCATAAGACGTACGGTGCTATTTGGGTCGATATTCGATCAATAATCAGGGACCATTTAGTGTTCACATTCAAAGGATTTCTAATCCTAGATCTCTTTTGCATCCAATTTTTGTAGGAAAAGTGATCTTTAATATTATGAAAGAGAGTATTTTGGAGGTTAAAAGAATTGGATTTTCGAAGGTTGCTGTTTTTTTGAAGGATAGGGAGGCGGCTAATAAGTTAATTGAAAATCAGTGTTTAAAGGATAAAGATCTTGTTACCTTTATTCCTCTTTTTTATATCTCTCGTAAGGGTATTATAAGGGACATTCCTTTTGATTTGACAGAGGAGGATGTTATACAGGGCTCAGAAAGTCCTTTTAAAATAGTAGCTGTTAAGAGATTTTTTAGAAGAAATTCACTTGTAAGTAAAGATGTTAATAGTGATAAGAATAATAATGATAAGTCTAATATTGACGTTGGCAAGAAAGCTGAACTTAGTCCTACGTTGACAATGGCAATAACTTTTGAAGGTCAGCGTCTTCCTAAATACATAACACTTTTTCACGTTTCTTATCCGATCTATCCATATGTTTCTAGAGTATCTCAATGTTATTCTTGTTTTAGATTTGGACATGTGAGTGCGACGTGTAAGGGGAAATCTCGTTGTGTGTTGTGTGGTGATGAGAGACATGAGGAGGGGACTGTTTGTCCTCGCAGGGAACCTTTGTGTGTAAATTGTAAGGGAAGCCATCCGGCGAATTATCGTGAGTGTCCGGAATTAAGTCTGCAGAGGGAAATTCGTATGATATCAGCATATAGGAATATTACATTATCGGATGCGAGGGATATTGTGAAGGGTTTTTCTCGGTCTGAGGTGCCCTCTAATTCCTTGGAGGAGTTTCTCCTTATTAATGGTTCCCATTTGGATGGGAAGCGTTTGGGTGATTTTCGTGGTGCTTCTTATGCGGGAGTAGCTGCTAGTATGTCCTCTCCGCCTTCGTCGGCACAGGCATTGTATATTCCTTCTTCTTCGTTCTCGTCGTCTTCGGCTTTGTCGGGGGGGGGGGGTTTGGATACCGAGAGTTAAGGCTTGGAGAAAGAAAAATAGTAAAAATAGAGCTCCGTCTAGTGTTTCTTTTTCCTCAGAAGAGTCTTTTAATATTAATAATGATAATTTAGATAAAGATAGTTTGTCTTATTGTAATGAACAGTGTAAGGGTTTAAATATCCAGAAGAGTAAAAATAATATTACTAAGATATTAAGCGGATCTATTGTTAATTCTGATATTAATTCTAATTCAGTTGATACTGATAATGGTGATATTTTGAAGAAAATTTTATTTCATTATAACTCACTTACTTTGCAAATTTCTAATATTTTGCAGAAGATGAATATTTCTGTTGATGGATCCTCGGTTGCTATGGCTGCGGATGTGAATAATGGTTTGGCTGTGTCGGCCTTGCCTTCTTCTTTACCCTAATTTTGAATCAGGACAGGACTATTGGACAGTTGAGGATTTTACAATGGAATTGCCATTCATTTTTAAATAAGAGGGACTCGATTGGTGACTTGTTTGGTGATTATGATATTTTGGCTTTTTGTGAGACATGGTTGGATGATAGGCATACCATTAATCTTAAGAATTTTAATATTGTTCGTGTTGATGGACCTTCTTCTAGATCGGGGGGTTTGATGATAGCTATTAGAAATTATATTCCCTTTTCTTTGGTTGAGAATATTTTTTCATTGGAAAATCAATTAGAGTCTTTGGCAATCAAAATTCCTATTTCGACGGGTTCTTTGATTATAATTTCCGTTTACAGACATCCGGGGATTTTTCCTTTCGATGGTTGGGATGGGCTTTTGAATTCTTGTAAAGATTATTCATCTTTATTGATTTTAGGGGACTTTAATGCTCATCATCCGGGTTGGGGGTCTTCCGTCACTAATTCATCGGGTAGTTCTCTTCATCGTGCTATGCTTCATAATTGTATGATTCCTTTAAATGATGGTTCACCTACGTTTATTTCTCGTCCTAAAGTTAAATTCTGTTATAGATCTTGCTTTTGTTTCTGCTTCGTTGTACCCGGTTTGCTGTTGGAATTTGTTGGAGGATTCGTTCGGTAGTGATCATTTACCTATTTGCATTACTATTAATTCCACTTGCAATATTATAAGTTTTTATTCACATAAATGTAATTATAAGAAAATGAATTGGAAGAAATTTACGCGTTCATTATATGTTTCTTTTTCTGAGCTTGAGGATAGACTTGGGGATCCACAGATCACCTTTACTTCAAAATATAATATCTTTTTTGATCATTTGAGGGAGGTCATTCGGTCGGGTCTCCCTTCCGAGAGGGCTAAAAATTTTCGTGTTAATAAGGTTAGACATGCCCCTCCTCCTTCACCTTGGTGGAATGGGGAGTGTTCTGAGGCGGTGGAGCTTAGGAAGCGTGCTCTTAAGAATTATCGTGGACTTATGAATTATCCTAACTATCTTGAGTATAAGAGGCGGGAGGCTATGGCTAAAAAAGTCTTCAGAAAGGCTAAGCGTGAATCTTGGAGAGCTTATTGTGAGTCACTTAATTTTAGGACTTCTATGATCTCAGTTTGGAGTATGGTGAAGAGATTTAAACATCGTTGTCTTCGTTTATCTGCTTCCTCGATTGCCTCTAATTTTATTGTTCCTGATAATTTAATTAATCAAATAGATGCTTTGTGTCCTCCTTATGTTGCTCCTGGGCCTTTTGATGTTTGTTGTATGTCGTCATTTGTTGTTCGTTGTGATTTGTTTGACTCTTTTTTTACAATGGAGGAATTTGATAGGATTTTTAGTATTCTTAAACCTAGGAAGTCCCCGGGGCCTGATCAGATTGATCATCTGATTCTTCTTAAGCTTCCTTTGAAATATAGATCTATTTTGTTGAGTATTCTGAATGGTTTGTTTTTTAGGGGAGAGTTTCCTTTTGCGTGGCATGAGTCTATTGTATATATGATACCCAAAGCATCTTCTGGTAAATTTAGGCCAATATCTCTCACTTCTTCCGTTCTTAAATTGCTTGAAAGGGTTGTGTATTTGAGATTAAATTGGTGGCTGGAGTCCAACAAATTTTTTCCTAATTCTCAATATGGATTTCGTAATTTTAGGTCGTGCATTGATAATTTGGCCATTCTTACTACCCAGATTAATATCAATTTTGTAAGGGGACATTGTACTGCTTGTTTGTTTTTAGATTTAACCAGTGCATTCGATAATGTTTTGCCCCACATTCTTTTGTCTGATCTAGAAATATTGGGTCTTCCATCTCATCTTTGTAAATTCATATACAATATAGTTCATTTTAGAAAACTTCAAATAGTATTTAATGGTAGAATTATTGATGCACGCCATACCTATAAAGGAGTCCCGCAGGGATCCATATTGGTTCCGCTTCTTTTCAATGTCTATTTAGCTGGGTTGAAGGATTGCATTCTTCCTGATTGTGAGATTCTTCAATTTGCTGATGCTATTGTGTTGTTCTCCAGCTCTCAGTCCTCGGATAAGGCGATAAAGTCCTTGGAAAAATCAGCTAATCGGTGTATTAGTTATTTGGATTCCAGAGGCCTTTCTACTTCTATTACTAAATCTGCATTTATGGTTTTTTCTAGGAAAAGAATTTCTCCTACTTCTTATTCTGTTAAATTGAATAATTGTGTAATCAGTTCATTCTCATAGATTTTTGGGTATCATATTGGATTCTCAGTTGCGCGGTGAAGAGCATGTTAATTATATCTTTGATAAGTGTACGAAGCTCAATAATGTTATTAGAGGGCCCTGAGGGGTACTTGGTGGGGTGCGGATCCTCGTACTTTGCTTCAGATTTATAAGGCTATGATTAGGGGAACTATATATTATGGATGTTTTATTTATCCATTTAATAATGGTTCGATCTTTAGAAAGCTTGAATTGGTTGTTTTTCAGTCTTTGCGTCTGTGCTTGGGTTTGCGTCGGACTACTCCTACAAATGTTATTCTGGCGGAATCGGGGGAGGGTTCTCTGTATCATAGGTTGCTTTATTTGACTTCTAAATATGTTTTGAAGGTGTTTTCTCAGGAGGACCATCCATAAAAATTGATAAGTTATTTTTGTTACGTCATTTTTCTCGCTCTTCTCGTAAAGTTTGTCCTTCTTTTTATTTTCTTTTGTTTAAGGCATTTGATAGTATTTCTCGTTATAAATCAAAAATTGTGTCGTTTGATATTTTTCCTCTCTTTCGTACTAATTATTGGGCAATTATAAACTCTCCTACGACAATAATTACTTCAACTAATGCTGTGGAATCTATTAAGAGTGCTTCATTTCCGCAAATTATTTTTATGGATTTATATAGAGATTTAATTAATAATTCAACTATATTTTATACGAATGCTTCTAAGAAAAGTACTTCTGATTTTGTGGGGTTTGCTTTATATTCTCCTTCTATTAATTTACAAGTTTTATATAGATTATCGTTTTCGTCTGTTTTTACAGCTGAGGCTTTTGCTATTTTATATGTTCTTGAATTAATTTTACAAAAATCTATTAACATTTCAGTTGTATTTACGGATTCTCGCAGTGTTGTGGAAGCGGTTTCTTCTCCTAATAGATTTAAATCTTCTAATTTTGTAATTCTGTCTATTCTTCAAACTCTGTATAATATTAAGATGAAGGGATTTATTTGTACTATAGTTTCCCGCTCATTCGGGAATTTTGGGTAACGAAACAGCTGACTTTCTTGCTAATAGAGCGACCTCTCGGGGTAAACTTGTGCCTGAGTATTTGCCACATTCGGATTTTTATGAATTGGCCTTTCATAGGTTCATTAGTGGATCCCAGAGAGCTCTCCTCGCGCAGGCTAATTTCAAAGGTAAGAAATACTTTAAATTGCATAATTCTTTTGGCATTAAAACTTGGTTTCATAAAATTAATCTTAAAAGAAATTTTGTTACTTCCTTGTCGAGAATCAGAGTTGATCACTATGCTTTGAATGAGTCTTTTTAGGTGCAATTTGGTTTCTAGTCCTGCTTGTCATTGTGGTTTTCCTTCCCAATCTGTGGATCATTTATTTTGGTTTTGTCCTGCTTTCTCCCCAGCAGAGATGTTACTTGATAAATTCCCTTAAAAGACTTAAGTTTTTTCCTCCTTACGATATTTCTTTGCTTTTGAAAGATCCTAAACCTAAAGTTATTAATCTGATTTGTTCTTTCCTTAAAGATTGTGATGTGAACCTTTGATCCTATTCCTTGAGTTAATGCCTCCTTTATGATTGTAAGTCATGGACTGATGGACTTGGACTTTGATCATTTGATCATTTGGGGGCTTTTACTTGTTTGGAGCTGCTATTTGTGAGGACTTTTTATTTTGGACGCTGCGCCATTGGATGTATATATTTTTTTACCAGTTTATGGCTTGATGGATGGATCATTTTGTCATCCTGTTGCCAGTAATTTATAAGAAGAAGAAGAAGAAGACTTTGCTTGCAAAGTAGAATCTAGAGTTTCGATATCTAACCAACCGCACCAAGTACCTCTACCACACCAACAAGACCAACAACATAAACTCTTTTATATATATCCGTGCGCGCAATCGGATGATTCCCCCATAGAGTTTCAGCAGACAGACTATTCTCCAATTTTCCAACTGTATTAGATATATAATAAATTGTTTCGTTGGCGACCTCCCTAACGAGAAGGAAAAATGCTCTATCGTCCGCGTTATTAGTACCACCACCTCGATATCGGACATGAAATAATTATAACATACATGTCTGGACATATCTCTGCAGTACTAAGTTGAGCCTTCCAAGTATCATGTGTGTAACTGTATAATTTATAAACACGATAGACGTAATGACGATCGATATGTGTGTCGATGTGCGGGATATAAGATTTTTAGCGCTCTGGGACAAGTCGCCTGAAGCGCGTAGACTACATGAAAAGATTATTTACAAATTATTTACAAATATATACAAATTATTTACAACAGAGAGATAAAAGAGAGAGAGTGCGAGAGAGAGAGAGAGAGAGAGAGAGAAGAAGACGATCCGCTACGGCCTTAGCGCAACAGATTGCGAAGCGCGGCAATCTCGCGATCACCGTGGAGCGCCTTGAATTGTTGGGTCCCGAGACCTCTGGCCAACTGGGCTCAGTGTTGCCAACAATTGAAAGCAGTTATACACCAGATTGCTGTTTTCAATACACCAGAAAAGCACTAGTTTTGTTTATTATATATATATATATAAATTGTGAAATAAATTTAATTATTTGTGATGTTGTTGAGTTAAAATATTAATAATAATTAATAAATAAAACCTCGAGCATAATAATTAACATATTTATGACATAATCTGTTATTAAATAGACATTAATAAAACTAATATATATATATATATAATTAGACATTAATAAAATTTTTTACCTTGAATTTTTTTTAATAAAAATGCAATTTTTGCATTTAATGCAATCAAATCAACAATTAAAATTCGTATCCGACTATTTTTCGTGCAAATCAGTTGCTAGGTTAGAGCCAGTTTCACCAACGTCGGTTAACTTCAACCTCCGATTAACCTATATCTTTGTCTCTTTTCAGATATGTTCTTAAAAGAGATAGATATATAGTTTAATCGGAAATTGAAGTTAATCAACGTTGGTAAAATTGGCCCTTATTCAATTTAACCAACATTAAAAATTATGTTGGTAGTGACAAATTCTCTAAAAATATTACTACAGTTGCATGCAACTAGGGTACCTTCTGATTCACGCATGATGCGCATGAATCCACTAGATTTTGCACTAAGCGCAAAAACTAAAATTTTAAGCACTAAATTAAATTTCAATACACCAGATTTAGTGCCTAATGCACTGAGTTGGCAACACTGACTGGGCTAGTCGGTCCATTATATCGCGGACGCGACAGTGACCGAAGAGGTCCGGGTTGGCCTTTTTGAAGGCGCTCCACATTTTGAAATTTGTCGCGTTCGCAATCTGTAGCGCGTGCTTTAATAAGGCCTCGTCGTGCCGAAGGCCGTACCGGATCGTCTTCTTTATTTTCAATTTTCCTTCCGCCCGTTTCGGCGGCGGTTTGACGCGACGAGGCGGCGTCTTCCGCTCGCACTCCTCGTCCTCGTCGTCAAGCGACTCCTCGTGCGGCGTCCACGATATTGGCGGCGGCGGCGACGACGACGACGACGACGACGACGACGACGAAGACGTATGTAATGGCTGCGGCTGCGGCGGCGAGGGCGACGGCGACGGTAGCTGCGACGACTCGGGCGGCGGTGGCGGCGGGGAGGGCGAGGGCGATGGCGAGGGCGAAGGCGAGGGTGACGGCGACGACCACTCCACAATCGTCGAGGAGGAGACACTACTCCTCCTCCTCCTCCTATTGCTCACTTTAGCTCCTCCTCTGCCCTTTCTGCCCGCCTTCCTTTTCGCCGTCGCTTTACGAGCCAATCTCGCTTGCCGCATCAACTCGCGCGCGTTTTTAACGGTCGGCGGACGTCGGTCGTCGTGTTTAACGAGGACCCAGGAATGTTGCTGAAGACTGTCTAACCGCCATTGAAGCGGCGGTACAGGTCCTCGTTGTCGTCGACCGACGGCCGACGTAGGCTGGAGCGCGCGACACGGGCGACGGTCGTGACGGGCTCCAGCGACAATGCGCGCGCGATAGTGTCCGCAGCCATTACGCGGACGATGTCGACGTGGCGGCAATCGTACAACGTGTGCCTACTGTACATGTATAGGAAACGTCCCATCGAGAACGGCGGTGCGTTTCTAGACGGCTCGTCGTTCGCCGCCGCCGCGTTGTCGAACGTGGTGGCGAACGACTCGACGAGCTCGCACCAGTCGATGGGGCGTTCCTTCATGTACTTTGCGGATATGAAGCCGTACGTATAGGCCCACGTGGCCGCGCACACGACGAGATATCTCTCGGCGTTCTCGGGCGTATTGTACGCCGAGGCCCACCATCCAACGTTGGACGTGGCCAATGTGCGTCACCGCGTCCAATAAGTCTTTCTGAACGCGAGAGGTGTATCCGGGCACCATCGCCTCGTCCAACGTGGTCGGTGTTGTTGCCTCTGCAATCTCGTCGTGTCCGCGTAATAGTACGATGCCGCCGCGGATGGAGGATGCCTCGCTGCCGTTGGCGAAGATGGTCCGCATCAGGCCGTAGTTGTAAGTGGCGGCCGTGCGCGAAATACAATACGCGCATTTCTGCCCGCACCGCGCGCGCTACTAGGTAGCGCGGAATCCACGCATGCGCGGGCGGGCAGAAAGGCTCACGCTGGTCGCGTTCGCCAGCATCGCCACCGCACGTCGACCTGACGCTTCGTCGAACGAGCCTCAGATCGGCGCCCACGGTCTCGTCGAAATGACGCCACGCGCCGAAGCGCGTTATGAGGCGTCGTTCGACGAGCTGGCGCGTCGTAATGGTGGGCACGCCTTCGGCAAAAATGCCGAGAATATCGATCGCGCTCGAGATGTTGGCGCAGAGGTGCGGTATCACTCGAGCGCGATCCAGCGTGACCACCTCTTCAACGCGCAGCGCGTGTCCGTGGCAGACGAAAGTCGCGCAGTAGGCGGCGAGGTCGCGCGAGTATTGACGCGTCGCCTCCACCACATCCTCCATCCTTTTATCGCCGCGATTGGCCGCGTAGCCATCGGCTATCAGATAATTGGCCAGAATCGGCGGGTCTGGCCATTTTTGCCGACGAATTGTACGCCTGGGCGAACGTGACAAGGTGTTGGGCGCCCGGCGCCGAGGCGTGTCGGCAAAAATACCCGTAATCGGCCAGAAAACCCGCTCGATAGCGATCGACCTTATCGTCTAGCCGGATGCAGCCCCGATATATTCCGGCTAGCGAGTTGTGATCGCGGACTACGCGGCCCGATAGTTTAATCAGCAACGCGTCGTCGTCCGAGTCCCGCGTTGCCGCCGTTGTCGTCGTCGAAGCTCCTGGTCCTGGCGCTGGTGCGGCGGTACAGCGCATCGTGTCGGCGCGATGAATCTGGATCACGTCGACGTGATCGTGGTCCACTCGCGCGATCCGAGCGAGAAGGGTCTTTGCGTGACCCTTATCGAGCCGTAAGCCGTGCTGTGCCACGTAAAAGCGCAGATAGGCGATCCCGCACGCCTCGCGCAAGTCGGTCGCCTCGATGACCGACGTGAGGTGGCGCGCAAAGTTTGCGAAATCCCGCTAAAAGATGTGATAATCGCGGTCCACCTCGTAGCGCGCGAAACTTACGCTGCCGTGTGCGGTCTCGCTATCGTCGTGGCACAGTTTAGCTGCGCGCAGCACGACTCTCCGCATAAAAGCGGCGCTGCATACCTGCAGCCGGCTCGGCTCTCGCTCGGTCGCTCGCACCGGCACGTCCCGTAAAAATTCGCACTGGTCGTCGTACTGGAATAGTACGAGGACCAAGCGACCGTCCACCGTCGCCAAACGGTACTCGGACCAGGGCTTCTTTTCTCGCGCGTTGCGGTCGCACGTTTTTCCCGCTCCTTCCTTCGTCGCTGCCGTTGCGGAGTACACTCCGCGCGCCCCGACGAATAGCGGCCTCTTCGCCAGGTAGCGCGTCAGCTTTATGTTGGCGCAACGCGCGATCGGTCGGGTGTAGAGCGTACACCCCTGTTCGCAGACAATCGGTTCCAGGGACGTGCAGCAGACCATGACCGAGTCTACGTCCTCGGTAACCTGCACGCCCTGTACCAAATTGTCCAACGGTCTCGGACAGAGGGCCGCGATGGATCGCGCGCCGGCCATTTCGGCAACCTCCTCCTCCTCCTCCACCCCGCGTCTGCCGACGGAGTTGTCGTCGTCGCCATCCTGCTCCATCTCGCGCGGTGGTGGTTGAGTAAAATCTGAAACATTAAGGAATGACGAGAGATTAATAAACGATAAAACAATAATATAAACAAATAATACACTCACTCGGTAACTCTTAAGGTAAATTTTAAATGACAATAACTTTGTATATAATAAATATAGAAAGGTTTATAAAGAACGAAAATTAAGTTTGGAATATCTGTTCTTAAAAAACCTATTCGTTTTAATGTTGCGAGATTTATATACTGAAAATGGCGGATGACAAAACATGGCCTGAGTCATGTATCGTAACTCTATGGGATAAAAAGCATACGATAGTACAGAGTTTCCTCTTTAAAATGCTAAAAAGCTTAAAATGCTAAAATGATTTTAAAGAGGAGACTCTGTACCATCGTATGCTTTCTATCCCATAGAAAATGCGCCATTTTAAATATATTTATCTCGCAACATTAAAACGAATAGGTTCTTAAAATAGAGATTCCAAGGTTCTTTTAAATTTTTTATAAACCTTTCTGTTTTAATTATTTACCAAGTTATTGTCATTTAAAATTTTAAAATTTCAAGTGTACCGCTTTTTTTCGAATGAGTGTAGAATGAAGGAAACGTGGAAAGGGAAAAAAATACATAAACAAAAGAAAACATTTACCCGTGACTACGAACTCTGGTGCTAGACGGAGGTCCGCAGTTGTCGCTCCGGGCTCCTCGCGAAGCGCAAAGCGAATATGAGACGAGCTGGAAAATAAAGTAGGGTGCAACAGGTTAAAACAAGGCGAAGCGAACGTGTGTTTGTTTCCACATAGAGAGAGAGAGGGGGGAGAGGGGGAGGGGGAGGGGGAGGGGGAGAGGGAGAGGGAGAGAGAGAGAGAAAGCTACATTTATTGAGCGCTCTGGGACAGAATCCTCTCAAGCGCTAAAACCATACAATAGCAATAACAATGCAATAACAATATTTACAGATTGTACGTACAAAAGTGCGAGTCTACATATGAAGTGCATATCTGTGTGGTGAGTAATTTGTGTGCGATATCGATGTGGATGAGTTTTATACATTAGAATAAGCCGTGGTAGAAAAGAAAAGAAAGAAAATGACCACCGGCCGACATTATGAAGGTTTTCCGAACATTGCTAAAAATTCACGATAGATTCTCAGGATTTCCATTCAATAAATACTCGTATAGTTTATGTTTGAAAACCGTAAACGTCTTCACATTCCTAATTGTTAGAGGAATATCATTCCATATCCTCGTCGATGTAAGTCTAAAAGACCTTTTATACAGCTCAGTCCTGCAGTGTGGCAGAGATATGACCTCTTTTGAATTCCGTGTGACTCGTTCAGGTGGAATAACCCTTTGGTTGAAGTTGACATGGAGGAGGCTTGGTTGTCCAGTCTCCAAGATCCTGTACAGCAGGCATCCCACAAAATATGTTCTGCGCGGGCCGACCTTGAGCCAACGTAGTCTTTCGTAATATGACGTGATGTGTATATTTGCTCTTAGGTTGTAGATAAATCTTATGCAGGAATTTACAGCTCTATAGAGCTTTAAGTTGTGTTCAGCCGTCATGTCGGTATATGCCCCACAGCAGTAGTCTATGTGTGGGAATATCAAAGATACCACAAGTCTTGTTTTCAGCACCTCAGGTAACAAGTGCTTACATAGCTTGAGCTGGTACAGTATGGAATGGATCTTTTTCGTCATACTATTTACCTGCGCTTCCCACGTCAAGGTGTTTGCGACTGTCACGCCAAGGTACTTGATAGTGTTTGCATACTGGATTCTTCCGTCGACTAGGATGCCCGGTAGAGTAGCAAAATCTATAGCTCTTACAAATCTTGAAGTGCCCAAGATTATAGCTTGCGTCTTCTCCGAGTTTAATAAAAGCTTATTTTCTGTGGACCATCTAATAATATTCTCGACATCCTCATTGACTCTCTGAATATTTTCCGAAAGCTCCCTAGGCTCACCATGGATCCATATTTGAAGGTCGTCGGCGTAAAGGTTGTACTTACAGTGCCTGAGCACCGTACCAAAATCCGACAAGTAGAGCGTGAAAAGTAGTGGTCCCAGAACCGAGCCCTGCGGTACCCCAGCGCTCACAAGAGAAGAGGATGATACTGTGCCCTCGAAACTGTCCTTGACAGCCTGTGTGCGCCCCGTCAGGTAGGAAAGCATCCATCTCAAGACACTATTTGAAAAGCCTAGATTCTTCAGCTTCTTGATGAGTTGTAGGTGATTTACTCTGTCAAAGGCCTTCGAGAAGTCGAAGAGCACCGCCACTGTGACCTTCCTTTGATCTGCCGCATGCCTAACGTCGTCCAACATCCGAATCAGACATGTCTGTGTGGAATGGCAACTCCTGTAGGCAAATTGACAGGGGTCAAAAAGACCCTTAAGTTCAAGATCGACCCGAATCTGCTCGCAGACGATCCTCTCAAGCACTTTAGAAATGGTCGGAAAGATCGAGATCGGGCGGTAATGCTGCACCGAGTGGGATTCCTGTTCTTAGGAATGGGACATATCAGTGCCGACTTCCACAACACAGGAAAAACACTCATCGACAATGAGAAATTGAACATGTGTTCAATTATAGGCGCAGTCCAGTGAACCGTGAGGCTCAGCAGTGCCGAGGAGATGCCGTCCACTCCAATTGCATTTGATTCGACCTTGTTAACGCCCTTCCGATCATCGATGGCGTGATGTAGCTCCAATGGAAATCCTGATCACAAAAATCCCCAGCGAATATGTCCCCTTCAGAATGTCCACCTCCTGGAACCAGACTCTCCCCACTCTGTCCAAAAAACTCATTCATATCCTCGATCGAAGATCCTCGCAAGAGACGAACAGGGCTGCTCCTAGACTTGATTAATCCCAGATGTTTCAATTCCCTCCAGATTTCATTAGTGTTGCCTGCGCACCTGAAAGTCCTATCATAGTAAGATTGTTTAGCAGACCTGACTAGACTCTGCGCCTTGTTCCGTAATTTCTTGAAATGATCATAAAGCATGTCACATTTAGAGAGAGAGAGAGAGAGAGAGAGAGAGAGAGAGAGAGAGAGAGAGAGAGAGAGAGCGAATCAACTTACCTCAGACGCCTGCGAAGGTTTGCCGAAAGCGTCTTAAAAAAGACGGATTTAGCGCTCTCAATAACACAGAGATAGATTAATTCGAAAATCGCGAGGATAATCTGTAAAAGAAAAAAAATTAATATTATTAGACTATGCGGGACAGAAAAGTGTCGCGTGAAAAAAAGAAAAATTTTTTTGATTATATTACATTTAACGATTATATTACGTTTAACAGAATCTAGGGACGAAACTGTAACGATTGCAAGGAGCCAATGGTACCTTTCATCACGCGAAACCCGATCGCTGTGCGACTGATACTTTCCGAGTTATTAATTTTTAAATTTTTTTCGCGTTTTTGTTTAATTTCAATTATATCCATAGAAATAGAGGGATGAAAGCCGTATACGAACAACAGCAGTTGAAAAACATCATTATAACATTTCCAGAATTCAATATGTAACCTTAAAATGTAAAAAATGAAACTATCAATATTATATAATAAATAACTACTTCCACAGCATCTATACGCAATTCCATATCCGCTCTAATCGACACAATACCATAAACCAATAATATCATCTCGAGAACATTGTAACAAGACTTCGAGGTAGAGTGTCCTCTGTCTCCCCCGAGATAGTCTCGGGAGTCCGGGGTTCCGAACGCGCCCCGCAAAAAGCGCGCTGACGTCAGCGGGTGGAGCTCCGCCGCCTCCGTCGAGGGTTCTCGACCGTCAGTGCGTTCCTCCCCCGCAACCCATACGGACGGCCGTGACACGCCGAGCCGTCGCGTCAATTCAGAAATCACGGTCCGCGAAATCCTGCCGACAAAGCGGCCGACTAATACGCGCGCCGTTCGATTGCGCTCTCTTCGATATATCGAAGAGAGCGGCCGCTCTCAGCTGACGCGTTTTTCTATCCGCGCCGACTCGCGTCGCGACAACACCGAGCGCCCCGCGCGCCGCCCCGACCCCGCGTCTAGCGGGCGACGTAAACACTCCGAAGCGATTTAAAGACCCGCATAATACACGGGCTTTAACGACAGGCGTTACACACACACACCCACACACACACGAACACTTGTACATACAGACACCTAAATTAATAAACTGCATATGTTATCACTAAATGCTACGTTCGTTGTCTCACCCTTTTTACGAGCCCTGATCCCGACCGAGTTATTCCGAGCTCGCGAAAAGCGACCGTTACAAAATTTTCCATATTCATAGCTTTGTGGTATCTTTTTAATGCCTTTTTCCTTTCTTCTATTACCTTTGTGCATTCTTCATCCCACCATGCCACCGGATTTTTATTGTTTCTTGAATTTTCATCTTCCTTTTTATTTTTTTTTATTCCTTTTATCTCTCGTTTTTTCACCATCGTCTTGTTTCTTTTCCTCTTGTCTCCTTTCGCCATATGTAGCCACCTCAACTGCCTCAATCATACTCTGTATAATTATCTCGTATTTCCTTTCGATATCCGCTTCCTGAAACTCTTCCGTGTCTAATCTATCTTCCATTTTCATTATTATCTTTTCATATTCCTCCCAGTTTGTCCTTCTTTTTGAAATCCGGTTAGTTTTTTTCTTATAAATTCTTCTGTTTACTTTTACCTCCAGCCTAATTGGAAAATTACAAATTCAAAAGGAGGTTATATGGAGCCACGCGTAGGGTGTAGGTACGCAAATATTAAAAACAAACTTGTTGGAATAACAAATTTATTGAATCTAAACGTTTCGATCCTTTCTTTGGACCTTCTTCAGTAAATTTAATAGAATAAATTATAATGGGGAATCTACATACTACCGCACGCAGCGCAAAAGCCGTGAGCCCCCTATCGATATCCCATTAAATAGACAAAGTGAAATAATATGTCATGAGGTACTCAAAAGTGGACTCTAATGAAGAGTATAGTGAGGAATTTCCGAAAGGGGGCTCACTCTTACTCACACACTCATCCATCGCACGTTCACACGACCGTACGCGGACGCGCCCGACGCACGAGTGAAGAAGATATTCGTTTTGATGCTATTTATAAGGCGTCCTATCACGGCTCATAGTTTGTTATCGAAGTCAATGTCAAACACAATGTGTGGAATTTATTTCTCTCCTTCTCTCTCTCTCCCTCTCCCTATCCCTCTCCATCTCCACTCTCTCTCTCCCTCTCTCTCCCCCCTCTCTCTCCCTTTCTCCCCTCCGTCTCTCTCCCTCTATCCCTGTTCCCCCTTCCTCTCGCTTCCCCCCCTTCTCTATCTCCCTCTCTCAAACATACAATGTATGGAAATTAATGTTACTAATGATTTATGGCTCTCTAAAGGAATTCGATAACAACTAAACGAAGACCGTCTTTCAGGAAATTTGAGGCATATTTGTCACAACAGATATATATGCTTGACTTAGACACTCTGTGTCTTCTTGTCGGTTTAGGCCATTTATCTGGCGCCTGATAAACAGCATCTCTGAAACAAGTCTCTTCCTTAGAAACGGTTCCTCATCCAAGATCTCAATGTTATCCCAATCAAATTCGTGGTTATTCAGCCTGTGATCCGTGATCACGGATTTTTGCGCGGTGTTTCTTTTTATGTGATTTCTGTGCTCCCTAATGCGTGTTCTCAACTGTCTGCTGGTCTGACCGACATAAGAGGCATTACAATTTTGACATGAAATTTTGTATACAACGTTATTATGTCACTCTTTCTGTGTGTCTTTATGCACGCGGATAAACGAGCGTAACTTATTCAAACCTGTGTAGGACATTTTTACATCTAGATCACGGACCACATGACTAAACCGCTCGGACAATTTGGGTATGTATGGGACATTAAAATATGCAACGCGAGCCGAATTAGTATCAGGTGTTCTGTTAGCGTCACCTGAATTATTATTTTTATTTCTCGCAAACAAAGTCCTAAGCCTTTCGTGAAATGTTTCAAAAATCAGTTGTAATGGATACCCATTATCACGTAACACCCCAATAACCAATTCGAGGTTCTTTTGGTGATATCTTGGATGTGATAACCAGAAAGCCCTATCTATTAGGCCAAATATTGTGCCTCTCTTGTGGCAGAGAGGGTGACAGGAGTAATAATTCAGATATCTTGTACAAGAAGCTAAATCAATATTACTGTCCCTTACTCCACCTTCTCCAATCCTTGATTTTGTTCTATCATTAACAATTATATATTCGTTTTCTTCCATCTCTTCCCATAGAGCCTCTCCATTTCTATCCTTGTCTTCACAATTCCATGCCACATTATGCGCATTAAAATCTCCAGCTATTATAACATTTTTCTCCTCTTGTATGGAGTTGATTAAATTCCTCCACGTTCTTTTTGGCGTATTTCCTCCCTGCCTTCTATAGATCCCTATTATCGCCAGTTCATCGCATTCTTCTAGGTTTTTTATTCTTATGCCTGTGCAGTCAATGTCTTCTGCCTCATCTATATTTTTTATTTCTTCTGCATCTATACTATCTTTAAATAGAATGGCTACTCCTATTCCTCTTCCTTCGTCATTCACTCTGCTTTTCACAATAATGTTATATCCTGCCATTCTAATATTTTCACTCATTTTACATTTTATTTTTGTTACGACAGCAACATCAAATTTTTGTATGTGTTTCTGTATCTCATCCTTCTTATTATTCCATCCTCTTGCATTCCATACCATGATTTTCAATCCAGCCACTCGTTTTATGTTAAAATTGGTTTACCTTTTCATCTTCTCCTCTTTTATCTATTAGCCTCACATTCATTAACTCCCATATTTCGTTCAGCATTTCCTCCATTTTTTGTATTCTTTTCTCTATAACCTCAATTTTATTTTCTTTTTTCTCTACAGATTTTCCTGTTGTCTCTTCTTCTGTATTATTTCTTTGAAAATGTATGGCAACCCCTCTTTTTTCTCCTGGTATCTCGTTTTCCCTTATATTGAATCTTTTCTTATACTCATTCAGCTCTTCTATTCTCTTTTCTCTCTATTGTTTATCTCTTTTCTTCTTTACTTCTTTCACTAATTTTCTATTTTTCCTTTCTTCTTCATCCCAGTTGTCATCGCTATCACTATCTATTTTCTTATCTGCATATTGCACTTGACTTTGTATTAATTCTGAGTATGTCGTTTTTCCTCTGTCCTTTCGCCTAGTCAGGTCGTCGTCCCTCCTTATTCTTAGGTCTTCAAATGTCGGACTGGTTCTAGTATTTATCCTTGGCCACGACCTTATGTTTGTAATATTCGGTATCTCTTTTGTTCTATCCATCTTATTTAATTCTACCGCCTCTTGCAACGAGATATTGTTTTCAGCCATTATTCTTTTTAATTCCATATTATATTGGTAAAACTTGCACCTTCTGTCCGTTGATTTATGTTCCTCTCCACAATTCGCACACCTAGTGCTCTTTTCACATCTTCCGTGCGTTCCTTCTTCTCCACATATGATACACCTCTGTTTAGCTCTACATACTGCTTTGACATGCCCAAATTTAAAACAGTTAAAACACTGTCTTACCGTCTCTACATAAGGCCTTACTCTTAGCAGGATTATACCGTTTCATAAACTGATCTTCTCTGGTCTCGCATTACCTTCCCACGTGACGATAAGATTGTCTGTGTCGACTTGTGGTCTCTTGCCTTTCTCTGTCATATATCCTTTTCTTTAGTCTATCAATCTGGAGTATTCCTTTTCTCTCTTCTATTGACAGGGCTTCATATATCTCGTGTATCGGCAGCTCTCTATCCCAATCAACAATAACTCCTTTTGTTCTTATAGCTCTTCCTGGAACGTAATACTCAACCTCGTTATCCTTTAAATCTAATAACTTATTGGCAGTAATAGCATCTTTGAGATGTATCTCACTCTTATTGTACCCTAAGTTTTTAATTTTAATTATCTTATTCCTATTGATAGTCATAGTCTTTTTAGATATTCTTACTGCGTTACCAACCTTTCCCTTAACAATCTTTTCTTTTTTTACACTCGCCATCAGAACTCCCTTTATGATCCCCCTTAAATCTAAAGTTATCCCTATTTTCATAATTGGTCTTTTCCCTAATCTCATTCTCATATTTCATATCTCCATTAACTAAAATCATTCTATCCTTATTTATTTTATCCAGTGTAATATCTTTGGTCTGACTACTATCTATTTTTTTATTTGGTAATGGTAGACTACCCCTACTTACTCCTATTACCTCCTCGACATCCATAATTTCACTTACTTGCTCAATTTCACTCTCCCCTTCTTCACTTTCTTCTATTACAGACACTAATTGCATTTTCTCCGAGCCCTGCTTATTAATCTCATCTCCTATATTATCTAAATTACAATTATTTTCTTTATTATCGTTCGCCATCCTAGCTTTTTTCATCTTAATATTTTCGATACATACCTTTTTCTTCGATTTCCCCATGACTTCTTGTTTCTTATGTAACCGCTTTATAATACTAGTTTCTAAAGATCTCGTTATTTTTCTATCGCGTATTAATTCAACGCTGCGCTCGTAGCATTCTGTTTTGCCAATACAATCCTGTCTACTATCTTCTCTCTCCAACTATCTCTCCATCTTCCTCTAACTCATTTCCCCCCCTTGCCCCTACTTCCTGGTCTAAAGCCAAACCGGGTTATTTACCTCCTTTCTTACCTAGATCCTATCCACTTTTACCACTTACAGGTACCAGGACAGCAACTGACTCACCCTTTTGCAAAATCGATCAAAAAATACACCTTTTGACTTCTAAAAATTTCCGAAATATCGCAGTCGTTCAGACGTACGTCTTTCCTTGACCAATATCACAGCGCCCTCTAATATAATTGTATACAATCATATGTAAGGTTATACCTTACTCGGTAGCGCGGACTACGGAAGTAGAGGGCGCGCATAGCGTTTTGTGACGTCACGCTCAGAGTGACGTACCGGCGTGCGATTGGTCGAGGTGGCGCTGGCGTGACCGACCAGCTCGACAAGAACGCGGGATCTTCGTCTTTCGTTTCCGGGACTGCGAACTGGGGGTCGATTGTGTATCTTTGTCGACATTTCTCGCTTCTCGTACTTTCATCTCACATGAAAAAATACGCGCGATTGGCTATGGGCATAGTGAAAATGCGATATCCCTATGCTCACGTGAGTGAAACGTCACAGATCACTCACGTGAAATAGCAGTGGTAGAGTGGATTAGAGAAAAAACGGCGGAATTGCCAAGTCAGTTTTTCGTGCAATTATTTTAACATAATTAACGTAATGAATGTCACAGAAAAGCAAAAATTTTGCTTAATGAGTTTTATGAAACAACATCCCGATTTTGGTCGGGGACGCTTAAGATACAACAGTGAAAATAAACGAAAAATTGTAAGTGTTATAAATATAACAATTATATATCTCTTGCAAATATATGTTTCTATAAGTAATATTATTATAAATGTTAATTTGATATGTCATTTGGATTGTTTAAATATTTTTAGGATGAACTGTGGGAAAAATTATCCTTAACCTTAAACACGGCAGAATATGGACCACGCAAGTCACCAAAGGAATGGGCTAAGGTAATTTTTATTGTATTATAGAATACTTATGAATATATAACAGTTTATAACTAGTAAATATAAACATAGATCTTTGAAGTGCTATTATAAAATTATGACAAAAATTTTTAAAATGAAAGAATTAATAATAGACTTGTTTTTAACATATATATAAGATAAAAATAAATCAACAATTGCACTAATTGTCGACTTATTTTTGTCTATACATAATAAGAATAAACCTATTATTGCTTCTTTCATAGTTTTGTTATAATTTTTTATTATTACAAACAATCTATGTTTATACATTTTTTCCTAATTCTGGCCGTAAAACTTAATACAATTTGATTGTTAAATCTGGAACTTATTGTACACACACACACACACACACACACACACACACACACACACACACACACACATATATTATAATTACAATAATTATATACAGGGTGTCCCAAAACTGACAATAAATATTATAATGACAGATTCTTTTTCATAGCATCAGAACTTATTTATGACCCAGGATATTTATTTATAATATTTATTGTCAGTTTTGGGGCACCCTGTATATTTACATTTTAACTATATAACTATGTAAAATTATTATTTGTTGCTTATCATATTTTTTATATCATATTTTTTATAGACGTGGAGAGACTGGAAGTCTAATGTCTTGAAGAAAGTGGCAAAGCACAAGATCTATATGATGGGAACAGGTGGCGGATCACCAAAAGAGCTGCAATTATCTGCAACAGAGAACGCTTTATTAAATTTTTTAACACCAGATGTCAGTGGTTTAAGAGAAATACCAGAAGGTGGATTTACAAATATAATACCAACTTATGATAATAATGAAAGTTTGAGTTCATCTACTTTATCATATAACATTGAAGAAAAAGAAAATGAAATAGAAGAAATATTTTCACATGATTACTCGAATGATGCATTTCATTTGGAATATGAAATGCATTCTCCTATTCAACAAAATAAACAGCATATACAATCAGTATCATCATTAAATACTAATATACATGTAAAACAGAAAAAGCGTGGTATTCAATCAAATACAAAAGTAAAAAAATATGATGACACATTTGTTTCATCATTATTTAACTTGCAAGATGTACATCAAAATAAGGAAAATTGGGTATAAAAGATATTTTTAGACGCATTATATAGTATTATTTCTTTTTACAAATATGGATTAAATATAAATTTAACTTTATTGTATTTTATTTATAGGAACAGGATAATAAAATGTGTGGATTTTCTTTAGATAATACAGAGAAATATACCACAAAACAGTCAGAAGGTATATCAAATTTTTTAATAAAATTTTTAATAAAATATATATATATATATTATTTTTCTAATTTACTTTTTTATATTATTTAGATGTAAAAAAACCACGGCTTATGGCAACAGCAATTAACTTATTAGAAAAGAAATCAACTTTATCCGAAAGTATCAAGCAAAAAATGTTAGAATTGGAAAAAGAAAAATTAGAATTGAAGAAAGAAGAATTAACTGTCTTTAAGGAAATTTTACAGCAACTACAGAATATGAATGATCTCATCTTTGCGAGAAAAATTCCTGGGACAATACCTAACAACAGATGTTGAAACACTTTAAACTAACCTCAGGTACATCGTCAATTCTGTGATGTATGCATACATTATTATTTTATATACTATAGTCTATTTAGTTCAAAGTAAAGTAGCATAATATGTTTGATTTGCTCTTTCTTAGTTTATTTGTTCTGTTTATTTGATTTATGTTAAGCCAAATTCATATCTTGGCAGAAAAGCAGAAGTCAATCAGAACTCGCGTTGGTAGAAAGCTTACTAGGTAATAAACTTGGTGGTAGCAAACCTATTACCAACGCGAGTTCTGATTGGTTTCTGCTTTTCTGCCAAGGTGTGAATTCGGCCTTAGTTATTTGATTAGTTATTTGATTATTTTATTTTATTAGTTTATTTGATTTATGAAATCAAACAGAATGCGAAAAATGGAAAATAATCGTATGCATAAATATTTTTAAACACAAAGTCTAACTATGATATCTATTACTGTGATCACATCTTGAATTAAAGTTAGGTGAGACTGAGATTGTTGATTATGCCGAGATTTATGATTATAATTAATAAATAAAGTAATTTAATGAAGACGCGAGAAGAATACAATTGCTTTATTGTTAGATCGAAAGTATGAATGTTATATTTTATTCAAGTCTAAGAATACTTCGGAAACAGTAGTTCTTGCTTCAGTATATTTAAACGGAAAAATAATTTAAATGCAATTACAGTATACAGTGTATCCCAAAACTATTGTTTGCTTTCTTTCGCAAATTTTGATTGAACTTTGTCTTCACGAAAGTTCCAGCAATATATGTATGTTTAAAATAAAAAACTATTCAAAATACCATCGGACAATATCTCTTCGTATTTGTTCAGCGTTATTTCCCTTAACACCATTATATGGAATTGGTGCTTCTTGATCTATATCTTCTAAACATATTTCATTTGGTGGAATTCTCCATTTTATTGCAATATTGTGTAGAACACAACATGCATTTATAATATGAGCTAAAAAAAGTAATACGATTATAAATAAAAACATTGTTTTTTTGATGGAGGAAATTATACTTAATACCTGCAAATTCTGGCTGATAATGCAATGCCCTTTCTTTTCGTAAACATCGCCATCGGCCTTTTAAAATACCTATGTATCTTTCCACAGCAGATCGTGCTGTTGTTATATGTTGTGTGTATCTAAATTCTGGAGATCCCATAGGTGCATTTAAAATTGGTTTTAAGAGAAAAGGCATGAGCGGATATGCAGAATCTCCTAAAAAGCATATTAAATTATATAAAATATTAAATTACAATATAATATATTAAAATAATATATTAAATTATAAAAAATAAGCAAATAATATATTTAATTAGTCGCAATCTATATTAAAGAATGAGAAATATATAAATAATAAAACAATCTTGTAGTGTTGGACTGGTGGCGCTGGGGAGAGCGAGAGAGGAGAGAAAGCAGTCGTGAATTGAGAGCGGAAGAAAGAAGTGCGTGAAATAAAGGATAGTGAGATTTGGAATAGAGTATCAAATAGGACTTCTAAGTTGACCACTAAATCATACGCGTAAAATACAAACGCCACATTGGCGACGAGGATAAAGTCAGCGCGTAAGTCGAATACGTGCAAAGAAAAGAAAAGTTCACACGAGGAGAGGTTATGGCGTCGTCGAGGGAACTCGAGAAATTCTCGGTACATAAAAATCCAGCAACAGTTTCGGCTCGCTGGCGGAAGTGGTTACGATCCTTTCAATACTTCATACTTACCAAACCAGCAAATACAACGAACGAAGCGAAGAAAGCTTGGCTTTTTCATCTTGCCGGCCAAGAAGTACAAGACATCGCTGAAACTCTTAACATCGTAGTACCGGCAGAAGGAAATGTATATAACGACACAGTTACAGCATTAAACGCACACTTCTCACCCCCGGTAAATGTACCCTTTGAACGTTACTCTTTCCGTAGCATGTCACAGAACATAAATGAGACAATCGATCAGTTTGCAGTTCGTCTCAGGCACCAAGCAGCAAACTGTACGTTTGGTATAATGATAGATGAGATGATTCGCGATCAAGTAATCGAGAAAGGTGAGTCGGGAGCATTGCGAAGAAAATTCTTAGAGGAAAGCGCAGGTTTGTCTCTGGCAAGGACACTCGAAGTAGCAAGATTATGGGAAGCAGCGAACTCCCAGGTGTCAGCTATGGAAGCACTTTCGGTCAAGGGAGGAGACGAGAAGCATGAAGCAGTAAACAAAGTCGGCACGAGACTCAAAACAAAAAGTAAAGATAACTCAGGAAAGAAAATAAAATGTTATAGATGCGGCAGGATAGGACATCTGGCTAGTGACGAGGACTGCCCTGCAGTGGATCGGAAATGTAGGAGGTGCGGCATCGTAGGGCACTTCGACGCAGTCTGCAGAGCTCGTAAGAAACCTCACGGGAGTCAGGAGGCAAATAAGAAATCGTATAAGAAAAATAAGAACAAAGTACGCCAGTTAGAACAAAGCAGCAGTTCAAGCGAAGCGTCGGCCGATTCGAGTCCTGAAATTGAAGAAGTGTTTACGGTCAGAGCGTCGGCGGGATCCACAGCGGACGAGGACTCAGTGACAGTAAAGCTGGGAGGTATCACTGTGAGGATGACGATTGATTCGGCGGCAACGTGCAATCTTATTGGCAAATCGGAATGCTACGTCTCAAATCCAAGCGTATAGTCTACAAACTTCGTCGGTCGCGAAAGAGAATCTATAATTATGGGGGAAAGAGACCCTTGAAGCTGTTGGGGGTTTTCTCCACTAGAGTCAAACTAGCCAACGGTCATGAGGAAATAGCTGCGGAGATCGTAGTTCTGGACGGGGAAGGAGATAGTTTACTAGGCAAAAGTACTGCAAAATCCCTGGGAGTGCTAAGGACCGGTCTTCCCGTGCACTCGATTCGGGAAGACGAAGATATTTTTAGAGAGTTCACAGATGTTTTCAAGGGTATAGGTAAGCTCCGAAATTTCCAGCTGGAGATTCCTATCGACAAATATGCGACTCCAGTTGCTCAGCCGGTAAGAAAAATTCCATTTAGTCGTAGGACAGCCCTTAAAGATATCGTTTTAAAATTGCTTAAAGATGATATTTTAGAACGTGTCGAAGGTCCCACGCCCTGGGTTTCCCCGGCTCATCTAGTGCCAAAAAAGAACGGGGAATTCAGACTGTGCGTCGATTTAAGAAGAGCCAATAAAGCAGTCAAACGGAAGAGGATACCATTATCTAATATCGAAGAGTCGCTGGAAGGATTCGAAGGCAGGATGTTTTTCAGCAAACTCGACATCAGATGGGGTTTTTATCAAATAGAGCTGAAAGAGAAGTCGCGTTTTATTACGACATTTAACACCCCGTTTGGCCTGTTCAGATTTAAAAGACTCATGTTTGGATTAAATTATGCACCTCATGTTTGGATTAAATTATGAGGCTTTTCACGACATCGTCGCGCAGGTTCTGCAGGACTGCAAGGGCACCTTCAACTTTATGGACGACATTTTCATTCACGGTAGAACGAAAGAAGAGCACAACGCACGGCTACGAAAAACCCTGTCAGTGTTGAGAGAGAGAAGACTCACTTTGAACAAAGACAAATGTGAGTTTGGTAAATCTGAAGTCGTGTTCTTGGGACACCATGTCTCGCAGGAAGGCATCCGACCAACCAGGACAAACCAACAAGAGATACAAGAGTGTCGATAGCCGAGAAACGCGGAAGAAATGAGAAGCTTCCTGGGCATGATCAATTTTTCAGCACGATTCATTCCTCACTTCTCGTTAATTAGTGAACCTTTACGAAGATTAACGAGGAAAAATACAACATTTCAATGGAGCAGCCAACAGCAAGTAGCGTTCCAAAAATTAAAGGAACTTATGACCCATCCAGAAGTTTTGGGGTTCTACGATGTAAAGGCCAGAACACAAGTAATTGCTGACGCTAGCCCAGTAGGGCTACGAGCAGTTCTCATCCAGTTTCAGAAGGATGGTCCGAGAGTTATAAGATACGCAAGCAGAGCACTGACAGATGTGGAGAAACGCTATTCGCAAGGAGAGAGAGAAGCATTAGCCATCGTTTGGGCATGTGAGAAACTGCAGATCTATCTCATTGGTAAAGAATTCGAACTAGTCTCCGACCATAAGCCGTTAGAGGTGATCTTCGGGCCAAAATCAAAACCCTGCGCTAGAGTGGAACGATTTCTCAGAATGCAGGCTTTTAACTACAAGATTGTCTACAGACCAGTCTAAATCCAATATAGCAGACGCACTGTCTCGCCTGCTGAGGACCGAGGGGGCTAGAGAAGCCGACGAGGAAACCGAGTACTTTGTCCATTCTATAGTAGAAGCGGCGATACCGAAGGCCATGTCTTGGGAAGAGATCGTTGAGGGTACCGATCGAGACGAAGACCTGACACGACTGAGGGAGAGTTTGAAAACAGGGGCCTGGTCCAAAAATCAAGGAAGGTACGTGGTGATTAAAGACGAGCTCGGGGTCGTAGATGGTGTTATAGTACGCGGAACAAGAATCATTTTGCCCAGGAATCTTCACGAGCGGGCGTTGGAGATCGCTCACGAAGGACATCCAGGCATCGTCGGAATGAAGCAGAGGCTCCGCGTCAAGGTGTGGTGGAAAGAAATGGACAAGCAAGTAGAGTCATGGGTTAAATCGTGTCACGGATGTCAGCTGGTAGCACAACCGGACGCGCCGGAGCCCGTAAAACGACAACCTTTACCTGAGACCCCTTGGCAGTTCGTCGCAATGGATTTTCTCGGACCGCTACCGTCTGGACACTATATATTGGTTCTGGTAGACTATTACTGATAGACTAGTCGGTTTGTAGAGGCAGACAATATGCGGAAATCATGAAATCTATCACCGCAGATAAACTTTTGGAGAGACTGAAAGTCATCTTTGCTCGGTTCGGACCCCCGGAAGTCATAATCAACGACAACGGCAGGACGTTTATCGATAAAATCTTCAAGCAGTATTTGGAGACTTACGGTGTCAGGTTGCGATACTCTACACCTCTTTGGCCCCAAGCAAATGGGGAGGTGGAGAGGCAAAATAGATCTATCCTCAAACGTCTCAGAATTGCTCAAGCTACGGGTAGGTGTTGGAGAGAAGAACTGATTAAGTTCTTGGAAGCGTATCGCACGATGCCTCACACGGTTACGGGCGTCCGGAGGAGTGACCTTATGCTGGGCCGTAAGGTGAGGTCAAAACTCCCGACCTTCAAGGATAGGTCAACCGAATACTATCTGGATGAAGAGGTCAGAGACAGGGACGCCTTAAGAAAAGAAGTAGGCAGACAATATGCGGACAAGAGACGGCACGCGAAGACGAGCCCTGTTGCAGTCGGTGACAGCATGATAATGCGTCAATCGCGAATCAACAAGTTGACCACATCTTTCGCGGCTACCCCTATGAAGGTCGTCCGAAAGGACGGCAACGCAGTCTCGGTTCAGTCACCGGAGGGCGATATCTATCGCAACTCTACCTATGTGAAACGGTATATAGAAAGAGAGCCGAGCGGGGCAGCGCCGAAGACCCCCGTACAAGCAGGCTCAAGTCAAGGAACGAACGAGACACCCACACCAGTATTAGAAGTAAGATCACAGGCTCAGGAGCTTAAGGCCAGCTCTCCTCACACGGTAGTGGACCGACTTCAGAACACCGGAGAGGCGTCACGGGTCGTCCAAGAAACGCCGGACGGGACACATAGTCACCGGGAAGGGTTACCAAAACATCAGTTTACCTTAAGGACTACGTTCATAAAGCTAATAAGAAAAGCAGCTCCCCCTAGTTAGAGCTAGCAATTTAGAATTTTATATTACTGTATAGCCTTTAGCTTTAGTTTATATTATAGTTGCACTGTATAGCCTTAGCTTTAGTTTTTCCCAAGAGAGGAATGGTTGTAGTGTTGGTGGCGCTGGGGAGAGCGAGAGAGGAGAGAAAGCAGTCGTGTATTGAGAGCGGAAGAAAGAAGTGCGTGAAATAAAGGATAGTGAGATTTGGAATAGAGTATCAAATAGGACTTCTAAGTTGACCACTAAATCATACGCGTAAAGTACAAACGCCACAAATCTATTTATTATTAGCCATACCTATAAGCCATGAACTTCTTTCGCCTGCTTCTTGCTGTCTTTCTAAATAATAAAATAAACGCGAAGAACGAAAGATTCTCGAATCATGCGTCCTTCCATGCATCGCATTTACTGCTAATATTTCGTTATTGTATGAAGACACCTAATATAGAAAGATATATATATAAGTTATTATTGTATTTTATTTGTGCAATATATGTATATTGCATTTAATGTTATTACTAAGCACTTCTAATCGTTCTTATCATATATATATATTTTATATATCTTTTATATATTATATATTATTTTATATATACAATCATCATATTCAAGAAGTGATATAATTTTCTATTAATAAATAAGTGTTCTCTCTCAGTTTGTGGGGGAAAGATGGCAATATGGCTTCCATCAATAGCTCCAATCACTCCTGGGAATCCAGTTTTTTCGAAAAATCTGATATTTTAAAGATGAAATTAGATTACAACAATTTTTATATAAATATCATAAATTTTAAGTGTATTATTAACAACTTACTCTTTTTTAATTTGTTGTGTCCTTATGTCTGATGTTGGAAACTGAATCCATTGTCCCATAATTCTGTTTAATGTATTTATTGTAGCATGTATAGAGACGGAGATTGACGTTTGACTCATGCATGATAAGAAGTCTTGTCCAACTTTCCTTTGATAAAACCCAGATGCGAGAAAATGAAGTGTTGCAATCTAAAATTATAATAATTAAAATACAGATAAATAAATTAAATAGTATAAATAAATAAAGTAGAAAAGGAGAAAATTAGATAGCTATATGTATATATTTACTTGTAACTGTTGAGGAATTGCTGTTATTCTTTTTGGAACTGGCATAAAAATTATTAATTCCTCTATTAACTGTAGAGTTGCTATCTTGGATAATCTATAATAACATATTGTATAATGTACACATATGTATAACATGATAACAAATAATATATAATAATAATGATTATAAAAAAAATATATATAAATAAATTATATTGGTTTAAAGAGGCTCCAATAATAGTAATAATAATAGTAAAAAATAGGCAAAAGGAGCCAGCGCAGTAATTCAAGCGCAAAAAATTTATTATTAAATTTTGATATAATTGAATATATGAATAATAAGTATATACACAAACGCACGACGCAAACACATGGATGTGTCGGTCCTTTTTTTGAGCTTTCTTCAGTGAAATTAATTTAAATTAAGTAATTACAGTTAGTCGGATAAAAACAATAAGTTAAGCGCAATACAAAAGGTCAATATAAAAAGGACTTAATTTTTATATTGATCTTGTACTGCGCTTAAGTTATTGGTTTTGTTTTTATCCGACTAACTGTAATTATATTTTATTAAATTAATTTCACGTTGAAGGCCCCAAAAAGGAGACCGAAACGTCCGTGCGTTTACGTGTCGTGCATTCGCGTAAATACTTCATAGAGATGTTTAATTTTTGTTGATATAATTAAGTGTAATTGATATATAGCAAAATATAACAAATAATAATTAATATATAATAAAATATAAAAAATATAAAATAATTAAGTGTAATTGTAATATAACAAAATATAATAAATAATAATTAATATATAATAAAATATAAAAACTATATAATAAATAATAACAAATTATAATAAAATATAAAATTTGCTTATATATGACCTATACAGTTTAAGGAATGAATTATCTGGGATATCAAACGGATTTTGAGTATCCCTTAATCTTCTTAGAGATTTAAATTATTTTGCCGCTTTTTATTTATATTTCTTATTTCCTCTTCTTCTACCAGCAACATAACATTAATAATATCCATTTCAATTTTAACCGTTTAATTTCTAACCGTATTCTAACCGCTCTACTCTAACATGACACAATATATATATTGTATTATATATAATGCTTAAATAGGAAATTCGACACATTATTTCTTGTCGAATAATTTTGACATAATTTGGCATTATTCGACACAATATTTCTTGTCGAATAATCTCACGCGAAATATTTCGTATTTTCACTAGTGAAAATTAGCCAATCAAGTGAATGCTCACTTTTGTCATTTTCACTAGGTTTTAAGATACACAATCGACCCCCTGGACAGACGTATATCCGACGCGGGTCCGCGATCTCATGGAATACCTTTTGTACCGTTGCCAAAGTTAATTATATAGTTTGATTACACTACGGCTGTCTTGTTTGTCGCGTACCCTGCCTGAAAGCGTATACCACCCCCTTCCGCCTTCCTGACACCTGGACTCGTTGAGTTTCCGCGAGGTAACCTCGCAAAATATCTCTGAGCCTTACAGCTTCAGAAGTGGGATATAGATACGCAGGAGGGTACGGTGCTCGTCGTGAGATTAAAGACTCGTTCATTGGTTTCGGGCATTGTCGTTTGGCGTCCGTCTCCGTCGCGTCGTCTTTGCTCGCGAAGTGTTTTTCGGTCGCGTCGTGGTTGAGCCGCCCTTTTGACCGCGTGCTTTGTCGAGGCACGTGGCCCGTTAACGAGCCGCCATATTGTTTCGGTGCTACCTCGTGGTGCGTCGTCGGAAGTGAGCAGCCATACTGGTCACGTGATTAGCACACATAGCATCAGTTTTGGCGGGCCCGCGGTTGGCGCTATTAGCCGTTGTGACTGTTTTTGCCGAACTTATTTCATCGTCAGTTGTTTTCGTGGTTCACCATGGTGCCGCCGGACCGTTATTCAACGATGTCGTTGGAGGAGCTCCATGGAGAAGCCCGCATATTCAAGCGAGTTCAAGTCTTTCGAATATTCCCGAGGATAGGACAAGCTACATCGAAATGTTGACAGCGCATTTGGAAAGGAACGGTCCCCTGCGCGAGGCGCAACATTCGGCCCAGATTGCTGAAGAAGCAGTGCAGCCAGCACTGTCATCCCCAGGTAGTCCGCGGTCAGTACATTCCGATCAGGCTTTCTATACGGTCAGAAGAGGACCGCCTCCTTCGGAGAATTCTTTTAACAGCTTCTGTACTGTTTTAACGAATCAACTTAAACTCCAGAATGAATCAATGCAACATCAACAGCAGTTGATGCAACAGCAACAGCAGTAGATGCAACAGGTTATGGCCTCCCTAGCCATTAGCCAAGGATCGGAGGCTCAACAATTCCGACCCAATTCAGCTCCTACGGCTGTTGGTTACCAGAACCAGCTCCGTGCAAGAGATTTCACAGGAGCTGAGAGTTCCGTTGCTCCGGCGGGCAACGCAGTAAAATTTCTCTCATCACAGATCCCCACCTTCGGTGCTACAGAAGAAGAGGATATCGAGTTATGGATCGAGAAGATCGAGAGCGTTGCTGAGTTAATTAATCTTTCATCGGTGGTGATGCTGGACGCTGCAGCTACCAAATTATCAAAATCAGCACGTCGTTGGTTTGACCTGAGCTCTGGTGAAGTAAACCGGTCGTGGTTATGCTTCAGGGCTGCCATCGTAGACCGTTTTAAGAAGAAAGTCCTGTACGATGTTGTCAGGAGGAGAGCAGAAGCACGAAAATGGAGCTCCTCCACCGAATCGTTTCAAGACTATTCTATGGATAAGCTGGCTCTTATGAGAAATTTGAAATTAGAAGATGTCGATGCCATCCAGTTATTGATCGGTGGTATCAATGATGTCTACGTAAAGTGTATTGCATCCTCGTTACGGGTGGACTCTCTAAACCAGTTCCTTAGAGAGATGCAGCATATTACCTCAAATTGTGGCGATGCTTTTAAGAAGTTTGGTCCAGCGAATACCAAGTTTGATAAGTTCAAGGACAACGGTCCCAAGTTTGCCAAGGCTGGCGAAGCTGGCGGCGCACCTGCAAAAGGTGCCCACCAGCAGAAGCCCGGGAATGCTGCCCTCCATTGTGTTTACTGCCGTGGTAGTGACCACGTGCGGAACGACTGCCCCAAGCTGAAGAAGAAGGAGTCGGGAGGCAAGGCGCCTCTTCTCAAGGGTCAACCCGCTGCCGTCGCGGTTGTCGAGACTGCGGCTGATGATTCGGCATCGACGATTGCGTGCGTTCAGGGTAATACTGCTCAAAAAAAGTTTTTCGCCGACCACGTGGTCAAAGTTGTTAAATTAAATTCAACTGTCTGCGATAAATCTGCGTTAGCGGACACTGGAAGTCCGATTTCCTTTATCAATGCTTCTGTATATAATGAATTTTGTAAATTTAGTAACGTTTCTTTGAAAACGTCGGATAAATGTTATAAACTGCTTAACGGTCAGGTTGTAAATATTCTGGGTATCTGGTCTACTAGTATCGTTTTTGATGACTTGCCTAGTCTTTCAGCTTGTATCGATTTGCACGTCTTTAAATATGATTCCATTCTGCGGATATTATTATCGGTCGAGATTTCCTCTCTAAATATGAGATCGATGTCTCAGTAAGATCAAAGGAGGAAAAAATTAAAATCAAGCTGTTTTCAGAAATTGCTTTTGTTATTGACGCGGAGGAAGCTCCTAGTAACGACTTTTTTTCAAAAGTGCAGGCCGATTTGGACCAGGTCACCCATAAAAGTTTAATGACTGTGCTTCAAGAAGTTGAGGACAGGGAAGTGTCGCCTCCGCAGCAGGATTATTTAGTTAACATTTCTTTAAAAGATAACTCTGTTTTTGCATATGCCCCAAGGCGGTTTGCTTGGTCGGAACGCATTAAGATAAGGGAGATCACGGACGACCTGCTCGAGCGTGGTATTATTAGACTTAGCACGTCACCGTATTGTGCCAGGGTGGTGCCCGTAAGAAAAAAAAACGGAAACATTCGGTTATGCGTAGACTTACATCCACTCAATTGTAGAGTGGCCAAACAAAAATATCCGTTCCCAGTGATCGAAGACTGTTTGTCGCGTTTGAGTGATAGGTCGGTTTTCACCTTGCTGGATTTGAAAGATGATTTTTATATACTCGTCAAAAAATTATCGCAACACGTAATTAATATCAAAATTTAGCATAAATTCAAATAAGCGTATCTCCGCGAAAAACTATCGTATTTCAAAAATTTCTTTTTGTCTTAAAGGGTAAAGTCTTAACTTTAAGGAACTTTCGTTCGATTTTGATTTTATTCTCTCCCCCTTTCTCCATCCCTTTAAAAGGGAGGATGTGTTTTTTTTTCAAAAAATTGCAGTTTGACGAATTCTACGGAGTGTACTAAATTTTTTTCGCAAATATCATCATAACTATCGTAAAATATGGACTTTTCTCTACAAATTAAAAAAAAATTGAATAACGTACGATTTTTTTTCGCGAAGTTACAGCATATCAAAGTTACCTATGCATTTTTGCCTATGTATTCAATTACCGCCAACATTAGCATTATCCGATGGGCACTACGGGGAAGTTGCTGGTCAGATTTTGCCCATCGTGCGTGTGTGTGTGTGTGTGTGTGTTGGGGCAGGGATATATGTTCGTATTTAAAATAGTGTATTTCTGCCTCGTCTTCGGATGACCTTTTATGGGAAAATGGCTGCATGATTTTGAAAGACTACCAACTAATTTCCAGCAATTGGAAGCAGTCCTACATCGAATATGGTTCGAAATTCTGCAAGCCACAATTAGAGCCTGCATTAATATGCGTGAGCGCCTGCAAGAGGTCCTCCGAAGACGAGGCAGAAATATACAATTTTATATACGAATACATATATGCCTGCCCCCCCCCACACACACACACACGATGGGCAAAATCTGACCAGCAACCTCCCCGTAGTGCCCATCGGGTAATGTTAATGTTGACGGTAATTAAATAGGCAAAAATGCATAGGTAACTTTGATATGCTGTAACTTCGCGAAAAAAAATCGTACGGTATTCAATTTTTTTTTAAATTTGTAGAGAAAAGTCCATATTTTACGATAGTTATGATGATATTTACGAAAAAAATTTAGTACACTCCATAGAGTTCGTCAAACAATGCAATTTTTTGAAAAAAAACACGTCCCTCCTTTAAAAGGGATGGAGAAAAGGGAAGAGAATAAAATCAAAATCGAACGAAAGTTCCTTAAAGTAGAGACTTTACCCTTTGAAACAAAAAAAAATTTTTGAAATACGACAATTTTTCGCGGAGATACGCTTATTTGAATTTATGCTAAATTTTGATATTAATTACGTGTTGCGATAATTTTTTTGACGAGTGTAATATTAAGCTTCACCCGGAAGCCACAAAGTATTTTGCGTTTGCCACTCCGGATGGGCAATTTGAGTTTACGAGATTACCTTTTGGATATTGTGAAGCGCCAGCAGAATTCCAAAAGCGCTTAATTCAAATTCTACATCCATTAATTAGAAATGATAAAGTTATCATATATATTGATGATATCCTAATACCATCTTCATCCGTTGCAGAAAACCTATCTACCCTCAAACTAGTTCTCATTGAACTTAAAAGGCATAATTTTCAAGTAAATTATAATAAATCCCTGTTTTTAAAGTCAAAGATTGAGTATTTAGGATACATTATATCGCCGGATGGCATTACTTTAAGCTCGTGGCACGTAGAAGCGGTTAAGAATTTTCCGATACCTAAGAGAGTCGTTCAGGTTCAGAGATTTCTTGGACTCACGAATTATTTTAGGAAGTTTATCAAAGATTACGCCTCTAAGGCCAGACCGTTACATAACCTCCTTAGAAAATCTATGAATTTTTATTTTGACGATAAGTGCTTAGAAGCCTTTAATACGTTGAAAAACGAGTTAATTTCTTTTCCAGTTCTAAGCATTTATAATCCGTTCTTAGATACAGAAATTCATACGGATGCAAGTGCGGTTGCAGTCGCAGGCATTCTGCTCCAAAAACAGAAATCAGATTTATGGTCACCAACTGCCTATTTTAGCCAGGCCACCAATCAGGCTGAAAGTAAATTTCATAGCTTCGAGCTAGAGATGCTGGCTATAGTGAAGACCGTTGAAAGGTTTCACATTTATTTGTATGGATTACAATTTACCGTGATTACGGACTGTCATGCGTTAGTACATGCAGTCAATAAAGCAAATATTAATCCGCGAATAGCTCGCTGGATTCTCAAACTTCAGAATTACAGATTCAACATCATCCATAGAGATGGCAAAAAAATGGCTCATGTGGACGCATTTAGTCGCATCGTCAATTTAGTTGAAGCTTTGCCACTTGAAAAAGAATTAGAATACAGGCAGTTGCAGGATCCCCGATTGAAGTTCTTGGCTAGAGATTTAGAATATGAAAATCACGAAAAGTTTGATTTGATCGAAGGCCTTGTTTTTAGAAAGGGCATTGATAAATCCCGTTTCGTGATTCCTGAGTCTATGATCATGAACATCATACGTGTATACCATGATGAGATGGCCCATTGCGGGGTCGAAAAAACCGTTCAAGACATAGGTAATAATTATTGGTTCCCGTCGATGAGGAAAAGGGTCCAAAATTATATTGATAATTGTCTGGTTTGTCTAATGGCAAATGCAGCTACAAATTCTCGCGTGGGTGAAATGCAGTACCAATGTCTCCGTTCGCGATTATGCATGCGGATCATTTTGGCCCAATTTTGGAATCTGCAGATGGTTTTAAGCATTTATTCCTAATTATTGATGCTTTTTCACGTTTTACCTGGTTTTTTCCCGTTAAATCAACAACTTCAAAAGAGGCCATCAAATGTCTAGCAGTTTTGTTGCAAACGGTTGCAGCTCCGAGAATTTTAATCACAGATCGTGGAACTGCTTTCACGTCGCAAGAATTTACTAATTTCACAAAGCACCACAACATTGAACATCGTCTCGTCGCTGTAGCAGCTCCATGGGCCAACGGCCTTATCGAGAGGGTTAATAGATTTGTCAAAGCGTCTCTTAAGAAGGTGGTGAAGAATCAGGAAGCTTGGAGCTCACATATTGCTTCTATTCAGTATGTGTTGAATAACACATACCACTCATCAGTCAAGGCCTCACCGGCCAAAATTCTTTTTGGCATTGAGCAAATTAATCAGTCTGATTCTCAGCTGATAAAATTTTTAAGAGACCTAGCAAAAATCGAGTTTAATCACGAGAAAGAGAGAGTCAATAGTCGAGAGTTAGCGCTTGAATCCTCTCAAAAAATCAAAGAGTATAACAGGACTTACTATAATGAAAGCCACAAAAAGCCTTCGCAATATAAGGAAGGAGATTACGTTCTGATTATGGATGCTACCCTTAAACTAGGAGAAGATAAAAAATTAAAGTCTAGATACAAAGGTCCTTATGTAGTAGCCAAGGTCTTAAACAAGAATAGATATGTTGTTAGAGACATCCCTGGTTTCAATATCTCGTCTAACCCATACGACTCTGTATTGTCTCCGGACCGCATGAAGCTGTGGGTTAAACCGATTGCGCCTGTAGTTTAAGTTAATTTTACTATTATATTAATATTTATTCTGTTTGTAAGCGTTTTTCTAATTTACTCTATTGTTATGGTATTTATAAGACATACTGTGCAATTTTCTTTTAAGTTCATTCAAAGTTATATTCATTTCATTATAAGCTTTTCTGTTCCTTTAATTAAGTTTCGTTGCGAGTAAAAAAAAAAAGAGCGCTAGTCTTATAAGCTATTGTGATACATTTATTCATTTGTTCATTGGTTCGTTTTCAAAGTTTATGTTCTTAGTAGTCTAAGTCAAAATAGAAAAAATGTATTATTTTATAAAACATTCGGGTCGAATGTCATTGTCAGAATGGCCGAGCTGTAAGGTTATACCTTACTCGGTAGCGCGGACTACGGAAGTAGAAGGCGCGCATAGCGTTTTGTGACGTCACGCTCAGAGTGACGTACCGGCGTGCGATTGGTCGAGGTGGCGCTGGCGTGACCGACCAGCTCGACAAGAACGCGGGATCTTCGTCTTTCGTTTTCGGGACTGCGAACTGGATGGACGTATATCCGACGCGGGTCCGCGATCTCGTGGAATACCTTTTGTACCGTTGCCAAAGTTAATTATATAGTTTGATTACACTACAGCTGTCTTGTTTGTCGCGTACCCTGCCTGAAAGCATATACCACCCCCTTCCGCCTTCCTGACACCTGGACTCAGTGTGGCGATATGGGCCGGGTTTTTCGCGCATGCGCGGCCAGTACGCTTTCAATAAAGTCTATTTTCAAGAAAGAAGGGTATCGTTAGTCACTCGCGCGAATGTTTTCTTTTTTAATTTTTGAGAATATATATATACAGGGTGATTCAAAACAACCGTTTGTCCTTAAAATATCGTATTCCTGACTGGATTCTAAGACGATTTTTCCTTTCCCAAAATTTGATCCGAAGCTTAGTTTTCAAATTATTAAAAGAAATATTAAGCGAATTACGGCACGAGTACGGGCGGTAGGCAGGAGCGGCGCAACTCATTATCCGACGCGGGCGACTGTGTGAGGCACTCGCTGCGATCAGCTGTTCGCTACACGCGATGTGTTAGTGTTTGTTTGTGTCTGTGTTTTGCGTGTGTGCGTACATACACACACACACACTCTCTCTCTCTCTCTCTCTCTCTCTCTCTCTCTCTCTCTCTCTCTTTCTCTCTCTCTCTCTCACTTACTCACTTTTATTCTTACCTTGTAGAGGTGTTTGATGACTTTTACTTCTGATGAATAATTGTTGCACGACTGTTAACAATGAGATATTCCCATCTGACACACCGAATAATAAACAAATTTTTCTTCTTTCAGAAATTGTATCTACATTTAGAACGAATACACTCACGCACTTGATCGAAAATAAAGAATTTATTTATCGATTGTAACAGTTAATCACAATCTCGGTTACTACTGATTGATTATTAAAATCACTTACAAAAACGCGTTAAATGCAAAGCGCACGTTACTCGATGCGGATGACAATAGTCTGCGACGATGACAACAGACTGCGGTGACGCGACGCGACGCGATGACGCGACGCGTCGCGTCACCGCAGTCTGTTGTCATCGTCGCAGACTATTGTCATCCGCATCGAGTAACGTGCGCTTTGCATTTAACGCGTTTTTGTGAGTGATTTTAATAATCAATCAGTAGTAACCGAGATTGTGATTAACTGTTACAATCGATAAATAAATTCTTTATTTTCGATCAAGTGCGTGAGTGTATTCATTCTAAATGTGGATACAATTTCTGAAAGAAGAAAAATTTGTTTATTATTCGGTGTGTCAGATGGGAATGTCTCATTGTTAACAATCGTGCAACAATTATTCATTAGAAGTAAAAGTCATCAAACACCTCTACAAGGTAAGAATAAAAGTGAGTAAGTGAGAGAGAGAGAGAGAGAGAGAGAGAAAGAGAGAGAGAGAGAGAGAGAGAGAGAGAGAGTGTGTGTGTGTGTGTGTGTGTGTGTGTGTGTGTGTGTACGCACACACGCAAAACACAGACACACACACACAAACACATCGCGTGTAGCGAACAGCTGATCGCAGCGAGCGCCTCACACAGTCGCCCGCGTCGGATAATGAGTTGCGCCGCTCCTGCCTACCGCCCGTACTCGTGCCGTAATTCGCTAAATATTTCTTTTAATAATTTGAAAACTAAGCTTCGGATCAAATTTTGGCAAAGGAAAAATTGTCTTAGAATTCAGTCAGTAATACGACATTTTAAGGACAAACGGTTGTTTTGAATCACCCTGTATATAAAATTTTATATATAAGAATTTTTTCGATTTATGTATACATATATTTAACCCACCTTTACTGCTCGCTGTTGCTAGGCTCGTCAAAACTTTTGCGCCCATTTGGTAACTACATAATACGCCGTTGTTTCGGCCGCGCATGCGCGAAAAACCCGGCCCATATCGCCACACTGCCTGGACTCGTTGAGTTTCCGCGAGGTAATCTCGCAAAATATCTCTGAGCCTTACACATATGTAAATTATATATAACCTCAAACCTATGCTCTAATATTTATAGATTCATTTGTCAATTTTTGAAAGAGAATATTGAAATTTTAAAGTATTATTATTGTGGTTTTCGAGCTTTTATTATTTGCGTACAGCCGTAAAGTCGCGTCTTAATCACTCGCAACTACGAGGGTTGTCTGAAATGTTTCCGACCTCAACATGAAGATGGCAGCACTCGTAAACAAAAGTTGGGGAATGTGTTTGCGCATGCTTTGAAAGGTACTCACCAAAATTTCAGCCATTTTGGACGCGCAGTTGTTGTTTGACAATCATTTGAGTGAGTCGATGTGAGTGTTTTTTTGAAAATGGAAAAAATCGAGTATCGAGCTGTCATTAAATATTTGTTTTTGAAAGGCAATACGCCTTCAAAGACAACATTGCTACGCAAATCAAAGACGAGTTGGACGCTGTGTACGGGGACTCTGCACCATCATTTACCACCGTGAAATTTTGGGCTGCTGAATTTAAACGTGGCCGTACCAGCTTGGGTGACGATGAACGTTCGGGACGTCCAAAAACTGCAACCACTGACGATAATATCGCTCAAGTTCACCAAACGGTGCTAGACAACCGTCGAATTAAAGTTAGAGAGATAGCAGAGGCTATGAACATGTCCAAAGAACGTGTTTGTCACATATTGAATCAAGATTTAGGCATGAGAAAGCTGCCCGTGCGTTGGGTGCCGCGTTTGCTCACTTTGGACCAAAAACGTGTTTGAATGAACATTTCCAACGCTCTGTTGGCGCAGTTTAGGCGCAATAAATCAGAGTTTTGGCGCCGATTAATTACTGTAGATGAAACTTGGATACACCATTAAACTCCAGAAACAAAAACACAGTCAAAACAGTGGACTGCGAAGGGGGAATCGGCTCCAAAAAAAGCAAAGGTTGTTCCTTCGGCTGGGAAAGTGATGGCAACTGTTTTCTGGGATAGTCATGGAGTTATCTTAATCGATTATCTTCAAAAAGGAAAAACCATTACAGAAGCATACTACGCATCAGTACTTGACAAGCTGAAGGCAGAAATTGCGGAAAAACGGCCGCATTTGCAGAAAAAAAAATTTTGTTTCACCAAGACAATGCGCCGTCTCACACCTCAGCGGTTGCCATGGCGAAAATCCACGAATTACGGTTTGAACTGCTTGACCACCCTCCTTACTCACCAGATCTAGCCCCAAGCGACTTTTTTTTGTTCCCTAAGCTAAAAGTTGCGCTCGGAGGACAGAGATTTTCGTCGAATGAGGAGGCCATCACCTTCGTAAACAACTATTTTGCAGAGAAAGACGCCGAGTACTATTTGGACGGGTTGAAGAGATGGGAGCATCGCTGGGAGAAGTGTATAGACTTACAAGGAGACTATGTAGAAAAATAAAAATTAATTTGAAGAAAAAATGTCTTGTATCTTTGTTAGGTCGGAAACTTTTCAGACAACCCTCGTAGTTTTATATGCTCCAATATAGATAGATTAACTTTTCACTTTATACTGCAGAATATTCCAATTTCAAGGTATTATATTCATGTTTTCGACCTTTTATTATTCGCGTACAGCCTTGTATGGTTTAGAATAGATGTAAAGTCGCGTCTACATCCTACAAAACTTGTTTGTTATGCTCCAATATAGATAGATTTACTTTTCACTTTTTACCGCAGAATATTCCAATTTCAAGGTATTATATTCATGTTTTCGAGCTTTTATTATTCGCGTACAGCCTTGTATGGTTTACAATAGATGTAAAGTCGTGTCTACATCCTACGAAACTTGTTTGTTATGCTCCAATATAGATAGATTTAACTTTTTACCGCAGAATATTCAAATTTCAAGGTATTTTATTCATGTTTTAGAGCTTTTATTATTCGCGTACAGTCTTGTATGGTTTAGAATAGATGTAGAGTCGCGTCCACATCCTACGAAACTTGTTTTTTATGCTCCAATATTTATAGATTCACTTTTCACTTTTTACCGCAGGATATAGAAATTTCAAAGTATTATATTCATGTTTTCGACCTTTTATTATTCGCGTACAACCTTGTATGGTGTCACGTCTGGGTGATCTTCCTTCTCTCTCTATGCCTAGGCTAGTGAGAAAACGGGCGCTCTCTATTTTTGTGAGGCAACCTGCTTACACCGGCTATACCTCTGGGACGCCGAGAGCTAGGACCGAAGTTACGGATCTAGGGAATGTTGTAGGTCACAGGAGTGGGGTATTAGTTACTAGTTGGGAGTATCGAATCTATTAGCGATATCTTCGATGTCGTTTAAAATAGTTATGACTTGATCGAAAGTTATTTTACCATTCAAATATTCATAGATCAAATTGAGTATTAATTGGTAAATTGTATTGCAAATTAAGCCTTGAAGTTGTTTATTCATCTGGATGATAATAATAATTCAGGGGCTAATTAATAAAATGAATTTGATATTTATTTAATCGTCTGTGAATTCGACGCTTATTTGAGCACCAGGGATATGAAGATTATCTAAGCAGACTATGAGTTGATCGATATCAATAGTTCCTTCTAAAACGTCAGTTAGTAGCCCGATAATTATATTTATAATTGAATTTGCATCATCGTTTGTTAATCCTTGGACGTCTAATTCAGTAGATCTGGGTAGCATTTGAATTAATTGGTAGAGGCAATGATGAGAATAATATATTTAATGCACATATGATTAAGTGTACATACATCAATAATTTAGATAATTGTCGTACTCATCTATTTCTAAAGAATTCTCGGGGAGTTGAGTTTTTAGCTGAGAGATTAAATCGTTAGATTGAGATTCTTCTTGATGGTTATCTGCAGTGTAATTTTCTTTTAAATAGCGTATGTTCTGACACCATTCAGAGAATAATATTAATTCTGGAGAGTATGAATCTAAGCCTGACGGTAAATTTATTACAGGCGTTATTTCGTGCTCGTTTGTTAAGCTTCGTGGAGTATTAGTTTGAGAAGATGAGGTTTTTAAGCGACGCAATGTATCGGGAGAAAATGATACTATTTCACACGATTTGACACGCGGCTTATTTTTAAGTGCTTTACGCTTAAGCCAGCGTAAAGTCGATATAACGCGGGCTTCGCGAGTTTTCAAGCCGGCTCGATGATTCCTCCTTTTCCGACGTGCTTTTCTGTCTCTCGGGTTGCTCATCTACAAGGGGTTATATGGTCGGAATGAAGGGCTTATAATGAGTTAGATAAGAACTATCGTGAGATAACATGAAGGGTGAGCTTGAGGAAGTGAGATATCAATATTCGATACGTCTATTCATTTGATCTTAAATACAAATTCAAAAGGAAGGTCGATGGTTAAGGAGAATGTCTTCGGGCATACGAAGGATGCCTGTCGTCGACGATGGAAATAACGTAGGGTATTGATGGGAGCTTTGTCACCAGGCACTATCGCTGGGTGCTCGACAACGAAAGGAAGTTGAGGAAATGGCAGAAAGTTGCTTGTGCCTACGGTAAAAGTATGCGTTGCAACTATAGGTAAAATGAGGATTGGACCACGTCCAGAGCGAAATTAATTCTAGAATTCTATTTAAGAATTCTTACGCGATATATTGTCTCTTGTTATCGATATTATTAGGCGAGAGAAGGTAATGAGAAGTTGTCTTCGGGCATACGAAGGATGCCTATCGTCGACGATGGAAATAACGCAGGGTGTTGAGGGGAGCTTTGTCACCAGGCACTATCGCTGGGTGCTCGACAACGACGGGATGCTGAGGAAATGGTAGAGAGTCGTATGGACTTACGAAAGGTACGTCCAACGGCTAGAGGTAAAATGTGGATTGGACGACGTCCGAGTGATATCAAGAGTACTGTTTCTACACGTTAATATTGCTAGTTTCTGATATTGATACCTTGAATAAATTATGGAAAGGTAGTTGGATTCTAATTTGATAAATACCGATTGACAACGGGAAACTGTTAGCTGCATGCAATGCTTAACAGTGGATTTCGTTTATTTGTTTTAGGAGAAGGTAGTGATTGAAAGAGAATTGTCAGTCTAACGTAACTTAGAATTAAAATTGGCGTGTTAAATAGTCTGGGTAATTATAAGTACTTACCTTGTGATAGACTGTGAACTTCAGGCAGTGGATCGTAATACGCTCGTTCGCCTTCTTCCCTTCTCTAGGACCTCGGTCGCGGGATGTTTGGCAAAATCAACGTATTCGAGTTTTGAAGCACAAGAGTTCTTTATTTAACTTTTACTTTATAATTCTATGCGCGACTAACAAATTGGGTATGTCGACGCAGTTGACGGCAAACGCGTGACTTTATACAGAGTATCGTAAGGCTACAGAAATGATGTACTGTAGAGCTACGGTGGGATCTCGATAATGAGATGCCGTAGAGTTACGGTGAGATGATAATGATGGTATGCCGCAATGAAGTTAAGAATTAAGGGTTTATATACCCATCAAATAGAGAAAAATCTGAGTGTCGTGTGCAATTCCCTTTTGGTGGGGATTTCTAAGAAAGACGTTTTCTTGGAATATGTCACAATAAATTGTACTAAGAGGTCACGATACGGTGACCCGCAGGAGCGAACGCTCTAGGTGTCAACTATCAATTTACGAGTTTTAGATAATCTGGACCGGATATCGAAGTTAGGCGGTGAGCTTGAGATGAGGAGCGACGATTCCAAGAAGTGTCTAATTTATTATTCTTTTGTGGTTTGAACGCTAGCATCCGATAACGCGAGGGAGATAACGGACGGAAGCGGCTTGTCACCTACGATCGGCACTTAATTACTTGCTGATTGTGAGCTGATTTTAGAGGGGTCTGCGCATAGATACATGTTAAAGTTTCTTGTAGTTCGCCAAATATTCATTTGTACGTTTATGGAATCATTTCTTATATAATTTATTTTATGTTATTAATTGGAATTCTTAATGATTGATAATTTATAATAAAACTTGAGTTTAATGCAATAGGGTAAGATTAAGTTATTTCTAAATTATAGAATTATGATTCCATAACGTAATATCGAGACTTTCTTGTTCTCGTTTGACTTAATTCTGTAATAAAATATTCTCTTTAATTATATCCACTTGGGCCTTATTTATAAGTCTCTTCATTTAATAATTTACTCAATAAATCTTAATAATCTTGGGTTCGTTATCGAAATCATTTAATGACTGAAATAAGGCTTCGTAAATATAATTGCGGATGAAATCTTAAAATATTAAGTGTTTGAACACTTTTAGTAATTCATCGAATGCTTGTCGCAGGCTTGTCGTTACAATGCATCGCAAGATAAGGATTTATGGAACCTTCCTCATAATAATTCTGTCAATGATTAAAATACTTCTAAAACTCATTACTATAAGTCTTAAATCGTTAAGTAAAGTTCGACAAGTTATTATGTTTCTGATTCCATAAATAATATTATTATATTGTTTAATTAATATTGAATATTCATATATAGGTGGGTTAGTCATGATTAAAATATATTCTTATTGCTAAGGGTTAGTTTCATATAATAACAACTGGTTAGTTGAAGTATACGCTCAGGGGTCTCGGATGACGTTTGATTGGTCGGATCGCTAGTTCCTGGTAGCGGCTAGTTAGAACTAGATAACTGGAGACCCTAGATTTGGTATGGTTAGTAATTAATAATATAAATGCTTGATTTTAGTCTAAACAATTATATGTAAAGAGGAAAATCATTAATTATCCTTAAATTTTAAGTATTGGCGCAGGAAAAACAGTAGCGCGCAAAAATATGGTTTCGCGAAAATGACGGGACGTTACAATGGTTTAGAATAGATGTAAATTCGCGTCTACATCCTACGAAACTTGTTTGTTATGCTCCAATATAGACAGATTCACTTTTAACTTTTTACCACAGAATATTCAAATTTCAAGGTATTATATTCATGTTTTCGACCTTTTATTATTCGCGTACAGCCTTGTATGAATGAGAATAGATGTAAAGTCTTGTCTACATTCTACGAAACTTGTTTTTTATGTTTTATACTTATATTTATATATTCATTTTTCACTTTTAACCGCAGAATATTTAAATTTAGAAATCTTGTTACGGCGGACGGTGGAAGCGGAAGCCGGAAGTTTGGAGTACGGAGATTAGCTCCGCAGAGGCAGCGTACTCGTCTACCTCGGTCTCTTATTCCGGGCGGAAGGATTCTCCGGTACGGCGGAGTCGGAACGGTATCTGAGAGAGCTCTTATCGCGAGCTTTCTTTTTATATGGATCGAGTAACGGGATCGGAGGCTGGATCGAAGGAGAGGGAGTGGGGGTGATAATCCTCGTCTTATTTCGGCGCGCGTCGGGCGTTTTCGGTGAACCGTGTTTAACGGTTTGAGTAATTAAATGTGGCGCTCGGCGCCTGCTGCCCTGCCCGGCCGGTGTTCGCCGGGCGCAGCCTTCCGACGGGTGGACGGTCGGGAACGACGCGGGGGCGTCGTTACAATTTTATAGAATATAAAAGGCTTAGAGCGGTTGCAAGGAAAGTTATTAGACGAAAGAAGAGAGAAGATTTCAAAGAATTTACTAATAATCTCAACAAGAACACAAATTTAGGATACGTATGGAAGAAGATGAAAATAATTAAAAACAGCTTTAATACGATAGATTGGAGGAAATGGCAAGGAAAAGATAGGGACAAAGTAGTAAGAAGAGAAGTTGATAAAATTGCGCCTCCATGGGTAGAAATAGAAGAACTAGATAATGAATTTTATAGGGCAGAAGAGAGTAGCTTTGACAGGGAATTTGTGATATCTGATCTGGAAAATGCATTGAGAAGAGCCAAAATAAAATCATCACCTGGATTGGACCACGTTAAGTATAAGATGATACAGAAGTGCGAAATAAAGATGAAGACTGAATTGTTAAAGATTTTCAATGAATGTTTCAGAAATGGATATATGATGAGGGAGTGGAAAAGGAATCAAGTGATATTTATAGATAAACCGAACAAAGAAAAGGTAAGACCGATTACTATGTCCAGCTGCATAGGGAAGATACTGGAAAGAATGGTTAACGATAGACTAATGTGGTGGTTGGAACATAAAAAGATATTGGACGACACACAAAACGGCTTTAGAAAAGGAAGGTCATGCAACGATAACACAGCCAGACTATCAATAGATATTGAAAAAGGATTTCTGGAGGAAAAATCGACGATAGCTGTATTTCTGGATATATCATCGGCGTATGACAATGTTATTAGAAATATATTAATTGGAAAATTGGATGAAATAGAGTGTCCAGTGAGAATAATAAGATATATAGACGTATGGATGAAGGACAGAGTGACGAAAGTAGTTATCAACGAAAAGGAAGAAGAGGAAAGAGTGATAAATAAAGGGCTACCCCAAGGGGGAGTCCTGAGTCCACTGCTATATGCTGTATACACAAGGAATTTAGGAAATAAACTGGAAGAAGGAATTAAAATGCTGCAGTATGCGGATGACGTCGCCATATATATAACAGGGAAAAATATTGGATTAATGGAGGAAAGATTAGAAAGATCATTAGAGACGTTAGATAAAAAGCTATTAAAAATAGGATTAGAAATTGAACCATCTAAAACAAAACTAATAGGATTTAATAAAAAAGGAGAAATTAATAGACGCAGAGGTATAGAGATAAAAGAAGAAATGGTAAGATATGAAAGAGAAGCTAGTTTCTTAGGAATAATATATGATATTCAGACAACATATGGAAGACAAATAGAAGCAGTGAAAGGAAAAGTAGAAAGAAGATGCAATATATTGAAATGGCTTAACAGGGTGTCATGGGGTATGGAAGTGAATATGGCATTATTAGTATACAAAGCATTTATAAGGTCGGTAGTAGATTATGGCATATTTGTAATTTTCCCAAAGGATGTGAGAGGCAGAGGGACAATTGAGAAGATGCAGTATAAAGGTATTAGAATAGTTTTAGGATACAGAAACAGTACATCCACTAATATAATGGTAGCTGAAGCAAAAGTTATGAGAATGGAGGAAAGAGCGGGATTCCTCGCTAGGAACTTCTGGATCAAAAAGATAATGTATGGAAGTATAGATATCATTGAAAGCATGATGAGGTACGAGGAATTAGTTAGAAGACATAGGTTTGTAAACCCAAGAAGTAATAACTGTGTGATGGTGAACGCTTGGACAGAGGTATATAAAAATAGAAATGAAATGGCACGATATGAAAACTTTGATATATTTCATACAGATTACTGGTGTTTAATAGATGAAATTGAGACGGATACAAGAATAGGGGCTTTAAAGAAGAATCGAGAAAAGATGGAAGATAGAGATTTGATACTAAAATTTATCGATAAATTTAATTTGGAAAATAATGTGGAAATTTTTTATACAGATGGATCAAAGCAAGAAAATAAAAGAAGCGTAGGAATAGGGATAGCAAGAGAAGAATCAGATATAGGATATCAAATGAGCATAAACAATAAATGCTCAATTTTCTCTGCAGAAGCATTAGCAATAGAAAAGGTAATAGGAATAATATTAGATGAACGGATAAATAGAGATGTATTAATACTGACAGATTCTAAGAGTGTGGTAGAAAAATTAAGAGATAGTAGGTTTAACGCTTATGAAAATGAATTCATACTTAATATCAAATAGAGAATATACGAGTTTAGGAATAAATGGAGAATTAAAAAAAAGAGGGAAACTGATGGGGGAAAAAAGGAAAAAAATAGAATAATTATAGGATGGATACCAGGATATAAGGGAATCAAGGGGAATGAAGCTGCGGACAGTTTAGCGAAAGAAGCAACAGAAGGTATAAAAGATGATAGGATACGCGTACCATATGGTGATTGGAAGAAATATTATAAAAGAGAAATGTTAGAAATAACTAAAACTAGAGTTGAACTAGAAGCAGAATTTAAGGGGAAGGTATACTTTGATAATTATTATAAGAGAGAGAGTAATTATCCCTGGTTTAGAGATTATAACGAGAAAAGAGGAGTGGTAACATTAGTTAATAGGATTAGAGCCAATCATTATAATCTAAACGAGTCCTTAGCTAGAAAAAATTATATTGATAATGCGAGGTGTGAATGTGGAACAGAAATACAAGATATAAGTCATATTATATGGAGTTGTTGTCTGTACGATGATGAAAGAACCAAGTTATATATAAAATTAGAAAAATGGAAAGTAAAGTACCCTTATAATATAAAGAAGTGGTTAAAAGAATGCGATTTAGACCCGATTAAATTAATTTGGAATTTTTTAAATAATATTGGGAAAATTGTTTGAGGAAAAAAGGAATAAGGATAGAGGGAGCCAGGACAGTACCAGAGAGAAGAATGAGAGGCGCCACGCCGTCATTTTTCGTACGACGCTTTTTCTAGGCCGCACACTAGCGTCACGTACATCCATTTTACGGTCGCCCGGAACTACATGGCCACATCCACTTTCGATGTCGATAAAAGAGCTAAGTTTGGTTCATGTCCGTGCTGTACATCCACAATTTTTTGGTTCGTGTCCGTGCTACATCCATAATTTTATAGATCAGAATATGTGCCGCATAAAAATGTGATTAAAGTTAATTAACTTTGTTAACTGCGCGATTTTTCAGTCAAATATATACTATAAACATCAATATATACTATTAATGAAATAATTATATATGATATGCACATGTAAAATATGTTATTCTCGTAATATATAAAAAACAGAGATAAAATAAATTATATACTTAAATAATGAACTAAATATAGAATTTTTTAAGGGAAAAAGAATTGAAATAATAAATAAAAGAATAAAAAAATAATAAATTTAATATATTATAAAATATTTTTCATAAAATGTTGTCAGTAAAATAATTTTGGCGAAACAAATACTCCTGTACATATAGGCACATGCGCACGCACACTGACTCTGAATAAGAAAAATTTTCCGTTACTACATATAGATGTGTGGCAGGATAGAGGGGGGGAGAAGGAATAAATATCGCGAGTCAAGTTACACTCGCTGTCTTCGCTTGACGATCTCGAGAGAAGTACACGTTTTGTTTTGTCGTGCTTCGCTGTTTTTGTCGGTAACGGATTTTACACGCGATTATATATCTATAAAGGATTTTTTTTTATTAGTTTTTGTGTTATGTAACGTATGTCGTTTTTTATGCGTATACGTGCAAAATATTTAGCTTTTATTAAAAACTTAATATAAAAAAATAATTATAGTTGGGCTGCGGACCGGGTCCGCAATCGTAGCGTTTACGTCCCTGAGTGTCTAGGTTCTCGGACTTGAAACAACAATTTTTTGGGGTAAATTCCTCGGATCTCCCCTTGCCTCGGGGCGATCGATTCCTGGAGCAAGGAGCGAGGTTCGCCGAATTTGTACACTATTCAGTAGTATCGATAGCGACCTTCCGAGAACAAGCATTATTGCGAAGACAGCGTTTTCAAGGTAGCCTAAGATATACAAGCGCGAGATAGAGGAAGAAAAGGAGAAACGGCCTCCTCGCGATTACGGAATCACCGCGCCCCGTCAGACATTTAACATTAATTCCGAGCCTCCACCCGACGGTAATTAGTGATTCGGAGAGGCGAGAACATTTTTGGTCCTTCGAGCCGTATTGATGCGGGCCGGAATTGGATTCCGCTAAAAGTGACTGTGCGTGTCATCTCTCGCTTGTGCACCGAACAGTGCAGTTCGCGGGTGATAGGTCTCATCGGGTTGTGCGCGAACCAAGTGGATTGCGTGGGACGGCGCGAGCCCCTGCTGCCCGCGCGCGTCTCGCCCATCGGAGCCGGTCCTCTCCGCGCACGTCTCGTCCATCGGCGCGAGCCCCCGTTGCCTCGCGTGCGTCTCACCCATCGGAGTGGGACCTCTCTGCCCCGCGCACGTCTCGTCAATCGGCGCGAGCCCCTGCTGCTCCGCGCGCGTCTCGCCCAGCGGCGCGAGACATCTCTGCTCCACGCACGTCTCGCCTATCGGCGCGAGCCCCCGTTGCCTCGCGTGCGTCTCGCCTACCGCGACCCAACGCTCGATCAGCCGGTCGCGCTGCGACAACAAAATTTGGAGCCGACTAGTTCGTTTTGGCGACTATCGCAATGGACATCTCGATCAAAAAACAAGCCCATATCGCTGGCCTGATCGAAAGATTTTGGGACAATGCCACCAAAGCCGGGAAGGACAAGCTGACGAAGTCTTTCCTCACGGCTCGCCTTCAGCTGCTCGAGATGTATTGGACTCGGTTCCTGGAAGGGCACGAGGCCCTCTTGGCTTTCGACGATGTCGACGACTCGGACTACATGAAGAAGGACGTCTTCACCATCACGGAGGATGGCTACGTGGCGGCGAAATCGCGCATTTCCAGCTTCCTCGTCATGTCTAAGACACCAGAGCCGAGAGACGAAGGCAGTTCCCTGCTCAAACAGATTCAGCTGCCGAAGATCAACTTGCCAACATTTAACGGAGATCTGTTGACGTGGGAAGCATTTCACCAGCTCTTTAAATCGCTGGTTCATGACGTAGCGGGCCTCGCCCCTATCCAGAAGATGCAGTACCTAAGAGCCAGTCTCACAGGGGAAGCGGCCGCCGTCGTCGCCAATATTGAACTTTCCGCTGAAGGATATGCTCTTGCCTGGGAGGAGCTGTCGTGCAGGTACGACAACCCTCGCGTTCTTTTGGCAACCCACATGAAGGCGGTGCTCTCCGCGCCCCCAGTTATGAAATCTTCCGCCGCGGAAATCAACCGACTCATCACTGTCGTCAGTCAGGCCTCGCGGTCGTTCAAAGCGTTGGGCCGCCCGGTGAAACACTGGGACGACTGGTTCGTCCACCTCCTAGTCGAGAAACTAGACTCGGCCACCCGCCTCCTGTGGGAGTCGTCGCAAGGTTCGACACAGGATTTCCCGACCTTCAAGGAACTGAAGGACTTTCTTCTCACGTGGGCGCGTGCCTTGGAAGCCGCCAACCCGCGATCGGCTCCGAACACCCTCTCTTCATCAAGGTCAAGGCGGGGAGGCTCCAAGGACGAACTCCTCTCGCATGCGACGTCCACGGAGGCCAACAACAACGGACCCACGTGTCCCTTGTGTCGTGAGCAGCATGCCTTGCGAGCATGCTCCAAATTCAAGGCGCTGCCGACTGAGCAACGCCGCGATCAAGTGCGGAAGAAGAAGGCGTGTTTCAACTGCCTTGGACAAGGTCACGCAGCCTCGGTCTGTCCGTCGACGAACCGTTGTCGTCAGTGCCGAGAGAAACACCACTCGCTGCTGCACTTCGCGACTGCCGAGGCCACGTCGCCGCCGGCGTCCTCTTCAGCATCTTCTGAGGCGACTTCAACCGAGAAACCAGGATCCTCTGGAGAGTCAACCAGCGTAGCCGCGCTGTCAACGTCCACATCGAGGATGGTGCTCCTGGCAACCGCGAGGGTCAAGCTGATCGGTGATCAGGCAGAATTACCACCGTCCGCGCGCTGTTGGATTCGGGATCAGAAGCGTCCTTTGTATCAGAGCGGGCGGCCCAGTTACTGAGACTGCCGCGACGTCGAGTCAACGTCACGGTTTCCGGTCTACAGGGCATCACCACAGACCGAGCGACGCACGCGGTTTCCTTCATGGTCGGCGCGGACCATTCGCTGTCGTTGCGGATCGCCGTCCCAAGGGCCCTGGTGTTGTTGAAACTCACCGCACTGACGCCGAGTACTCACGTCCCGAGGGGCATCTGGTCACCTGCAGGGGCTCGAGCTTACTGATCCGAATTTCGACCGGCCTGCCGCGGTAGATGCAATCCTGGGGGCGGACGTGTATGGCCTGCTCATCGAGGGAGGTGTCCAGGGAGTGGGTCGCCCGGCGACCCGGTCGCCCATTCTACCATCTTCGGCTGGGTGCTCATGGGGGCCCTCTCGGATGCCACGGCGAAGAGCTGCGTGGCCTCTCATCATGGGTCGGCCCTGCCCGATCTTCAGGAGGATCTTCGCCTGGGACTTGGAGGACTTGCCGGGCGAGAAGAGGCTTACCCCGGACGAAGAGCGGTGCGGACAGCAGTTTGCGGAGACACATAGCCGAGACTCAGAAGGGAGGTACCAGGTACGCCTTCCCCGGAAAGACACACCTACGGTGGCACTTGGAGCCTCACGTCGCGGTGCCTTGCAGATGCTCCTCAGCACCGAGCGCCGCCTGGAGCGTGACGCGAAGTTAAAGCAGAAGTATGAGGAGTTCCTCACCTCGTACCTTTCGTTAGGGAACATGGAGGCGGTGCCTACACAGGAGCGGACCGTCAAAGAGACGTACTACATGCCCCATCACGCGGTGGTCAAAAGCACGGACCCGGAAGGCAAGATCAGGGTTGTCTTCAACGCATCCTTCAAGACTTCGACGGGCGTCTCCTTGAACGACGTGTTGCTTCCCGGACCGAAACTTCAAGAGGACCTTTGGTTGGTGCCCTCGCGGTGGCGTCCAGTTTGCCTTCACGACGGACATTGTGAAAATGTTCCGTCAGATCCGCATTCACCCAGACGACTCCAACCTCCAGCGAATCTTATGGCGGGCGGATCCGGAATCCGAAGTGCGCGACCTCCGGCTCACCACGGTCACGTACGGCACGGCCTCGGCGCCGTACCTCGCCATCAGGACCTTGCTGCAACTGGCGCAGGACGAAGGTCATCGACATCCGCGTGGGGCGGCCGCCATCCGCACCAACACCTATGTTGATGATATTCTCGCAGGAGCGAATACAATGGAGGAAGCTCTCCAGGTCAGGGAGCAAACGGTGAAACTTCTCGAGGCGGGAGGCTTCCGCCTAAGCAAGTGGGCGAGCTCACATCCGCAACTATGTCCGGACGGTGACCAGGCGGAAAGACTCTTCTCGGCGACCGAAAGCGTGGGCATCCTAGGCATCATCTGGACTTCCACGGGGGACTCGTTGAGGCTTCGAGCGGTGCCGAGGCTGACCTCGACCGAAAACCCCACCAAACGTTCGATACTGTCCGACGTGGCAAGGCTCTTCGATCCGGCGGGCTGAGCGGCCCCAGTGCTCGTCGCAGCCAAGGCGTTCCTTCAGGACCTCTGGATGGCGGGTCTGGACTGGGATCAAACTCTACCGCCTGCCTTGCGCGAACGATGGCTCAACTTCACGTCATCGCTGCCGGAATTGGACCATGTGAGAGTTCCCCGTTGGACAGGGGTCTCCAATCGTCTGGAACTCCACGGCTTCTCGGACGCCTCGGAGCGGGCATACGCTGCGGTGGTCTACGTGAGAGGCGCCGGACCATCTAACAACTGACGGGCGAGTCTATTAGTCGCGAAGACCAAGGTGGCTCCCGCGAAGCCAGTCTCAATACCGAGGCTGGAATTGTGCGGCGCTCTGCTCGCCGCACGACTACTGCAGAAGACAGCGACGGGCCTTGGCATTGCTGCGGCCGATCTCCACGCCTGGTGCGACGCCAAGGTCGTTCTGGCTTGGCTGCGCAACCATCCCGCTGGAAGCCTTTCGTCGCCAATCGAGTATCGGTCATCCAAGATCTGGTGCCTGCTGAGCGGTGGCGCTACGTGTCCACGAGGGAGAACCCTGCAGACTTGGCGACTCGGGGAGTCTCGCCGTCCGAGCTAGCGGAACATCGCCTCTGGTGGAGGGGCCCGTCGTGGTTGGAGGAAGTTGCCGAGGCCTGGCCGACGGAGAAACTCGACAACCAGGAAGCGTTCGAGGAACGACGCGCCTTCGCGGCAACGGAGGATCCACCGAACCCGGGGAACGAGCTCCTCAACAGGTTTTCATCCCTTTCCAGGCTGATACGAGTCTCGGCATACTGCCTCAGGCTTCTCCGCAGAGGACCGGACCACAGAACCCCGCACCTCTCGGTCGCCGAGCTGGAAAGCTGCCAACTCCGATGGTTACGGATTGTTCAGCGGCAGGATTACGCGAGCGAGCTTGAGGCCCTCACCCAAGGAAAACCTCTGCCGAGTCGGTCTCCCCTCCGGGCGCTGAGACCCTTACTGGGACCTGAAGGTCTGATTCGGGTCGGAGGTCGTTTGGAGCACTCGCCACTGGCCTACGAAGAAAAACACCCGATCGTCCTGGCGAAGACGAGTCACCTCGCGCTGTTGCTGGCCCGCGACGCTCACCATAGGACCCTTCATGGCGGCCCACAGTTGACCCGCAGCGTGCTAACCCGGCGATACTGGATCGTCCATGCCAACACCCTGATCCGGGCCCTGATTCATGGCTGCGTAAGATGCGCCCGCTTCAGGGCCACTCCTGCCCAGCAGCAGATGGGGCAGCTGCCTGCAGACCGCGTCCGAGAGGCACGACCATTTTGGTCCTCAGGGGTGGACTATGCCGGGCCAATCCAACTTCGGGCCTCGAAGGGGCGGGGAGTCAAGACCACCAAGGGTTACATCTGCCTCTTCGTATGTATGGCGACAAGAGCGGTGCACTTGGAGGCGGTCTCGGACCTCTCGACAGCCTCCTTCCTCGCAGCCTTCCGGCGCTTTGTGGCGAGACGTGGTCGCTGCGCCCGACTCGCCAGCGACAACGGCACCAACTTCCGAGGTGCCGAACGGGAGCTCCGAGAGATGTTCGACTCGGCAGCGAATTTTTACAGAGACTGCCGGGCGCAGCTCGCATCAGACGGAACGGAGTGGACCTTCATCCCCCCTTCGGCATCACACTTCGGCGGACTTTGGGAGGCCGGGGTCAAGGCAACGAAACACCACCTCCGGCGAGTCCTAGGAGACCACCTCTTGACCTACGAAGAGATCTCGACCCTGCTGTGCCAGGTGGAGGCGTGCCTAAACTCAAGGCCCCTCTACCCGATGAGTGCCGACCCGACGGACCTTACCGCGCTCACCCCAGGACACCTTCTACTGGGGGAGGCGCCGATCAACGTGCCGGAGCCACCAGTTGACACGGACGGTGTCGGTCACCCCAGGCTTCGATGGCGGCTGATTGCCTTCATGCGAGACCACTTCTGGACTCGGTGGTCAAAGGAGTATCATCAACATCTGCACCAACTGAGCAAATGGAGAGATCGCGCGGCCAACCTGGAAATTGGAACCCTCGTCCTCGTCAAGGACGAGCTACAGCCACCATCGAAATGGGCGCTCGGTAGGATACGTGAGGTGCACCCTGGAAGCGACGGATTGGTTCGCGTCGTGACGGTGGAGACAGCCTCCTGCCGTCTCACGCGGCCCGTGGTTAAGATCTGTCCACTTCCAGGGTTGCGGGCGCCTTAGATCCATAGCCCCATCACTGGATAACAGGGCGGCGTGCGGCGGGCGCCGCGGTTCACTTCCTTGTTTAGTCCCCTGGACGAGGCGGGCGGGATGTTGGGCTGCGGACCGGGTCCGCAATCGTAGCGTTTATGTCCCTGAGTGTCTAGGCTCTCGGACTTGAAACAACAATTTTTTTGGGTAAATTCCTCGGATCTCCCCTTGCCTCGGGGCGATCGATTCCTGGAGCAAGGAGCGAGGTTCGCCGAATTTGTACACTATTCAGTAGTATCGATAGCGACCTTCCGAGAACAAGCATTATTGCGAAGACAGCGTTTTCAAGGTAGCCTAAGATATACAAGCGCGAGATAGAGGAAGAAAAGGAGAAACGGCCTCCTCGCGATTACGGAATCACCGCGCCCCGTCAGACATTTAACATTAATTCCGAGCCTCCACCCGACGGTAATTAGTGATTCGGAGAGGCGAGAACAATAGTAAAAGTAAATAGCTTTATAAAAGTAAATAATTATTTTAAAAAATGTCAAATCAGTGCCGAATAACTTCGTTTTATGATAATTGCATGTATAAGGACTGTACGAGTTCGAGATTGCATGGAAAACGTTTATATAGATTCCCGCTGCAGACGGATGAAAGACATCATTTATGGATACGTAAGTGGTAACTTTTCATCATTTGTATATCATTTAATTGTATAAATTCTGCCGTATTTTGTACTTTTATTTTTTATTGTATTGATCTTGTTTTATAATACAATCACTCACTATATATGTAATATAAATTTTACATATATTTTTTAATATAAAATATATTTAATATTTATTAATATTTTAATATTTAATATTTTTTTATTATTTTGTTACATAATAATTATTATTTTAAATGTATTTATATATATGTGCAAATTACACGATAATTTTTTAAAAGTTTTTTCAAAAAATATTTAGCAATAACATATTAATATATATTATATATATATATATATATATATATATATATATATATATGAATTAACAAGAGTGTTTCGAGTATAAGCATTCTTTTATATAAATATAATTGCTAAGCAGATTTATATGAACTTTCTTATCTTAATGAATCTTACAAAATTATTATTTATATAAATGTGATATAATTAATCTATTAGATTTTTATTTCTAAAAATGTATGTATATATTAAAAATAATTTTTTTGTTATATCTGACATATACTATGCTATCTATATGCGATGATTTATGAAAAATTATTTTAGTTTCTACTCCATAGAATTATTTTTATCAAAAATTTTTTATGGATAAAAAATATCCTTTAAAATAACTATTACAATTTTTCTGCTTTTTTTATTATAGAAATTTTATTGATAATATATGAGCTTTTTCGATTAATGTATACTTTAGATATTTTGTATAAATTGCCAATTTCTTTAAGTATCGACTTGTTAAATTATATTAATAATATTTTACATACGCCAGCAATGCAAGAAATAATTATACCATATTTATAATTTTACAAGTCGATACAACTAAATGATATCAAAAGCAAACTTCTGTCATTAGCTGGTATAATTGTTATATAATTATATAACTTGGAAATGCTAAATTACTTTTCTGCGAGCAACATATAATAAAATCTAAGACAACATATTTTATATGTTTTTATTTATACATGTCAATACATTTGTTAGGTGTCTTTTTATATTTATTATAATATATTTTTTTTGTTTCAGAAAGAAGAACTTGGCACGCTAATAAACTCTGCAGTAGAAAATGCTTTAAAAAAAGGACGGGGAGGATGGAGAGGACGTGGGACGCGAGGAGGAAGAGGACGAGGAAGAGGAAGACGAGGAAGAGGAAGAGGAAGAGGAGGACGAGGAAGAGGACGAGGGGGAGTTTCCATTAATTTTTACAAATAAGAAATCTATAATGTCTACAAAAAACATATGCGCAGCGGATTCTGACATTAATAATAAAAGAGGGGTTTTGGCAAAATTTTTTAGTTTCATATTTTTCTTTTGGTTTAGCCTTTAATGCAGGATAACAAAATTCCATTTTAAATTCCTTTTGTTTAAAATAATTTTTATATTAATATATTAAATTATAATTATATTAATATACTAAATTAATATTATATTAAAAATTGAGCCAAAAGAAAAATATCAAACTAAATAATTTTTTTTAAATAATATAAAATTTTTTATTTTTTTACATCTTTGAAAAAGTTTTTTTATTTAAATAATTTTCATTGACTGTTTAACTGTCTGTTAAATGTCTTTATTACATATTATTTTACCTTAAATATCTTCAAGATATAGTATATAAAAGGTCTGTTCGTTTTCGATTAACTAACTTGCACTGGTTGTATTAGTTCAGAGGTTGTCTTTTTTGCTCGATATTAGAAGGAAAAAGACAACCTCTGAACTAGTGCAGTCAGTGCAAGTTAGTTCATTGAAAACGAACTGACCTAAAATCTGATCGAAAATTATTATTATTTTTTTTTTAGAAGAAAGAGGTTTTTTAATCCCAAAGTCCCCTTTCAGATCCACACTAGCGTACATACACATATAACATGTTTAAAAATACATATAAAAGAGGCACACATATATAATAGAGACACATTACACTCCTATATATGTGTCTAAATATATATTTATATATATATAAATAAAAAAATATATTGATAAATTTGATATAATTTAATACCTTCCTATACATTCCCTTTCTTTTCTCTCAATAATTCGTTTTTCTATCAGTCTCTATGAGAAAGAGAGAGAGAGAGAGAGAGAGAGAGAGAGAGAGAGAGAGAGAGAGAGAGAGAGAGAGAGAGAGAGAGAGAGAGAGAGTGCGTGCGTGCGTTCCGTAGAAAGAGGCTTTTCTTCTGAAAATTATTATTACATTATATATTATTGTATATAAAAAAAATTAAATTATATGCCTTTAATTTCAAAAATTAATATTCTTTAAAAATATTATTTTTATTTTTAAATTGCTCGTTAAATATTAAACTCAAATTTTTTATTAAGATAAAATTCGGCAGTACGAGCCATACGCGGATGTTCTTGCGCTAATCAGCGAAAATAATTTTTTCGCTATGATTCATTGGAATAAGAAATCCTATGGTTGGGATTTTAGGATAGTTGGTAAGAGTAGTCGCCCGGAAAGCGAAAGACGCGGGTTCGATTCCCGCTTCAGCGACTTTCGGACCAATATTTTTCTCGACTACACCTTTAGAGGGGAATTAGGAATTAAAAATCCCAACCATAGGATTTCTTATTCCAATGAATCATAGCGAAAAAATTATTTTCGCTGATTAGCGCAAGAACATCCGCGTATGGCTCGTACTGCCGAATTTTATCTTAATAAAAAATTTGAGATTAATATTCTTAATTTATATTCTTTTTTGTTTCCACATGTTTAATAAATCCTCTATATTTTTATTGATTTTTTAATAATTTTAAATTTAATAAACATGTAAATATTTTTCAATTTATGAATAAAGAATATTACATTTAATCAATTGCTTTATTTTAATTTTATTATTAACAACTATATTCATTTCATTGACAAATATTTCAACTCAATTAACATTATTTCATTAGTTTATTGTTTTACAATTTACAATTTACTTATCTATATGAAAATCTAAATATCTATACTTAATTATATTTTTTTTATTTATAGTGCTCTACTTACAATAAATATTTTTCTTCATTTTTTTAAATTAAACTTTAATGAACAAATTTTTAAATTTAATAAATTTTTACTTTTATTTAGAATATAATAATTTTTATATTATTAATTTATAATTTTTATATATGTATATATACATATATATAGTATTAATTATACAGCTTTAATTTTTTAATTAAACTTTTAATTTAACAAACTTTTAAAATTAATTAAAATATTGTTTCAAAATACATGAAATCTTTATCTGTATCCGTTAAATAATTACAAATAGTACAACAAACTATGCTTTTATAATTATTCATTAATTTTAATTATTCTTCAAAATATTAAATTGGGTTAATTAATTCTTAATATTAAAGGAGCCACAATATTTTTCATCTATATATGGTGCATATATTTTCACGTTTTAGGAGTCCACCTAAAAATGAACTGCTTGGGATCTTAAATAATCTTGAAAACATATGTTAATGCACATATTGTATAAAGTTAGAGATAAAAAAAGTATTAAGTATATGCCTTACAAGATATTGGAGATATGTTTTATTTTTAGAAATTTTTCATTTTTTGACTTTTGTAGCTAAAACCATAAATTGATTTTATTCCCTTTATTTCATTCTATCTTTTATTATAACAACAATGATAATAATGCACTTATTTTTTCTTTATATAAGAGGTTCATCTAATCTCCTACAAACAAATGGACATTTAAATAAAATTCCTTTTCATATTTATTTTACTTCAAAATATATTATTGGTTTTATACTTTTAATTTTTTATTTTTCTTTATTAATCTTAAATATTCTTATTTTTAGAGACTTTGAGAATATGCTTACTGTAAATTCTATAATAGTCCCAATTTATATTCAACTGTAATCATACTTTTTATTCGCATACAAACGCTATTCTTCGCAATTCTTATTCTTATCATTTATAAAATAAATAATTTTATAACAATAATTAAGTATAAAAGCATTTTTTTCTATTTTATGTTTCTATTATATCAAAAAATTATACATATATGTACATCTTTTTCTCTTATTTATAACTTTCTTTTATTTATATCTTAAAAATAGATATTTTTAAAATAAATATTCTGTATTTGTCAATATTTTATGTTAATTTTGTTTATAATTTTTTTTGATCATAAAAAGTTTAATTTTTATTATAAAAATTTTTATAATAATTACATGCATAAAATAATATATTCGAGCGAGTATATGTAACTATATATGACTTTCAATATACATACAAATATATGACTCGAAATTTTGATTTGTTTTGTATTTTATAAAAAATTAATTTTATTTTTTTTTACAGGAAATTTATTTTGTTTTTTTACAGGAAATTTATATTGTTTTTTTACAGGAAATATAAAATTAGAAAAATGGTCTGCCAGTTCTCTTCGACGTGCGGGATTGTGCGAGGACCACTTTTCCGAAGATTCGTTTACAAATACTGCTACAAGATCATTAAAACGCAACGCAGTGCCGATTCCTTTTGAATCTTATAATATTAATGTAATTAATGAAGGCAATATAGAAAATAACGAAAGCAGAAAAAGAAAACAAAGAGAGTAAGTGTCTCATGTGCAAAAAGAACAAATCTATGGAGAAGAACAATGCATGGAAAAAAGTATTGCATCAACATCATCTGCTACTTTTATTAACGAGAATATAACGGAGAATACAGTTATAGAACAACGTTCACTGCGATGCTATCGCCCGGAACATTTAGATTTTAATATTTCTATGGAAGAAGAAGATATTACGGAATGGGTGCATCTTGAGCCATCGGTGCATCTTGAGCCGTCTGTGCATCAAAGAATCCCTATTACGCCTATTTTGTCGAATAAAAATATAAGAAGTACAGAAAATAAGAGTACAGAAAATAAAAGTACAGAAACTAATACAGAAGATAATAGTATAATAATACATAAATTATATATAAAAGTTCAATCTCTAAACTCTGAAAATATTCGTTTACGAAAGCAAGTAAGAGATTTGAATGAAATATCGTTTACGTCATAACCCACGTAAACTACATAAAACACCAAAAAAAGATAAACAAAAAAAAATATTAAAGAAATTAATAAACGAACAAGATTTACATCCTGTTGCGAAGGCGATGATAAATTTGCAGCTGCATGTACCCAATGCACCATATACAGAAGAAGAGAAAAATCTGTCAAGACAGCTATATTATTATTCAGCCGCCGCTTTCTGCCGTTTAAGAAAAGCGGGTTGCAATTTTCCTGGCCAGCGAACTATTCAAAGATGGTTAGAAGAATATAATGTACGGCCAGGATTTTGTAACTTTATATTTGAAAAATTGAAGGAAAAGATTTCCCAAATACCAATGGAGGAAAGAATATGTGCTTTAAAATGGGACGAAATGGCCATAAAACCTTATGAAGAATATTCGCGAAAATTAGATCAAATAGAAGGCCTTGTTGATCTTGGACCTCTAGGAAGAAAATCGGAAAGATCAAAATGCGTATTTGTCTTTTGCTTAGATAGTTTAAATGCGCGTCACCCATGGCTACAGCCTGTAGCATATTTCCTCCCTGGAAAATGCATGAAAGCAGAAGAAATAGTAATATTACTGAAAGAATGTTTAGACAGATTGAGTGCAACAGGTGCTGATGTACAACTTGTAACATGTGATCAAGGCACATGTAATCAAAGCGCTTATATTCAACTCGGGATTAGTGCAGAGAGACCATTTTTTATATTTAATGGAAAAAAATATAACGCATCTTTTGACTTTCCTCATTTAGTAAAAAGATTAGCAAGTTTTCTTAGAAAACATAAAAATATATATTGCGATGGAAAAATAATCGCATCATTTTCAGATTTTGAGATAACATGGTCTATTGACAATGCCACAACAGGAGGTTCAAATTTATTGTCCCACATAACCGAAGCACATATTCGTCCAAATAATTTCCAAGCGATGAATGTAAAAAGAGCTTTTCAGTTATTTAGTCACACCTTTGCAGCTGCAATAAAAACAGCCGGTCAAGAAAAAAAGTTAAATACAACTACATGGGAAGCGACAGCTAATTTTGCACAGCGTTTGAATAATATTATTGATGCTTGCAACACTTACAGCCTGAATATTACATTTGGCGGAAAACGACCCTTATCCCCCAAAAATCCGGATATTGAAAAGCTGTTAACAGATTCTATCGAATGGTGCTCAAGATGGTCTAAATCAGCCGAAAGCATAGTTCAAATTCCTTGTTTCAAAGGTTTTCCTTTAACTATTCGAGCTATTCTTGCAACATATAAAATACTTGTAAATCAATACGAAGGATTTGAACTTGCAACAGGATTGTGTAATCAAGATTCTGTCGAACATTTGTTTTCTAAATTGAGACAACGCGGAGGTTTTAATCACAATCCAACCGCAAGAATGATCCGATTATCCATCAGACATATACTTTTCACTTTCATTCAAGCCAGTGAAAAGGGCAATGTTCAATGTAGAGAAAGCGAAAGTCTCATAAATCGACCAAGTCAGCTCGTAAAGACGATAGAAAATGTCATGAATACGAACAATACAATTGTAGAATATGATGAACATGATGAAAACGAATTAACGCTTAGTTTAGGAGTTATAAATTTTTGAAAAATTTTTTTTTTTTTTTTTTTTTTTTTTTAACTAAAGTCTTAGAAACTTCTAATTCGTGCAAATATGTAGAGACCTTTTAATTTCGAAATTTTTTTTTTTTTCTTTATTTTTCAGTAAGTTCTGGTCTTTCCTGGCCTTTTCCCGGCCTTTTCCCGGCCTTTTCCTGGCCTTTTCCTGGAATTTTCCGGTTATGTTAGGTTAGGTTGTGACCGGACAGGCGGGCGTCTTATTAAGGATGCGGCGCTTACCGGTGTGCAGGGAGCGATGCTTTCGCCTTGTGCTCTGGTCGCCAGGTATTTTTACCAGTGGAAATACCAAGGTAGGGTGATCCTATGCGGATTCGCAATACTTCCTTCTCCGTGCCGGGATTGTGCCTGGATATCTCCCGCTTCACCACTCTCCTTCTCTGTTTCAGATTTCCAGCTGCCGTGTCGTCAACGCCGGATGCCAGGATCAACGTGGGAATCGTCAGGATCGTTGCGGGTAGTTATCCAATAAGGTAAGTACACAATCGGGTAAGTATCACAAATTTCCTTATATTTCTTTAACACAAACACTTTTCTCTCTTACAGGTACAGACTGAGCTGCCGACACTCACTCGCGCCGTTACAACCTTCGCGGGTTTACGTTTCGACGTGTCTCGCACGTTCACAGGGTCTCGCGTTCGCGTCCGTGATTTTATTACGCGCCGTCGAAAGTATTATCGCGTTAAGATACTCAATGCCGCGTTTCGCGTTAACTTGTCGAATAACGCGATTAGGTCTCGTCGTGAGAACCTTTGTTTCGAGACTTATTGAACGAGTCGTGTTTTGATTAGGTCTTCCCGAGGATTGCTCGAATGTTCACTCTGCGAAGAAACCTCAAGATCTCGTCCACGAATTCTCTCGGCGTCCGCTTTTATACCCTGGATCCCCACTCCGCGGTCGCTAGCCAATCGCGCGTTGCGGTCGCTTCCGGCACTCTCCATGGTCCGCGCTCGAGACTTCGGCATCGTGATGTGTTCGGTTCGCTCTAACTATTCTAATATTAATCTATAATTATATAATACATTTATTTACATATTTACATCTTATCGTTATATCCGGAATCGCTATTTCGCTCGTTCTTGCGACTCGAAATCTTATTCCGCGCGCTCGTCAATCTAATGATATTTATTTTCTCGTTTTCCCCGCGATGCTGGTTTTTCTACGCTCCGCGTTCGTTTGCTTTGTTGATATGCGCTTTTACCGCGATGCTTGGTGCGTTATTTCTAGCGCACCCGTCAATCGGCGTCATTTGGCGAAATGCGTCTTCGCGGTTCATTAGTCGGGCTATTTGTCGCGTGTTTCAATTACTGATTCCGTCGCTTCTGCACTTCGTTTGTCTTTCATGCATTACTTAGCGTAAATATCGAAATCGGAGATAACTCGTCACGCGTCAAAATAAAATCAATATATATTTTTCATAATCAAATTACAACTATTACAAGCCTATCGGATTGCGCTTCATTCATGCGTGTCTCTCGCGTTTTCGCGTGAGTAGCGTCCGACTAATAATAATTCAAATAAAATAGAATCAATTATCTCAAAACAAACTAAGGTAATTATTTACAGGTAAGTACATTAAGGTCAGTAACCATACGCAACTCAAAATAACAAAATATAAATAACGCAATGTTATAATCTCTGACTTAATGCTAGTTAATATTTTTGTGTTGATTATATTTTTTACTTTTTACTTTTTATTTAGGAATAAATCAAGGTGCGTGCCTTGAAGTCAATAACGGTAGGTAACATAAAATTCTAATATCTAACTTAATGCTAATTTAATATTTTATTTTACATTTCAGGCCTTGGACGTGCTCGGTTGATGTCTCATCGAATCCGGAGTCAGCTCTCTCGATCCAGCAACCACATCTGCTCGTACCGACTCGGACGATGCTGTGGACGGTTGCAAGGTTGTGATCGGACGATACATGGACGAGAACTACAGATTGAGATAATATCGATATCTCTTACCTTACATACACGGTCGCCAGATCATTTCACCTCTAATGATCAAGGATGCTTTTTTTATTTCAGTCACTGCGCATCAATCCTTTGTTGGCTGTCGACGGTATCCAAGATGGCCGCCGTAACTACGCAGTTCCTTTGTGTCGACCAACTGTTTCCAAGATGGCTGCCTCGACACGTCGTGACACGTCGTGATGACGCAATACTTTTTCCCAGCTAAGTATGATATGTTCGCATTCACTTTTCCCTTATTACCTTTATTTAATGTCCTTTTCCTTTTTTATAGGTCTTCGCAGGATTCCAGGATCACCACGGACACAGGATTTTACGGACTTCCAGGATGTCGGGATTTCGCCAAGGTAAGTAACTTCACTTTAGTTAAAATATATAAATAAAATATATTTAACAAAAAGATATATATATGTTTACGTGTTTACAGGTTTAGTCTTTGGATTTAATTATCACAATGTCAAACGCTGACGCACGTCGCACGCGTCATTGGTCCAATCAGGATTGCGCCCGGATTTATTCGCGATTGTAATTCGCCCGAAACGCTTGTCCTATCACAGCGTACTTTCGCTCGCGATGATTATTTATCTCGCTGTTATTTGAACAAAAGCTGCTATTATTGTACGCGCACAGTATTCGACTTCCGATAACGAGATGTTAACTATTTCGTTGTTATTTAACCGAAAAGTCTTAAGACTTGATCTTCGATCACGAGATGTTAATTCTTACTCATGCCCAATCGGAAAGCCTTGTTCTCTCTCGGCTCTTCCTTATATATCCTTCCCCCACTATGCTCGCTCCATTGGCGGCTCGACGCATGCGCACTCCTCGCCGCCGCCTCGCGCTTGTGCTCAGGGTGATTAGGCTGATTAAATTAAAGTTCTACGCTAATATCGGGTTTTTTACCCTTGTCGCGTGTGAAACAAATAAAATATATGGATACATTTCCAATGGTAACAAAACAAATAAGTAATGACTGAATGTGTAGGAAAGTGCAAGTCCTACAGGTATAGAAAAGTGCAGTGAAGCTACACTTTATTGCACTTCTTGTGTTTTCGAGCTCTCTCGCTCACGCTTTCGCGCTCAACAGTAAATAAGATATAATATACTAAATAAACAAAGAAAAATGCTCGCCGCATTCATAGGCATCTCGCCTATAAGTACACATATATGCTACCTATAACTAAGTATAACTTATTACTATTTATTTATTTACAGGTGTTGCAGTAGGCTCCAGCCCGCTGTCATCGCTGTCCTCGTCCTGCTGGCATCGTCCCAGGATTGCCACTTTTGACTGGCTTCCGCTGTCGTCCGTTTTAAGCTCGGTCCTCAGGATCTTTAGACGCTTTATCACCTTAGGTGTAGGTGGTAAGGATTTGTCGTCAGCTGTCGTGTCCTTGCTGCCTCCCCGCTCTGTGTCGCGATTTGGCGTTGCGGGTGTGTTTCCCTCCGGCTTCAAGGTTAGACACTTTACGAAAACTTTTTATAATTTTTACATATAGAGTTGGACCTCAAGAACGTATATCCGTCGAGATTTTTTGATTATCTCACCCCTGTGCTTAGATACTAAGGGTTGAAGTTTCAAAATGAGGAAAAACGATAGAAGGAACTGTCGGAGATATACGAAACCTATATATCCGAGTTCTCGAGGTCGAGTAGAGAAAAGGTGGTATGGACCAACCCTCTATCTCGAACCGTTAGGGTAGTTTACTCTTGGAAGGGGGTTGAAAAAAAAGTTTGCGTCGGGGGTTCGGCTATGGGTGGAAAAATTCTCATCGGAGGAAGGTTCTTCGGGGCCAAAAGGAGGGTCGAATCGGACCATCCCTTAAAGGTGTAAATTTTGAAAAAATTTTATAAAAATTGGAAAAATATATATCCGAGTTGCTGAGGCCGAGATGAGTCGAAATGGTCCTATGGACCAACCCTCTATCTCGAACCGTTAGGGTAGTTTACTCTTGGAAGGGGGTTGAAAAAAAAGTTTGCGTCGGGGGTTCGGCTATGGGTGGAAAAATTCTCATCGGAGGAAGGTTCTTCGGGGCCAAAAGGAGGGTCGAATCGGACCATCCCTTAAAGGTGTAAATTTTGAAAAAATTTTATAAAAATTGGAAAAATATATATCCGAGTTGCTGAGGCCGAGATGAGTCGAAATGGTCCTATGGACCAACCCTCTATCTCGAACCATTAGGGTAGTTTACTCTTGGAAGGGGGTTGAAAATAAAGTATGCGTCGGGGGTTCTGTTATGGGTGGAAAAATTCTCATTGGAGGAAGGTTCTTCGGGGCCAAAAGAAGGGTCTAATCGGACCATCCCTTAAAGGTGTAAATTTTGAAAAAATTTTATACAAATTGGAAAAGTATATATCCGAGTTTCTGAGGTCGAGACGAGTCGAAAAGGTTATATGGACGAGCCCTCTATCTTTAACCGTAAGGGTAGTTTACTCTTGGAAAAAAGTTGATAAATTGTCCAAGTCCCACAAGGCTAAGCGGGGTTCGCAAAATCAAACAAAATAAGTGTATACCAAACGATAGAGAATCGAAAGTTACGTATTCTGGACCCCCAAATTTTTTTTTTTTTTTTTTTCTAAGTTACATTGGACCAATTATGGTCTGGAAAATTCATCAAAATAAGTGTATTTCAATGGATAGAGAATCAAAAGTTATGCATTCTGGACTAACAAATTATTATGAATTAAAAACTTTTTTTATTAAATCTGAGGTTTATGGAATTTACAACAATTTAACAATTATTTCTAAGTTTTGGACCCTTGAATAAGTGAGGAAAAAGGAGGGTGCCGAAAAAATTGGAACTAGTACTAGATAAAAAAATTTAGGGTCATTTGGAGTAGGGAGAATGGGGGGTTCGGGGGGCGAAGCCCCCCGATGGGGGTTGGGGGGCGAAGCCCCCCAGTACGCATTACGGGCGCAGTCGAGGAGGGGGGTGCAGAGGGGAGGGGCTCCGCCCCTCCTCACGCCAATGATGTGCCAGCGTCTGTTACAGCAACTGCCACTATTATTGAATCTGTTGCTCAATTTCTTAGTTGGAACTATTATGTATGTACAATATACAGGGGATTTTTTAGGCGAGGTTTTATAAATTGACAAGAGTTGTTTTATTAGAATGAAGTGAGAATTAGCCGGAGCTCCGTTAGCCGTCCATATTTTTGGACGTTGCCCGATTTTCACCACGTGGAGGTGGGGTCGGCACTTGAGTGTTGAACTCTTGTGAGAATCGTGTGTAGTGTTTGTGTGTGTGTGTCAGTGTAGGTGTGTTGTGTTTAGTGTGTTGATATATTTTTATTCATTTATTTAGCCGTTCGTTATTTATAAGAGCGCGTAGTGCGTTAATAGCGTTCTTGTTGTCTGCTTGAAATTGCGGAGTCGTGAAACCTGCACCGATTTGATAAATTCGATTGAGCATTGTCTTGGAATGAATCAAGAAAAATTGATCAAGATGCGTCTCGCGCAAGCTTTGCCATATCGATATTTGATTAATTTGTCGCATACAAAGGGCGTGATGCAGGAGGAGCGTGTCCTGTTGAGTGGAGAAGGATATGTTTGATATTATCCTCGGTCTTATCATATCACTCTCTAATATTACGGATTGCGGCTCTGGAATATGGAGTCGCGGTGTCAATTCGCGGCTAAATACGCCGCTGGTGGAACTGGTGGACGGCTGTGCGTTGTAGTCTGATACAACGGTGGTACTTGCGACTGAAATGTTGGACGTGGTAACAACAGTTTGGCTCGGAATGGATGTCACGGTGACCTTTTGTTCGACGAGTGGGTCGCGTATCAATTTGACAAAAGGCGTCATTTTCCGTTTATATTGTTTCACTAACAGTTCGGTCCGCGAATCGCGTAGTAGGCGAACAACAGGAGAAAGCCTATCTTTGGTGGACGTAATCTTGTTTTCATTCGGTTTTCTTGACTTTTTTGGTTTAACTGGTCGAGAAGTTGTGCGACTTTTTTTTATTCGGGCAGAAGGCTCGGTAGGCTGATTGGTGTGGGAGTAAACGCCGGATGATACGTCCGAGAATGGTTCTTGTTCCGATGCGGATAATTTAGCGCGTTTGATCAAATCCTTGACCGATGACAAGGTAATTTTGTTACCGTTGGCCGTGCGTTTCGGCATTCCGCCTTTTGTCACGACGGCCCAACATTCCGACCTGACGTTTTCTATCAGAAAGAGAGGAAAGACTTGCACGTAGTCGTCGACAAATTCTGTAAAGGCTTGTTTAAGATCGGATTGAACGGATGGTAAGGAAGCTAGAAGGACTAATGCGAAATCAGTTCGCGGCTGGGACAATAATTTACGGACTATTGTCTCGCCGCTTATCGTTTTATTTATCATCGCTTTCATGCGTAGACCCGACGTGTTACCGGCGATGCGTCGCGCAAATTCGTTCGCCGTGAAAGCGCCGTGGTAATCGATGATTGTAAATTGGCGTGCCGTCTCAATGTATAAGCTCTTGTTGTCTCGGCTAAGATAATAGAATTGAGTGCCATAACTCCATATTGCGCATATCGTTATTAAATATTTGATGGGTTCATCGAAGGAAGAGTTTCCACAAATATGAATCACGTGCCATATACATTTAACGACGGCGGCAATTTGCGCAGGAAATTTAGAACTGTATAAATCGAATCGACAAACGGCGCCATCTTCTTCTTCCTCCTCGCTCAGAGGACGTACATCGATTAGACCGCTTTCCGTGGTGGCAGGGTTGATTACTTCCGTCATGTACGATATTGTGCTGTAATTGTACAAGGCGTTTTTGCCATGCACAAAAAACATGATTCTGTACATGGACCGAACACATTGAGCGATCAGTGCGGACGAACGTACATAACTGGTACGAAAATGATTAATTGTCTCCGTTTTAGTTACATCGGTCAAAAAGGCAACGTCGCGTCCGATGAGACGGTCAAATACGACCTGCCAATTCGTCATTCGCGTTAAAAGGCGAGCTCGTTGGATCGTTGTTGTGATTTTGCAGGATTCATTGTCGTCGAATGTCTTCATCTCTTGCATACTTGAAACGATGGACTGTTGGCAGACGAGGGAATCAAAAGTGAGAACCTCCTCGAAACGCAGTACTTGATTTTGTCTCACATGGCGTATCGAGTACGACAAAAGGTTGAGCGCGTCCTGTCGCGCCAAGTCACGCAATTTGTTTGTTCTCGCGTCATCAATATTGAGAAACATGCGACAGAGTATCGACATTGGTAGCACGTGGCCGTTTACGGGACGGGCCATCTTGGCTGCCGCGTTGTATACCTGCACAAAAGTCACGCGTGGTTCGTCACGCAATTGGCAGTATTTATTGAAGAAGCCGTAGTCCTTCAAGAAGGCGACGTTGAAACGTTCCAACCTTCCGCGCATCGGTTTGCCGAGGAGGTTGGATAAACTTTGAGGACCGGTGTTGTCCAATTTTATAAAGAGACAGTCGTCGTCTTGGCAGGCCAGATTGTCGGCTCTGTGTATTTGGACTATGTCTGTATGTGGATGGTCAAATTGGACGATGGTTGTCAAATAGTCCAAGACTGCTTGGCGTGGCGCGCGTAATCCGTGCTGGCAGATGTAAAACCGGATGTATCGCATCCCGCACAGCTTGCTCAATCGCGTCTCTGTTAGAATTTCCGAGACGTTATCCACATACGTCTGCCACTCGTTGGTCGGTATGATGTAGGAACCGTATGGTTGAAACATCACATATGGCAAGCCGGACATGGCGGTGACACTGTCACTCGGCATTCGTCGAGCCGCAGCGATTAGAACGGTCTCGATAAATTTGCGGTAGGACGTCAAAATTTTGCCAGCTACTTTGTCATCGCTCTTTGTCTCCAAATGTCGTAGTAGTTGGCAATTTGGATTGATTTGAAAGAGCATGTATAAAGGTACGTTGTTCAAGGTACCCAATTTGATCTCGTACAATTTTGCGTCCTTTTCATATTTATCGCCCTTCACGACAAACTTTGGGCTGCGGACCTTGGGTATTTGCGGTCGTATGTTCAAGTAACATGTTAGCTTAATGTTTCTAACACTGGTAAACTTTTCGTTGATGGTTAACGTTACGTTTGTGGTGCAACGGAAAGGTGCAAGGCTCCGTGCAGTGATGAGGAACGAGTCAATGTCGCCTGTTGTTGTAATATCCAGTCCGCTTGCGTAATCATAGTCTACTGCTACGGGACTGAGCAACTGGAGGATCGTCTCTGGCGTTTCGTCCTCTTGTTCGTCCATCTCTTCATCGCTTGTAGTCGTGTCGTGACAGTCATGGTCGTCAATGGGTTCCATGTCGCTCAATTCAGAGTCATGGTCGTCCATGGGTTCCATGTCGCTCAATTGTTCCGACTCAAGTAACAAAGGTGACATGGAGTAGGTGTGTTCGGCCTCATCGTCGACATAAACGAACGACGAATCGCTGGTGTCGCGAGGTCGACGGAAACGCGCCATTTCGATGGTATGTACCAATTTTAGGGACGGATGATGGCGGCGTCGACGACCTAAAATTGGTGATCGTGTCTCTACACGTGACATCTAAAAGAAAATAAATGGAATCTGTTGAACGAAAAACCCTAAAAAAGAAAAAACACAGACTCATACTGACGGGGAGGTGCCAACTCCCCCCGGGACGTAAGAAATGAGGGCGCCGCCCCTAAGCATTACCCCTACCGACGATCGGGGCATAACCCCACAGATATGGAGAAAAAAAAGACGTGAAAATAACAACCTGAAAGAAAAAAAATGTTTAAGAAAAAACAACACTTACCTCGGTTGTTTGTCGTCTTGTAATAGCGTCTTCAAAAAGACGGTTTATCGCAAGCGTCTTGAAAAAGACGGTTTCTTCTCGTTTGCGGTCTCGCGACACTCTGAAAATTAAGAGAGATGCGTTGCAATGACAAAGTTGCATTACTCGAGAAGGGATATAGATGGGAAAAATTCCAAGATGGATACACGTAGAGTTACGGGGGAAAAGATATAGTGTGCACGTACGAATGTGAAAAAGGAACGCGGCGAGGTCGTATCTCGATGGTACCATTGTCGAGGGTCCTCGTCGATAGCAACAAAAACGTATACCTGTGTCATTGTCGTAGGACGCTTGGTTCAAGCGTCGATAAATGATTCGGGGATTAGTGGAATCGTGCATTATTCGTAAATATTTTCCAAGTCACGGACCCTCGAAAAAGCGAGTAAAAGTGAGGGTGACGAAAAAATGGCAACTAGTACTAGATGTAAAAAATGAAGGGTGATGTGGAGTAGAGGGAAGGGGGGTTCGGGGGGCGAAGCCCCCCAGTAGGTCGGATGGTGTTGGGCGGGTGGGGGGGTTTGGGGGGCGAAGCCCCCCAGTGCGCGACGCGGGCGCAGACAGGGTGGGGGGTGCAGGGGGGAGGGGCGGAGCCCCTCCCCCCGCCTATGATAAAGCAAGGGCTAATGGAGGATGCTTTAAAGTATCGTTGTAATAATAAAATGGAGAAGGAGGCGACGCGTACGTAGAGAAAGTAATGGAAACGAGAGTAGCATCGGTAATACTCTTTGAGAGTGTACTCGGCGGAGGCTGACGGATGCGACCAATGACAAGCATAGTACTCTGCGTTGATACCACTGCTTATATATATATATATATATCACTAACGAATGTCATCAAGCAACACGTTAAACCGTTGACTGTAAGCGATGGTACCACCCGGTTTCTAAGTTGGAAGCATTCCGCTCTCGAGTCACTCGAGTCATGTGCCGAAGCCAGGTTGGAGGAGCCCTACTTGGGATAGCGTTAACCCCATATCATTACCAAGCACCGTTTACGAGATACAGGTATCGACCCTCTTAAAGAGTGTCGTCGAATAGGATTTTATTCCTTTTATAAAAAAGGTCCTTTCCACAAGGATGGAATCTCGCTCCGTTTCCAAGTTACCAAATGTAGATGGTCCAACGAGTGGGGACCAATATCGGTTATTTCTCCTTCCTTTGCTCTCGCGGACCGCGTTATTATCTCAGGTAAGGAATCTCCGTGACGGTCAAATTTTCTAAATCTCTAACTCGACAACGGTTAGAGATGGGAGAAATTATCAAGACACTCGATTCGTAGATCCCGATGAGATGTACAACAAAGGTGTCTTGGTAATTTCTCCCATCTCTTAGCGTTGTCGAGTTATTAATTCATCGTCCATTTTTTCGTCAAAGTTGCATAACTCGACAACGGTTACGGATAGGAGAAATTATCAAGACACCTTCTTTGTAGATCCCGCTGAGATGTACAAATGATGTGTCTTGGTAATTTCTCCTATCTCTTAGCGTTGTCGAGTTATTAATTATTCGTCCATTTTTTTCGTCAAAGTTGCATAACTCGATAACGGTTACAGATAGGAGAAATTTTCGAGACACCTTCTTTGTACATCCCGATGAGATGTACAAATGAGGTATCTTGGTAATTTCTCGTATCTGTAACCGTTGTCGAGTTAGAGATATTTTTATAAATTGTAATAATATCAAATGTGAAAACGATTTTTTTCCATATTCGACCAAAATAGGTCACGATGCAAATTGTTGACACCTTAGAGATTAAATAAGTGAATATCTATTAGTATAAATAAGATACTAGATTCGCACTGCAGTATCTTATATAAATAGTCAAGTATTATTCTTCTATACAAAAATCATATGCCTAATGTATGTAATTAATAATGCGAGCAATATAGGTATTAATTTAGAAATTACATGTATCGCAGAAATTAATTTTATATATCAAACACCCTAAATTAATAAATAACTCAATCCTACATATAATATCTTGTACAACTAGTAAAATGCAAGTTATAGATGCCACAATTTAATGTCTAAACACTTTATTTCAAGATTCGACCATTATAGCTGAAAATACAGAAATAACATGTATCGCAGAAATGAATTTTAGATATCAAACACCCTAAATGAATAAATAACTCAATCCTACATATAATATCTGGTATAACTAGTAAGATTAAACAATAGGTGTGGTAGATGTTAAATCAGAATCACCAGTAATATAAAAACAAATTAATGGACACCTTATCTCTCGACCAAACTGGCAGTATATTTATTAAGAAAATCACAACGTTTCGACCTCTATATTTGGTCCTTATCAAGTGATATAGTTTCTTAAAGTTATACACTTATGTCAAATTGATACGCGTCATGCTAGACAGACAGTAGTAAGATTAAAGTTATGCATGCCACAATTTTATCTCAAGACGAATCATTTAAAGATTCGACCAAAATAGGTCAAAATACCAAATTTTGACATCTTTTAGACTAAAAAAGTGAATATCTATTAGTAAAAATAAAATAGTAGATTTACAGTGCAGTATCTTATATTGCAAGGTACTCGGAGATGTAAGGATGGTACTTCAAATAAAGAAAACTCGATACGACCAAGTTAAATGGTAAAGAGACAAGAGATATAAAATCACTTTATTCTCGAATCTTCGTTAGTATTACAATTCTAAAGACTCCCGCACGTATTTGAATAACTACAATCTCGCGCTTCTCGATAGAGAGTCCTCGCCTTGTTGCTGGTCTTTCTGGAGCAGAGCTGACGATCGGCGTCCCTCCCCTGCTTCGCTCCTGTCTTGCGCCTGCTCGGGTGCGCACGCAACAATCAGCTGTCGATGACGAGGATTACGTAGGACGACGACATCCGCCGCCGGAAGTGCGTAGATTCCTTTCAGCTCGGCCAACCTGATTCGAACTTCGCCTCGAAGTTTATAAAATACATATTTGTAAGTTACAAAACAATAATTAATGATACATCGTTCGCAAATCTCATATAATAAATTCGGCGAGGTAATCGTGATACATTTTTTTTTCTCTCTACGCTCAACTATTTTAAACTACACTACTTATATCTAATATTAATAATTTTACTCTTATTTTTGGATTAATTTTTCCGGTTTTTCCGGCGCCTTGATCCATGGCTTTATTCTGTCGGAGGACAAGATCGTATTTAAAGGCTTCTGCGTGATATTGAAACCTGGGATATCCTGAATTACATATCTATGGTTCCCAAGGACCTTCGCAACTTGGTAAGGCCCTTTATAATTAGGCTTTAATTTCGAGCTTACACCTATTTTACCTCGATCATCCCTGATTAAGATACGATCTCCTTCTTTGTACATTGTGGGTTTTTTACTATGCTTATCTTGGTACACTTTATTATACTCTCTTAGTATTTCGGTCGCTTGCATCGCATTTTCTCTACTTATGTTCCTTTGTTTCTCTAGGTTCACATCGATATTAACCAGAGCTTGCGTAAATCTGGCTAAGGAGCTATCGCTGTGGCTACGTTGATCGAAGCCAAACATTACCTTCGCTGGACTAGCTTTTGTTACCGAATGGTACGTATTATTAATGACATATTGCATTACATTCAATCGAGCTTTCCACTCGTCCGGCGCATCAATCAATTTAGTGAGGGATGTTTTAATAAAACGATTCACTCTTTCAACCATACCATTTGCCCATGGCGCAGCTACCGCAACCTTACGATGCTTAATATTTCTTTTCTTTAAAAATTCTAAGAATTCTTTAGATGTGAAAACTGTGCCTCTATCGGAAACAATTTCTAGTGGATTTCCAAAAGTGGATATTATGTTCTCGATACAGTTTAATGATTCTTTTGTCCCTGTAGACTTAGTAGGGAATAGCCACGTAAATCTTGAAAAAGCGTCTATTATCACCAATATATATTTGAAATTGTCCACAGATTCCTGAAGCGGACCGAAATGGTCAGCGTGAAGAATATCTAAAGGCATCGTGGGCAAAGGGTATAGCTGAGTTTCCCCCTCGAAGCGATTCGTAGAACTATTCGACATGATACATGTGAGATAATTATTTACATACTCATGGACTCGTTTTCTCATGGTTGGAAACCAAAAATTTTGACTAATACTATGAAATGTTTTTTCAGCGCCGGAGTGAGCTAATTCGTCATGGTGGACACGCAACATATTAACCACCATTGATTCAGGTATTACAAATTTCAGTTTGTCGTCTACTTTCTTATATACTAAACCGTCACTTAAGGCAAACTTATCGCTATCCTCCACTTCAAGGCTCTGACTTATTTCTAGGATTCTGGGATCCGTCAACTGCAAAAATTCCAACCGCCTCTCCAATGGGAGCTCATCAACATGGGCCACGCATCTGCTGAGGGCGTCAACATGGGCCATGCGACTTCCTGGACGGTGCGTTATATTAAAGGTATAATTCTGCAGAGCTAATGTCCATCTTGCTATTCGTGGATTTAAATTTGCCTTATTGATGGCATATACTATCGCGTTACAATCCGTGATAACTGTGAAATTTATACTATACAGATACATATGAAATCTTTCAATAGCACGTACTATAGCTAACATCTCTAACTCGTAACTATGATAATTCTTTTCAGCTGAGTTAGTTCCGGCGCTAAAATACGCTACTGGGGACCACGTCCCTTCCTGCTGCCGCTGCAACAGAATTGCACCGTACCCTAAGCTACACGCATCAGTGTGAAGTTGTGTCTCTGCGGAGGGGTCATATAGACGCAACACAGGTGATGAGGTAAGCTCATTTTTTAGTAGTCCAAACGCTTGAATACATGATTGATCAAAATTGAACGGAACGTTTTTTTTCATCAAGTTTTGCAGTGGTCTGATTTTAATCGAATAATCTCTAATAAATTTCCGAAAATAATTAGTGAGACCTAAAAATCTCTGTAATTGTAACTTGTCTTTCGGTGGATTATAATTTTTTATGGCCTCCGTGTGTCGCGGACTAAGTGTAATTCCATTAGCCGAAATTATATATCCTAAAAATTCGATTTTTCTCCTTAAAAATTTGCATTTCGCGTAATTCAACTCAAAATTGTAACTTTTCAAAATTGTTAAGACTTGTTTTAATATTTCCAGGTTTTCCTCCACCGATTCGGAAGGAATCAGAACGTCGTCGATGTAGACCATGATTTTATCCGCGCGGATTAACGGATTGAGAATCTGAATCAATCGCTTCTGAAACTCCGCGGGTGACTGAGTAACCGAAAGGTAAGCGTGTATACTCATATTGCCCGTCCGGCGTGGCAAATGAGAAATATTTCGTTGAATCTTTATGCACTTTAATCTGATAGAAACTATCTTTAAGATCCAGTAATGTAAATACTCGTCTATTGCTTAATTTCGCGAGACAATCTTCAATTATTGGAAACGGATATTTTTGTTTTACTACCCGACTATTCAAAGGTCTCAAATCTACACATAGTCTTAGTTGTCCGTTTTTCTTTCTTACAGGGACTACTCGAGCGCAGTATGGCGAAACACTGGGCTGAATAATTCCCCGTTTGAGAAGATCATCGGTGATTTTCCTCAACTCTATTCGCTCCGCGTTTGCGAAACGTCTCGGGGCGAAAGCCCGACCTAAATCGACGGGTCTTTTAATTGTACTTGAACTGTGTTATTATCTTCGACAGGTATTATATGTTTGTTTCTAATTTCACAAATAAGTTTATTTAAACGACCTTTGATTTCCGATCCGAAATCTATATTGTGTTTTTGAATTGTTTGTTCTAGGCTGTTGTCTTCGCTGTCTATACAAAGTGGTAAATAGGCAAACAAATTCGCTTTGTCTCGGTCACCTTTCGCGCCTGGCTCATAAACAAAAGTAAGTTTTTCATCGATTAAAAATTCGCGTCCTAATATTATGTCCTCTTGAAATGAATTTGAATCTAGCACGTATAAATTTACTGTAATTATTTTATTTTCTAGGCATTGTATCCCAATGCGACTTTTATATATGCCTAATATATTTAATGGTTCATTCGATAGATTTCTTAACTGACTATTAATTTTTAGTAATTTATTCCCCGCTCCTATATACTGTTCGAAAATACTGTTTTTGATAAATGATACCGGGCTACCTGTGTCTATTAGCGCTACTAAGTCACAATTTTTATTTTCCAGATAATTAATTTTTATAAAAGGATCTGTAACGGTCAAGAGGGTACGCTCCGCCTGAACTACCGCGACGGTATCGGACGCCTGTGGGTCCGCTGTTACGCTCGCCGCCGCTATCCCTGACGGATTTTGCGCTCGCCCGGGAGTTTTCGACTCCTTTCTTTTCAAGATCGGGCAGTCGTATCGCCTATGCCCTTTCTCTTTACAATAAAAGCACGATACCTCGTTACGGCACTCCTTATAATTATGCCCTTTTTTCCGCAGTTTCGGCAGGCTCCATCCTTCGGCTTTTGCGGCTGCCCTTGGGACGACGACTTCCTCTCCCATTCCGAGGTGCCCTGGGTGATCGTCCGCATCCGCGTCAAGAAGCCCTCGAGCGTATCGTCGGACACCGCCAGCGCCGTCGCCTTGAGTGTTGTCTGGGGTATCCCGCTCACCAGCAACTGGATCCTGTCTTGGTCGGGTAAGTCGACTCGATGCATTAACGCCAATTTTTCAATTGCGTAATCATCGAACGACTCTTTAGTTGGGGCCCATTTCCTCGCCTCTATCTTCTGCATTGATCTGTAAAATGATATTTTCCTATCGAATATTTTTAGCATTTCTGACCTTAAGCCGATCCAGGACTCCACGGCCGTATCCCCTTGGACGTCGAACCATCTCCTGGCCGACTTGGTCAGCTTGCTGGACGCCGCCAGCAACGTTGCTCCGTCCGTCGCTCCGTGGACCTGTGCCACCTTGTCCACTCTCCGGACCCAGGAGTGGACGTTGTCATCCTCCGTGCCGCCGAACTCCGGGATTTGGTGGGCCAGCGCTTGCACCGCCGATCCTGACGACCACGACTCCGTCGAGCGCCGTCCTGCTTCCTCCGACGGGGACACGCGAGGTGATGTATCCTCTGAAGCCGCCCTCGCCACGTCCACCTGCCGCTGCGCTGGTCTCTCCCCCCTTGGTTCGGACAGTAATTGGAGTATCTGACCTAATTGTTCATGTTGCAGCTGCATTGCCGCTCCCAGTTGTTCGTGTTGCCTCTGCATTGCCGCTAGCATCTGCTTCAACACGTCCGCTGATTCCTGCGAGTCTCTACGCGGCTGCGAACCCTTCGTAGTCTTCGGTATGGCACCCGTCATCGTCTGTTTCGGCGAAGTCAGCTGCATCATCTCCTCGACCGGCCCATGAGTTTCTAGATGGGTCATAATCGAGTCGATGAGCGTATTCCTATTCCCGGTGATCGTCGATACTTAGCCGCTTCAGCCCTCAACTCCTCATGAGAGAGGTTCTCAAGTTGTGCTCTGTCCATCTTTCCTCGTGCTCGGGTCTTCACCATACAGGTAGAGTCTCTTAACGATTTTTTTAAAAAAGCCGTTGGGTTTGTTTAATAACTCTTTTTTTCAATGTATTCTAGCCGCCTTTATTTCTGATCCTCTATGAGGCCTGAGCTGCATCCCACTTCTGAAGATGTAAGATACTCGGAGATGTAAGGATGGTACTTCAAATAAAGAAAACTCGATACGACCAAGTTAAATGGTAAAGAGACAAGAGATATAAAATCACTTTATTCTCGAATCTTCGTTAGTATTACAGTTCTAAAGACTCCCGCACGTATTTGAATAACTACAATCTCGCGCTTCTCGATAGAGAGTCCTCGCCTTGTTGCTGGTCTTTCTGGAGCAGAGCTGACGATCGGCGCCCCTCCCCTGCTTCGCTCCTGTCTTGCGCCTGCTCGGGTGCGCACGCAACAATCAGCTGTCGATGACGAGGATTACGTAGGACGACGACATCCGCCGCCGGAAGTGCGTAGATTCCTTTCAATATGAATAGTAAAATTGCACAATTAAAATAAATTTAACTTTATTTAAGTAAATTCAATATTTTTTATTTTCTGGTTAATTGTACTGAATTAAAAATAATTTAGACAAATCAAATAAAATTTATGTTAATTTTATTAAATATTTGCAAATGGACGCCGAAGAACAACGGAAAGCGCAGCAAGTAAGCCCGTTATAGACTCGGTCGTTCGATCGCGATAACGATGTCGATACACGATTTCGCGACGCGATTGAATTTATAAGATAATTAACCACGTAAAAATACTTACTCTCGTACTGTCGAGGATCGGCGATGAGCGCGCAAACAATAATCACAATTTATTTAGCAAACTTTATTTAGCAAGACACAGGCTGTGCCACTTACGAAACGAGCTACATGCCAAGATGGCCGAGACGTATGGTTCGGCTCGACTCGAATCGACTCGGCTCGACTCGACTCGACTCGGCTCGACTCGGCTGGGAGCTCGGCTGGGTTACGGGACCCGGCAACCCTCACCGCCAGCGCTACGTGAGCGTGTTGCACGTTGCGTATATGGCGTGTTGCACGTTCCGTATATGTCGGTAAGTCTGCTGTTGTGTGGAGTAAGCTTTTTTGATTGGTGGCGATCAACGTTGGCGTTTTCTAATAGGGTACGTAAGGCCGGTATTCATAGTCCGTTCTAATTTCAAGACCGTCTTAAGTAATGTCTTAAGATGCAAATACGGCTCTGTGATTGGTTAATCATATCTTAAGATTGTACTTAAGACATTCTTAAATATAAGAACCGACTATGAATACCGGCCTATGTGTGATATTAATGCATGTTGTTTTTCATTGCACGTGGTGTTGGAAAATAGTATAATATTGTTAATTAAAGTTTTTGTGTGTATATACGTGTGTCTAATATTAGTTTTACATTCTAAATTGCGTTTCTTCTTCTTTCTCGCATGTGCTTTTACGAGCAGCGTTAATAAATATATATATTTGTTTAATCCACGAATATGTTGGAGCAGGACACGCCGAGGGGACGAAAGTTCCAAACACGAAGCTATAATGCGTGTGATAGATATTCGCCTTATAGCTTTGTGTTTGGCAAAATCTTCCTCCCATGCATCTCACCCAACAAGGTAACTACAAGGTAAGTATTTTTTTCCATTTTTTTGAGTTAATTAAAGTAAATTCTATAAATTCTTTTATTTTCTGTTCAACTGTAGTAAATTTTGGATATTGTTAAGAATTTGAGTAAATTAAAGTAAATTGTGAGTAAATTTGATCAAATTTTGTATTTTCTGGTAAATTCTGGTGAATTTGGAACAATTTTTAAGAGATTTTGTTAAATTCTATCAAATTCTGCATTTTCTAACTTTATTTTATTATATTTACAACAATTTTCATTCATTTTAGTACATTTAACTAAATTCGAGCAAATTTGGTATTTTCTGGTAAATTCTGGTGAATTTTAACAATTTAAAAGATTTTTGGTTTAATTCTATCAAATTCTGCATTTTCAAACTTTATTTCATTGCATTTACAACAATTTTCATTCATTTCACTACATTTGACTAAATCTCGCATGTGACTTTACAAGCATTGTTGAATATAATTACCACTTTCGTTTACAAGTATTCGAGAAAGGTTGGATAATGACTTCCGAAAGAGTGAAGTTTTCCAATCTTTCTTTTTGTTTTATCACCGTTTTAAGACATTTTGAAGTCTTTTGATACGAGCGCCTTCTTCCCGCAACACTTTATAACTTTTTTCAGTTCTTTGATACGAGCGCCTTCTTCTCGCAACACTTTATACGAATAGAATTTTTTTCAGTCTTTTGATACGAGCGCCTTCTTTCCGCAACACTTTATAAGTTTTTTCAGTCTTTTCATACGAGCGCCTTCTTCCCGCAACACTTTAGACGAAGAGGAGAAGAAGCAAGCAAATTTTTTTTTCATTTTCTCGCATGTGACTTTACAAGCATTGTTGAATATAATTACCACATTTGTTTACAAGTATTTATTAAAGATAGAATAACCACTACGGAAAGAGTGTAGTGGTTGTTCTATCTTTAATTTTGTTTTATCACCATTGTAAGAAATTTAATGTCTAAATATTTTATTTTAAGATTCGACCATTATAGGTGAAAATACAGAAATTACATGTACCGCAGAAATTAATTTTATGTATCAAATACCCTAAATGAATAAATAACTCAATCCTACATATAATATCTTGTACAACTTGTAAAATGCAAGTTATACATGCCACAATTTAATGTCCAAACACTTCATTTCAAGATTCGACCATTATAGGTGAAAATACAGAAATTATATGTATCGCAGAAATGAATTTTATTTATCAAACACCCTAAATGAATAAATAACTTAATCCTACATATAATATCTTGTACAACTAGTGAAATTCAAGTTATGCAGGCCACAATTTAATGTCTAAACACTTTATTTGAAGATTCGACCATTATAGGTGAAAATACAGAAATTATATGTATCGCAGAAATGAATTTTATTTATCAAACACCCTAAATGAATAAATAACGCAATCCTACATATAATATCTTGTACAACTAGTAAAATGCAAGTTATACATGGCACCATTTAATGTTCAAACACTTTATTTCAAGATTCGACGATTATAGGTGAAAATACAGAAATTATATGTATCGCAGAAATGAATTTTATCTATCAAACACCCTAAATGAATAAATAACGCAATCCTACATATAATATCTTGTACAACTTGTAAAATGCAAGTTATACATGCCACAATTTAATGTCTAAACACTTAATTTTAATATTCGACCATTATAGGTGAAAATACAGAAATTACATGTATCGCAGAAATGAATTTTATATATCAAACACCCTAAATTAATAAATAACTGAATGTATGAATGAAGTCCTATTGTCTACATAATTGAAATCTTTATTATTATGTAATCATTTTATATAACTTAAAATGTTCTAAATTGTAGTAAATTGTAGTAAATTTATTAAAATAAATGTCATTAATGTTAACTTTTGTAAATTGTTATAAATTTTGGTTTTTTGTAATAAATTGTTCTAAAATTTGGTTAATTTTCGACTATTTTATTACATTGCAGTTAATATAAGTAAATTGTGTACAAGTTTATTTTTTGTGATTGATTCTACTCAATTGTTAACAATTTTGACGAATCGTAAAATTTCGTTTATTCAATGTAGTTTTAGATTCTAAATTTCGTTTCTTCTTCTTTCTCGCATGTGCTTTTACGAGCAGCGTTACATATATATATTTGTTTAATCCACGAATATGCTGGAGCAGGAGGGGACGCCGAGGGGACGAAAGTTCCAAACACGGAGCTATAATGCGTGTGATAGATATTCGCCTTATAGCTTTGTGTTTGGCAAAATCTTCCTCCCATGCATCTCACCCAACAAGGTAACTACAAGGTAAGTATTTTTTTCCATTTTTTTGAGTTAATTAAAGTAAATTCTATAAATTCGTTTATTTTCTGTTCAACTGTAGTAAATTTTGGATATTGTTAAGAATTTGAGTAAATTAAAGTAAATTGTGAGTAAATTTGATCAAATTTTGTATTTTCTGGTAAATTCTGGTGAATTTTTAACAATTTTTAAGAGATTTTGTTAAATTTTATGAAATTCTGTATTTTCAAATTTTTTTATTTTATTATATTTACAACAATTTTCATTCATTTCACTACATTTTACAAATTTCGAGCAAGTTTGGTATTTTCTGTTTAATTGTAGTGAATTTTTAACTATTTTTACGAGATTTTGTTAAATTCAATCAAATTCTGCATTTTGTCACTGTATTATTATATTTATAACAATTTTCATTAATATTTATACATTAAACTAAAAGGCTCGACTCTGCTGGGAGGTCGGCTCGGCTAGGCGGCATGCCAATCTTGACTGCTACGACCACGGCGTGTTGCACGTTCCGTATATGGCAGTCAGCTGTTTGCAAGTTTTTTGATCATTTGTTTTGACGATCAACGTTGCCGTTTGTTTATAGGTACGTAGGTGTAATATAAATGCATGTTTATTAACTAAATTTTAGTAAATTTTGTTTTTTCTTGTAAATTATACTGAATTTTGTGCAAATCTATTTTTTGGCGTACTAATTTTTTATTCGTTGATTTTGCAAGACAATGCCTCGTCGACCTGTCGTTACAATCCGTGATTATTTAACGGATGACGTTCCCGATATAGAGCGAGCGAGGAGAGATTTATTGGGTAAGTATATATTTGTCAATGAAAGATATAACATCTCGTCACAATTGTTTCTATTTTGTTCGATTTGATGTTATAGACGCGGATAGGCGGCGCCTCCAAATTAATATTGAACTAAAGAAATTGCGCTTTCAAATTTTGTTGAGGGGCCACCTCGACGAGAGGGTGAGGCGCAACTTGCGTGCCAAAATTGTCGACCTCATTCGTGAGTTAGAGCGGTGCGAGAGGCTGCAAAAGAGCCTCACGATTATGATTAGGATTTTGCAAACGCAACTTCAACAATTTTTATTGTTCTATGTTAGTGATGTTCTGCATAAATAAATTATAACTACATTTTGTCGCCTTTTTTATTATTTTTTCTCCTTTTCCTTGTTTAAAGTGTTTTCATTAATTTCAGTACATTTAACTAAATTCGAGCAAATTTGGTTTTTTCTGGTTAATTCTGGTGAATTTTTAACAATTTTTAAGATATTTTGTTAAATTCTATCAAATTCTGCATTTTCTAACTTTATTTTATTATATTTACAACAATTTTCATTAATTTCACTACATTTAACTAAATTCGAGCAAATTTGGTATATTCTGGTTAATTGTAGTGATTTTTAACTATTTTTACGAGATTTTGTTAAACTCTATCAAATTCAGCATTTTCAAACTTTATTTTATCATATTTACAACAATTTTCATTAATTTCAGTTCATTTAACTAAATTCGAGCAAATTTGGTATTTTTTGGTAAATTTTTTACAAATTTTACGAGATTTTCTTTAATTATATCGAATTCTGCATTTTCAAACTTTATTTCATAACATTTATGTAGGTCTTATACTACTATTTTATACTCGTAGAGGTAGGGACAGGTAGTTGGATGCTGAGATGTGCGCAGTGACGAAATTCTTTAGTGCAGTTAACACATTATATTTACATTATTTACAGGTGTTTACGTGTCTGTGTACGGTAGTCGATAGGTACTTATTTCACTAGTCCTCCCCGTTTCTTCGTCTGAGTCCCCTGGTCTTGGTGGGATGTCGTGGCCTCGTCCTTCGTTTGCGTTGCTTGGTCCTGAACGTCTGGCCTGGTCGTTCTCGGCTCTTCCGTCTGCGTACCGACAGCGACAGAACGAGATGGTGACCGTGTCTGAAGTGACTGCGGTTGGGTAGTCGATACGACCCGTTCCGGGGTCACGCAGGCCGTCAACAATGTTAGCGGCGACGAAGGGTGCAGAGTCAACTCGGGTTCCGAACTCGTCGTATCTGGCTCGGGAGTCGGCGTGTAGACCCGCTGCGTGGTCTTTGGGTACGGTTTTTCCCCCGGTAGGTGGCCGTCCTTGGAACGCGGGCGTTTAGTACCGGGTCGTGGACGTTTGTCGCTAGATCGCGGGCGTTTGTCGCCGGATCGTGGACGTTTGCCGCCAGTGTCCTTGTTGGAGTCCTGGAATATCCTAACGCCTAGGATTTTGTGCCGTCGTTGCGACCACGGCGTACAGGCGCCAGAGGTAGGCGACGAGTCGCCGGCTCGTTGGCGCGTTACGCCTGTGTCGAGGCGCAGGGCGCCAGAGGCAGGCGAAGAGTCGCCGGATTGTAGGCGCGTAACGCCGGTGTCGAGGCGCAGGGCGCCAGAGGCAGACGAAGAGTCGCCGGATTGTAGGCGCGTAACGCCGGTGTCGAGGCGCAGGGCGCCAGAGGCAGGCGAAGAGTCGCCGGATCGTTGGCGTGTAACGCCGGTGTCGAGGCGCAGAGCGCCAGAGACAGGCGAAGAGTCGCCGGATCGTTGGCGCGTAATGCCGGTGTCGAGGCGCAGGGCGCCAGAGGCAGGCGAAGAGGCGCCGGATCGTTGGCGCGTAACGCCTGTTTGTTGATTCCTCTTGCTGAGGAGATGAAGTGGCGTCGGCTGGGTTCGCCTGCGAGCCGTAGCTTCCTCCAGAGGAGGAAGATTTTCCTTAGCGCCCAGAATTTTGCTGTCTCTTCTGTCTTCTTTCTGGTGGAGCGTCGAGCGCTTGTAAAAATGCGTGGGCAGATTCTGTTTTTCTCTGCGGGGGTCCCCTTTATATACCCGATTAACTGTTTCTTACTTTCGGGAAAGGAAACTTGGCGTGCGACGCCTAGCGGAGGTTTTTGGTACTGCGCGGCGCGCGTTTATGTAGCCTCCGCGCCGTCTTTCATCTTCGGATTAGTTAGCCGGCGCGCGCCGCCTAGCGGCGGCGACGGAAGCGTCGCCGCGCTTCTTGTGGCGAGTACCGCCACAATTTACAACAATTTTCATTCATTTCACTACATTTAACTAAATTATACACAATTTAATGTCTAAACACTTTATTTCAAGATTCGACCATTATAGCTGAAAATACAGAAATAACATGTATCGCAGAAATGAATTTTATCTATCAAACACCCTAAATGAATAAATAACTCAATCCTACATATAATATCTTGTACAACTAGTGAAATTCAAGTTATGCAGGTCACAATTTAATGTCAAAACACTTTATTTCAAGATTCGACCATTATAGGTGAAAATACAGAAATTTCACATATCCCAACAACATCTTAAATAATGGATATCTAATAACACAAATAAGATGCTGAATTCTCATTGCAGCATCTCGTATAAATCATGAAGTAGAGCCATTATATATTATCGAAAAGTGCCAAATACACGAAATTCACAATTCGACCAAAATAGGTATAAATTCAAAACTCTCATGTATCGCATAAGTCAATATTGTAAATTTATCAATGGAAAAGAATAATAAATTGAATCTTGAGTATATAATCTTATATAATTAATAACATCCAAGCTATTTATACCTACATTAAATGTCAAAACACTTTATTTCAAGATTCGACCATTATAGGTGAAAATACATAAATTTCACATATCCCAACATCTTCAATAATGGATATCTAATAACAGGAATAAGATGATGAATTCTAACTGCAGCATCTCGTATAAATCATGAAGTAGAGCCATAATATATTATCAACAAGTGCCAAATACACGAATTTCACAATTCGACCAAAATGGGTATAAATTCAAATTTATCATGTATCGCATAAGTCAATATTGTAAATTTATCAATGGAAAAGAATAATAAACTGAATCTTCAGTATATAATATTGTATAATTAATAAGATCCAAGTTATTTATACCTCAATTAGATGTCAAGACCCTTTATTTAAAGATTCGACCATTATAGGTGAAAATACATAAATTTCACATATCCCAACATATAAAATACAAGTTTATACTTTACAAGTTTATATTTTGTGGTAGATTCTACTCAATTGTTAACAATTTTGACGAATCGTTGTAAAATTTCGTTTATTCAATGTAGTTTTATATTCTAAATTGCGTTTCTTCTTCTTTCTCGCATGTGCTTTTACGAGTAGCGTTAAATATATATATATGTTTCATCCGCGATTATCCTGGAGCAGGACACGCCGAGGGGACGAAAGTTCCAAACAGGGAGCTATAGCGCGTGTCATCGATATTCGTGCTATAGCTTGCTGTTTGGCATAATCTTCCTCCCATGCATCTCACCCAACAAGGTAACTACAAGGTAAGTATTTTTTTTCCTTTTTTTCGAGTTAATTTAAGTAAATTGTATTACATTTCTTTTTTTCTGCTAAATCGTAGTAAATTTTGGACAATTGTTAAGAATTTTAGTTAATAAAAGTCAATGTGAGTAAATTGTATCAAATTTGGTATTTTGTTAGTAAATTGTTAACTGTTTAGGACTTGTTTTAATAAATTAAAACAAACGTAAGTACATTTGATCAAATTTTGTATTTTGTATTACATTCTACAAAATTGGGGACAATTGTAATAAATTCTAGTTAATGAAAGTAAATTGCAGTTAATTTATGTAAATTGTATACAAGTTTATATTTTGTGGTATATTCTACTCAATTTTTAACAATTTTAAGGAATCGTAAAATTTCGTCTATTCAATGTAGTTTTAGATTCTAAATTGCGTTTCTTCTTCTTTCTCGTATGTGCTTTTACGAGCAGCCTTAAATATATATATATGTTTCATCCACGAGTATTCTGGAGCAGGACGCGCCGAGGGAACGAAAGTTCCAAACACGGAGCTATAAGGCTGTGATAGATATTCGCCTTATAGCTTTGTGTTTGGCATAATCTTCCTCCCATGCATCTCACTCAACAAGGTAACTACAAGGTAAGTATTTTTTTCCATTTTTTTGAGTGAATTAAAGTAAATTCTATTTTCTGGTAAATTCTGGTGAATTTTTAACAATTTTTAAGAGGTTTTGTTTAATTCTATCAAATTCAGCATTTTCTAACTTTATTTTATTATTTTTACAACAATTTTCATTCATTTCACTACATTTAACTAAAAGGCTCGACTCGTCTGGGAGTTCGGCTAGGCGGCATGCCAATCTTGACTGCTACGACCACGGCCTGTTGCACATTCCGTATATGGCAGTCAGCTGTTCTGCAAGTGTTTGGCGATTCTGCAAGTGTTTTGCGATTTTTGTTGGCGATCAACGTTCCCGTTTCTTCATAGGTACGTAGGTGTAATATAAATGCATGTTGGGTTTCATTGCACGTGGTGTAGGAAAATAGGTGAAGAATGTTAAACTATTAAATTTAATGGGAATGCATGTTGCTTTTTCTCTTACGTAATGTTAAAATATAGGTTATGATTCTGTGAAAGGTTTTTGTAGCAAGTACCTAAGTGTAATATTGTTATTAAATTTTACCTACTTTTCAACAATTTAAATAAATTTAACTAAATTGTAGTCTATTTTGTTTAATTTTGTATTTTATAATAATTCCTACTAAATTTGCGACAATTGTACACAATTTCTGTTTATTTCTCTAAATTTTACTAATTCTATCAAATTTGGTATCTTCTTATTTAATTCAATTAAGTTTTCAACAATTTAAAAACATTTTTTTACATTTAAACTTATTTCTGTAAAATTTTGTATTTTATAGTAATTTTTAGTAAATTTTTCACAATTGTAAAGAATTGAAGTTTATTCAAGTTAATTTAACTTTATTCTATCAAATTTGGTATCTTGTTATTTAATTCTATTAAGTTTTCAACTATTTTAATACATTTTTTTTAATTTTAATTCCGAGCCTTCTAACTCTTCAACGGTTCGAGATACGAGGTCGGACAAGACGACCTTTTTTGTACATCTCTAAGAGATGTACAAGATAGGACTAACGCCGATCTCGTATCTCGTATCGTTCAGGAGTTGGGAGACTATTTATCGTTTGTTATCTTTTAATTCTCATTTCAGTAATCCAGCATGCCCCTCAATCCCGACCGACGGACACGCCTCCACGTTCTTGCTTATTGGTTGTGGGAGGACGCTCTCATGGAGGAGGCCGCTAGGCAAGCGGACATCGCAGACCGGGATACTGCGAGTGTCGGTACGTAGATTGAATAACTTAATTTTGGCTTACCCTTAAAATATTTCTTCAGTTTCAGAAAATACTCCAGACGCTGAATTAATGGACTTCCTCGACAGTATCCCGAGGGATGTCCGCATCGAGGCCATCGAACGAATGCGGCGAGCGGAGGGAGATAGACGTCCGAGTGGTAAGTACATATTTCTTTACATTGAATCCCATCCCATCGCGGTTAAATATTTAATAATTTTTTTATTTTTCAGCAACCAATATGGAGAGTGCGCGCCGCCTCGTTCAGTACCTTCCCATGGAAATGCAGGCGGAGGCAAACCACTTTCTACAGTGGTCCATGGGCGGTAGGAGCGAGGTGCAGCGCGAGGTCGGCGCATCCGGTGGTAGGTATATTTTCAATAATTTTTATTAATCCGTTACAGGATATTTATTATTTTTCATCTTTTCAGGAACGAGTCCTAATGTGTCGGACGTGTCGGACGACACATTAGGGCTCATCGAGAGCTTTCCACTGGAGGAGCGCGCGGACCTCTGGCGCCTCTACGAGAGGGGCGTGGAGGCAGGTAGGTGGGCGGAGAGACGGGCGAGGGAGAGAGAGGAAGAATAGAAAAATTATTTTTACATTTATTTAATAAATTATATAATCATTTTATCCATTTTATATCTTTTATTTTATCCATTTTATCCTTTTTATCCATTTTATATTCTTTTATTTTATAACATTTTAAAACAATATATATAAATATCTCCCCTATATGGTGATTTTTTTGTATCTTGATGATCATCGACACGCTGTATCTCGGGAACGCTGGAAGATACGCGAGTTTTAATCGCGGGGTCGGTCTAGGCTCAAGGAAGCCTTCTCGCTCGTGATTGGTGGGTTTCAAAAAATAGCGATATCTCGGGAACGGTAGGCGATAGAGGATTTTTTTCGGCGGGGTCCTTCTACGTTCGTGGAAGGCTTCTCACACTTGATTAGTTGATTTTCATAATCGCGATATCTCAGGAACGGTACGTCGCGGATGAATGGTTAGAAGCGCGATTGATCACGTTTGCGACCACGTAAATGTTGATGGAATAATAAAAAAAAAAATAAAAAATTGTTTTTTTAATTTTGTATAATATTTATTTCACATAATTAAGGATCGAAACTTGAGGGACTGGAAGGGGCCAATAGTATCTTGCATCACGCGAAACCCGATCGCTGTGCGACAGATAGGTTCGGAGATATTAATTAAAAAAATATTTTTGTATTTATTTAATTATATTTTTTCTATCAAACATTAAGGGACGAATCTTGCAGGGTCCAAGGGGTTCGATGGTACTTACTTTGTGGCGAAGGAAGATAGCTGTGCGACATGTAGTTTCCGAGTTATTAATTTTTAAATTTTTTTCCTTTTTATTCAATTTCGTTTTTATTTACAAAGATTAAGGGACCAAACTTATAGGGTACAAGGAGTTGGATGGTACCTACTTTGTCGCGAAGGAAGATAGCTGTGCCACTTGTAGTTTCCGAGTTATAAATTTTTAAAGTTATTTGGTTTTTATTTAATAAAATTTTTATTTACAGAGATTAAGGGACGAAACTTGCAGGGTCCAAGGGGATCGATGGTACCTACTTTGTCGCGAAGGGAGATAGCTGTGCGACTTATAGTTTCCGAGTTGTGCATTTTTGAAAATTTAAAAAATTTTTTCCAAGTCCAAAGGGGTGTTGAGACAGTCGGAAATTGATCTCTATACGTATATACGTATGGGTAGGGAATGAAAAGTTACGCATTCTGGACCTACAAATTACAATTGAATTTTTTTTTTTTTTTCAAGTACCATTGGGGTAATATTGATCCGGAAAATTCATAGAAATAAGTGTATATCAATCGATAGAGAATAGAAATTTACGCATTGTGGACGGACAAATTATATTGATTTATTTATTTATTTATATGTTTATGTAGGCATTTTATATAATTCTCGCGAGAGATAGATCGAGTCTTTAACCGGCAGTATTATGTTATTCGACTTTGTATCTCTGTGTGTCCCCGTATTATTTATTTTTGCGTCCGTTTATTTTGAGAGCTGTATCTCCTTGAGGATATTGTCTTCCTCAGGAGAAGTAACGAGATATCCACCTCTATCCCGATTCTATTAAATAATTCTAATTGGCCCGTCGGTTCGGGGTGGGGAAGGTTTAAGGACCTTACGTATAAAACGCGTTGATTTTCGGGGAACGCTCTCTTTTTCCAAGCTCCGAGAATACAGCAGAGATACAGCGAAGAAATCAGCGATCTAAAGAAAGCGACACATCTTTTGCCGTTAACGAGGCTACTACATATATCCGATACCGAACACGCAATAAACATATATCAATATCGTAAAGATATTTAATTAATACGTTGACAATCCCGACCTTTCCTGACATATATAATTATTCGGAGGATTTCCATCAACCGCCTACAGTTATCAGAAGTGGGATCCGAAGGTCACAGCTCCTATTATCGGGAGGCTTAGCGAGGTAAGCCGTTATTGTTTCGGAGCGAGGCGTCGGGAACGCGGAGTGCGTGATATATATATATATATTGATTCCCGTCGGGTATCGAGAACTTCCGCGCTTCAAAAGATTTTGTGCGGACATTAGTTTTCGCGTGAGCGCGTCGGTGTGTCGTTTGATTTTCGGTTTCGGATAGACGCTCGAAATGGAATCGGGAAACGATATGACCGTGGTCGAGTTGAAGGAGGCTCTCCGCCAACGGGGACTACCCACGAGCGGAACTAAAATCGAATTAATAAAACGATTAGACGAGTATAATCTGAACGTATGGGGCGAGCTAGAGACGGCGTGGAGGGGTGCCCAGCAAGGAGCCGATCCGAGTCCCGGGGGCGTGCGTCAGCCGACGGAGGAGGACGGCGAGGTCGAGGCGTCGGCGGCGAGCGGTGAGGCACGGGTGCTGGGGGACAGGAGATCGACGGCCCCTGTCATGGAGGAGCGCCTTGGCGGAATGAGGCAGGAATTGGAGCTGCTGAGACGAGAGAAGGAGTGCTGGGAGAGAGAGCAACTGTTAATGCGGCGAGAGTTGGAGATCCTGAGGAACTCTCCCGCGACGAGAAGCGCAGCATCGGAGGGCAGCGTTACGTTAGCTTCGGGTGGTGTCAGAAACATCCGAGAGCTACTGCCAGAATTTGACGGAGCCGACAATACCTTTTGGCGATGGAGACAGCAACTACAGCTATTGCGGCACACATACAGCTTGGATGAAAATTCAACACGGATACTGGTCAGCTCGCGATTAAAAGGACGCGCGCTGTCATGGTTTTACTCGAGGGCCTAGTACCTTGTGCTGGGCGTGGAAGAATTGCTCAGCGAGATGGAGCGAATGTTTGATCTGCGGCCAGGCAAATTGGCCATGAGACGGGAATTCGAGTCCCGGTTGTGGAGAGGAGGCGAATCATTTTGTGACTATTACCACGATAAAATGATTCTGGCCAACCGAGTGCCTATCGCCGAGGACGAGATCTTGGATTATATAATCGAGGGAGTAACGGATCAACAATTGCGAAACCAGGCCCGCATGTTAAATTGCCGAGCGGGGATCGATTTATTGAGGGCATTCGAGAAGATTCAGCCTGAAGGAGGGAGAGCGAGCGAGCCTAAGACGAGGAAGGACGGATCGAGGAACGCCGGCGGCAGGAAGACGGAGACACCGACGGCCGGCGGGGTGAAAAAGTGCTACCGGTGCCATGAGGCGGGGCACATCGCGGCGCAGTGCAAGCGGGCGACGGCGAAAAGAGCGTGTTACGTGTGCGGTTCGACGGAGCATATGGCGAGGGAATGCTCCAAGCGTAGCCAAGTTTCGGCGTCGGAAGCGCCTAATAAAAACGTTGCGCGTGCCGCTACGACACATGTCGTTAATCCGGTCGATCTGCCTAAGCCTTACATGGTGCGCGTAAAAATCACACCCGAGAGCGATAGTTGTGTGTACGTGGTTGACGCGATGATCGATTCGGGATCGCCTATTAGTTTGGTGCGCAGCGACGTGATTCCGTGCGAGTCAAATTGCGACGAGAAAACCGAGCGCCCGTTTTGCGGGATCAACGGCTCGCGGCTGAAGGTCAGTGGCGAATTTTTCGGGCGATTAGAGGTTGGCGGCGTGCAGGTCGAATTGAAATTTTACGTAGTACCCAACGACACGATGGCATTAGATGTTCTCCTCGGGAGAGATTTTTTGAGTTGTCCGCAGCTGCACGTCACCTTCGGTGAAACGATTAAAATAACAGGCGCCGAGGAAACGCGTGCGATTGACTCGCTAATGCATATCGACTGCGACGATGGTTTTGTTCGTGCGCGCGATGAAATAAAGATCAATCCGGCGGTCGGCGGGGATGTGTCGGCGCGAATTCGCGAAGCATACAAATCGCGTTATCTAGAAAAGATGCAAAGAGAGGAAAATGCATCCGAGTTTGAGATGATTATCGCGCTTAAGCATGAGCAACCCATAAGCTCGCGACCGCGTAGACTATCTTTTGCGGATAAAGAAATATTGCGCGAGATTCTGGACGATTTACTGAAAAGATCGATAATTCGCCCGAGTAGCTCCCCGTACGCGAGTCCGATTGTTCTCGTGAGAAAAAAAGACGGTAGTTGCCGGTTGTGCGTGGATTATCGCGACTTAAATAAAATCACCGTACGCGATAATTTTCCGACCGAGCTGATCGACGATAATATTGATCGCTTGCAGGGCAAGGTGTACTTTTCCATTTTAGATTTAAAAGACGGGTTTCATCACGTGAAAATCCACGAATCATCCGTGAAGTATACTTCGTTCGTGACACCGCTGGGGCAGTTCGAGTATTTACGGATGCCCTTCGGTTTGGCTAACGCTCCGCGCGTCTTTCAGCGTTTCGTGCATACGGTTTTCGAGTCGCTGATCCGCGAGAACAAAATATTGATTTACCTTGACGACCTACTGATCGCGACAAAAGATACAGACGAGCATATCGAGATATTGTCGAGAGTTTTTGAGGCGGCGAGTAAGAATCAATTAAAGTTCAAGCTCGATAAGTGTCACTTTGCCCAAACAGAAATCAAATATTTAGGTTATTGCGTGAGCCGGTGCGGTATTCGGCCGAGCGACGAAAACATTACTTCCGTTATTGAGTATCCGGTGCCGCGTAACGCCAAGGACGTACACAGGTTTGTTGGGTTGGCTAGTTATTTTCGTCGGTTTATCCCTAATTTCTCTTTGTTAGCGAAACCTCTGTATGATTTGATAAGAAAGGACGCGAGATTTAAATTTGAGGCTCTGGAAAACGCGGCGTTCGAGACGCTCAAGCGTCATCTATCCAGTAAGCCGGTTCTCGCGATTTATTCGCCGCAGGCGGAAACCGAGCTGCACTGCGATGCGAGTGCGAGCGGATTCGGCGGTATTTTACTGCAGAAACAAAGCGATAATTCATGGCGTCCAATTTCGTTTTGGAGCCAACGAACCACACCCGCCGAATCGAAATATCACAGCTTCGAGCTGGAATGTCTTGCGGCTGTATACGCTCTAAAAAGTTTTCACATATATCTTGCGGGACGAAAATTTAGAATTATTACGGATTGCGACAGTTTCCGATTGACTCTTAATAAAAAAGACGTAAATCCTCGGATCTCGCGCTGGGCTTTATTCCTGCAGAATTATAATTATGAGATCATTCACCGTCCGGGAAAGCGAATGAGTCATGTTGACGCGCTTAGTCGTTGCCACAGTGTACTTGTGCTCGAGGGCAGTACGTTTGAAAGAACATTATCCGTCTGCCAGGATCGCGATGCCGAGATCCGGGAGATACAAAAAAAACTCGAGAAAGGTGATGTGAAGTACTTTGAGTTGCGAGACGGTTTGGTGTACCGTAAAGACCGAAATAAAAAATTGCTTTTTTATGTGCCGCGTACTATGGAATCGAACGTAATTCGGACGTGTCACGATGACCTCGGTCATGTAGGGATCGATAAAGTAATCGAGAGCGTCGCGAGGGTTTATTGGTTTCCTCGAATGCGAGAAAAGGTACGAGAGTACATAGATAATTGTCTAAAATGCATTGAATTCTCTCCGTCTAGTGGGAAGGCGGAAGGGTACTTACATAGTCTACCGAAAGAAAATTTGCCATTTGCAACCGTGCATATCGATCATATGGGCCCGTTAGAAAAGACCGGACAGGGCTACCGATATTTATTTGTGATAGTGGACGCATTCACTAAGTTTTTAAGACGTTACCCTTGCAAAACCACGAAGACGGAGGAGGTATTGAGGCACCTTGGCGGATACTTTCGTTCGTATAGTAAACCGAAACGTTTGATCTCTGACAGGGGGACTTGCTTCACGTCCGAGGTATTCGAGGAATATTTAAAAAACGAAACTATCGAACAGGTGTTGACGGCCGTTAGTACACCGCGAGCGAACGGACAGGTCGAGCGATATAATAGAGTAATCACCCCAATGCTGGCAAAATTAAGCGAAACGCCATTTAAATGGGACCGTGCATTAGAACGGGTGGAGTTTTCCTTAAACAATACTGTTTGTCGAACGACCGGCGAAACTCCAGCCCGCTTGTTATTCGGTCGAGAGCAGCGGGGTGATATGAACGATTCTCTTCGAGAAATGATAGAGAAGGATAGCGACGCGGAGCGAAATTTTGATCTGCTCCGAGAAAAAACGTGCGAAAAAATAGACGAAGCGCAGCGGAAATGCGCCGAGCGATACAATTTAAGAAGAAAAGCTGCTCGAAGATACAGCGTCGGCGATTATGTGGAAATACGCAATGTGGAAACCGCGGCAGGTATAAATAAAAAATTGATACCAAAGTATAAGGGCCCGTATGTTGTTAAAAAAGTCTTAGACTACGATCGTTTTGTTGTCACCGACGTTGACGGGTTTCAGCTGACTCAGCGGCCCTACACAGGAATATTCGCGCCGGATCAGATGCGTCCGTATATACGTGTCTAATAATTATTTGTATTTATAATCTCATATTTTGACTAGCATGGAACTCTGTAAATAAAGCGCTTATTTGACCGGGACGGTCAAAAAGTCAGAATGGCCGAGCTGTAGGCATTTTATATAATTCTCGCGAGAGATAGATCGAGTCTTTAACCGGCAGTATTATGTTATTCGACTTTGTATCTCTGTGTGTCCCCGTATTATTTATTTTTGCATCCGTTTATTTTGAGAGCTGTATCTCCTTGAGGATATTGTCTTCCTCAGGAGAAGTAACGAGATATCCACCTCTATCCCGATTCTATTAAATAATTCTAATTGGCCCGTCGGTTCGGGGTGGGGAAGGTTTAAGGACCTTACGTATAAAACGCGTTGATTTTCGGGGAACGCTCTCTTTTTCCAAGCTCCGAGAATACAGCAGAGATACAGCGAAGAAATCAGCGATCTAAAGGAAGCGACACATCTTTTGCCGTTAACGAGGCTACTACATATATCCGATACCGAACACGCAATAAACATATATCAATATCGTAAAGATATTTAATTAATACGTTGACAATCCCGACCTTTCCTGACATATATAATTATTCGGAGGATTTCCATCAACCGCCTACATTTATATATTTTATTTTATTTTATTTTATTTTATTTTATTTTATTTTATTTTATTTTATTTTATTTTATTTTTTAAATTTTTTTTCTATTTTTTTTGTTTTTTATTTTTTTTTCCTGACAAGGCTCATCCTGACCACAGGATATCCTTTTTTTTTTTTTTTTTTTTTTTTATCGTCTGGAAAATGCGCAACCGCATACCCACCCGCCTCGGGGGAGGCAAGGTGGGTTATGTGGGGCTGGGGGTAAAAGCGACCCCCGACCCACTAAAAACCAGACGGCGACACTCGGCCTTGCGAGATGTTCTCGGGAACCGCTAAAGCATAACATCCAAGAACATCTCAGGCTGCGCGGTTTTTTCGCGCCCTTCTCGCGAGGAGGGAGACAATTGTCTCACTCCTCGTGAGGAGAGGTGGGTGTCGCGCCACACTCTCCTCCTCACGGGGGACTGCGTGCAATGACCCACAAGTCCCCCGACTTGTGGCTCTGCAGTCCCCGTAAATCCCACTTAACTGTGGGATTTACTCCATCCTCATGACTGAGGATGGTGGTCCATGAGACTGACTATGCGTCAGTCTCCATCGCCTCCGCCTCTTTCCTCACACTGGCCGGTTTCATCCGGCCAGAGGACGGTGCTGATGGCCCGGCAGGGACTCGCTTCGCCGCGAGTGTACCGGGCTTTTTCGCCTTCGTAATCGCCTGCTTCGAGGGGGCGGCCGTGGCCATCCTCTCCGCAAGCGGCACGTCCTCCTTCCGCCTCGAGGGTGGTCTGGGTTTGCACCCTCTGCCACCCAATCGGTGTCCGGCTGGCAAACCAAGGTCGGCGCAAGCCAGGCACTTGGGTTGCGCCGAACACCCCTTAGCGCTGTGACCCAGCTCTCCGCACCGGTAGCAGGCGGTGCTGCGGTCGACTGCTGCCTTGCACCGGGCCCGGACATGACCATGTCCGAGACACCGGTAGCAAAAGACGGATCGAGCCTTCAGGGTCTCTATCCTGACCCTGCTCCACCCAATCTGCAGCTTCCCTTCTCTGGCCAGTTTGCTGGCCGCCGATACCGGGCAGCTGACCCAGGCTGAGCCTGGGCCAATGTCAGTGCTGCGCCGGATCTCCCCCACTCGGATGAGCTCCTCTAAACATCCCGTCTCCGTGGCGATTGCCAGGGAGACATCCTTGGAGGTGGAGGCCACGTCGAGGCCCCGGACCCTCAGCTCCGCGGTCTACTGGGGCTGCGTGACCCTCACCCCCTCCTTCTCTCCAAATACCTCTCTCATCCGCTCAGCCAACTGCCGAGCTTTCGAGAGACGGTCCTTACCGGGGATCTCGATGACGAGACCCCCCATCATCGATGGCCTGAGCCTCGACCCCACGATGCCGAGGTCTTGGAGGGAGATCTTCTCCCTCGCCTCGCCCATCACCCGGGCGTAGGACAGGCCACTGCCCTCTTTGTCCGCGATGGTGACCGCAACGGCCGCAGTCGCGGGAGCTCTCGGGCCCTTCTTTCTTTTCTTCCTTGATGTCTTGCGGCGCTTCCTATCTGGCTTCGCCGCCTGACCAGAACCTGTCTGCTCCCCGGCTAGCGGAGCCGCAGACCCCTTGGAAGCCCGTGGTTGCCGCTTATCGACGTTCGCGGACTTCCTACCAACGACTTTTGACCATAGGTCATTCGTGTTCCCCCCCGAGTCTTTAGAGTTCCCCACCGCGAGAGATCCCCCCCCCTTCTTCAACGAAGACGATGGTCCCCCAGCAGCATTTCCCCCCCGTGGAACCTCGGCTGATGGAGGTTTATCCCTCCCTCGAAGTTCTAGCTTCTTACGAAGCTCCCTGTTCTCGTTTCGACACTCCTGCATCGCCGAGATGGAGGAGTCAAGGACTTCCGCCATCTCGGCCCGCGTGTTGTCTACCTCCTGTTTGAGCTCCCCGATTCTACTCAGGAGAGCCTCGACCTCTTGTGCACTAAGCCCGCTAGAGGTCGCGTTATCCTCCACTGTGGTTGGGCCGGGGGAAGTCCCCCTGTCCACCGCTGTCGGAGCTGGAATTGGTGCCGGGATGTTCAGGCACCATTCCGTGTCCCTTATTGGCGGTTCGGTCTCCTCCTCCTGTTCCATATCGACGGCCCTGGCCCTGAGCTTTCGCTTCAGGGCAGGGGGTCGACGCGACGGAGAGACGGAGGCTCTCGCGGTGGCAAGCTCTGCCTTGACCGCCGCGAGCGACCTTTTGAGGTCGTCGATCTCCGCATCCGCCTTCTCCTTCCCACTCTTGAGCGATTGGACGTACGCCTTCAGGGCGCAGAGTTCCTGCGAAGGAACCGGCTCCTCCGAGGCGCTGCGCGCTCTCTCCATTAGGACGCCCAGTGCGGCCTGGACCTCCCGCGCTGCTCTCCTTAACGCCGTGCTAAGGGTCGACTGCAGACCCTTAGATACATCGGAGGTCTTATCAACGGCCATCAGGTGTCGACAAGCCTTCGTGTAAATTTCGGAGGTCTTCTGTGCTTGGAGCACAGCCCTCAACTCCTCCTCCGTGGGAAGGCTGTCCCTTTCCCTAGTACGCTTGGGAGGAGTACTCACGTCCAAAACGTATAATGCCTCCTTCAGGCGTACCTCCTTCTCCAAGATAGCCAGGCGGTCCGCGCGGGCCGCCGTCATACCCGTGTACTCCGAGGTAGTTGGAGGCCGTCCTCGGCCTCTTTCCGCAGCCTCCGCCGCTTTCCTTTGCTCCTCGGAGACTTCCTCCACGTCCACATCCATATCCTCCTCCGCGTCTGAAGACGAGGCGAAGGAGGAAGAATGTTCCCACTGGGGGTCCGGGGAGACATACGCCTGCCCCTTCGTCACAGTGGTGGCCTGACTCCTGCTCTCCCTTTTGGCTAAGGGAGCGGTACTTGAGGAGGTTTTTCCGCCTCGGTCCATCCTTGTTAGCCGCACAACCGGCTGAGAAGTGCTAGCCGTAGGCTTAGGCTTCCCGCGAAGCTGAACGGCTTTAGGCCCATCCTTAGTGAAGCGGATAGCCATTTCACCACGGGAGCTCGCTTCCAACTCCCGTGGAGGCCCGACGTTGGATGACGATGAGGGGGTTGCCGGGACAATACAACCCCTCTCACCGGCCACTGCGGTATCCGACCCCGCTGCGACAGTAATCATCGTCTCTTTCTTTGTGTCCATCATAAGTAATAAGAAAGTTTGGCTTTTCTTTCTGGGGATCCCACCCATAGGACGGTTGGGTACCAACCCTATAGAGCCCGTCCTGCCCTCATTCATATATCCACACACACACGCATACCGCCTTTCCAAACAAGGAAAGGCCTTGTACCAAGAAATCTTGGTACTGGTCGCTCTTAGCACCCAGTACGACAGTGTACTGGGTGAGCCCTCTCACCACGACAAGGTGGCGACCGACGAGAGAGACCACAGGATATCCTGACCCTAGTCACCCTGACCACGTGTGATCCTAACCCCTAATATTCAATTATTTTCTAACTCTTTGGAACCCATGCTAACCCTTTTTTTTTTTTTTTTTTTTTTTTTGACGCTGTGGAAACCTCGTGGTACCACTCATCCCCCGGGTAGGGGATGAGGGTTATGTGGGACTCCTTGTCCCCCATCATCGATACACGAATGTATCGACGGTGGGGTCCAAGACCTACCTCACTAAAACCACAGCGGGTGCCTTCGCGGGCTATTCGGGGGATGGCAAGGAACTGCCGAAGCATTACTTCTTGCCATCCCCAAGCCTTTTCATCCCGGGAGAGCATCTTCCCCGAGAGGAAGATACTCTCCCCCCGCACTTATCGTGCGGTTCTTCGCGGTTACGACGCAGGGGGACACCACCCCCACGTCACGCCCTCCCAAAAAGTTTGGGGGGCGGGGTCACGGCTCGAGTGTTCCCGCTCGAGCCGCCACCCCTGGCTCCCGGAACGAGGCTCCCTCTCTCTCCCAAAGGAAGAAGAGATTCGGCCAGCGCTCCGGGAACCCTACTCCTGGGAACTCCCCCCCAGAAGAGAGGGGAGAACCCCGCAGGCAGCGCCACCCTCCCACCGGCGCTCTAAGGCACCGGTGAGAGGGCCGCCGCTGCCGCGTCCATACCCGGGGGACCACGTGCAATGAGGCTCCTAGCGAGCCTCTGTGGTCCCCATGCCCCCGGGCCGCGGTTCCCTCCCTTAACGGGATTCGACCATCGGTCCGGGGGCGTCACCGAGGCCCTCCCCGGGAGGAGGACCTCGGCCGGGGCGGGGACGGAAGCCGCCCGACCCCCGGCCGCAAGGCTTTCGCCGTGCAGCCGCCAGCCAGGCGACACCCTCCCCCGCCCCCCTCCTAGGACTACTACTTCTCCGTCCCAAAAGGGGCCTTCGTTCTCCTATCGTGCGGGGGAGGCACAGCGCCCCCCGCCCAACCAATCGCCCTAGTGGGCCTCCCATCTTTGTCTCCGGACGAGGGGGGCATAGCGCCCCTTGTCCTTCATCCTTCCCTCTTAGCGTACCCCGTCAGGGGGGCGTCTCCTTGTACGGCGACGAGGTGGTCCGCCTCCGCGACCCCGCCTCGGCGGGCCGCCCCCGTCGCCGTCTCCTCGGGCCCCCTCTCGCGCCCTCTTCGCATCCTCCTTCTGCCTCATGACTGATGAGCAGAAGGAGGTTATCGCCTTCCATTCTTCCTCGCCGTCGAGCATCCGTTCCACCAGTGTCGACAGCGAGAGGTCTTCCCCGACTTTATCAGTAAGGACACTGCGCTCGTTGGCCCATGCGGGGCAATAGGCCAACGTGTGCTGCGTAGTGTCCAATCCATCCTCGCAGTGGTGGCATGCTGTAGTTCGCTCCTTCCCGATTCTGCACAGGTATTCCCCAAAACAACCATGCCCGGAGAACACCTGCGCAGTGTGGAATGACACCTCATTGCCTCGCGGCCTCTTCACCCATTCCTCCAGGTGTGGCCGCACGGCCCCGACGACGCGAGTCCCGGAGTTGGTCTCCGGGATGTTGAGGAGATATTCCTCCCATCTCTCAGTCATGCGTCGCCGGGCACGGAGTCTCATACCCCTTCTGACCCCGGCAGTCATACGTATGTTCCGCCTCTGAAGCTCGCGCGTCCGATCGTACGTTTCTTGGTACATCAGCGCGACGAGCTCCATTGGCGGAAGCCCCGCCAGGGTCGCGGCCGCCGCATGTGACACTGTCCGATAACCGCGCACCACCCGTATCGCGATGCGCCGTTGCACTCTACGCAGGGCGTCTTTTATGCGAGGAGTGGTGAGCGCAGCCCCAGCCCAAACCGGTGCCCCATAGAGGGCAACCGAGTTGACAATGCTGGCGTACATGCGGCGGACCCTTCCATCCGGCCCCCCCAGGTTAGGGAGGAGTCGACCAAGTGCAGCCGCCACCCCTTCCAACCTGGGGGCCAGCCGCTCAAAATGGGGTATAAAACTTCACTTTCCGTCCAGAATGAGACCCAAATATTTCGCCTGTGTCCCAACCCGGACGGAGGTGCCATCCACCGAGATATGGGCCTGCGGGGGCTTCCCGCGAGAACCGTCGTGGAAGTAAAGCGCCTCAGTTTTCTGAGGCGCCACTCTTAGGCCCATACCTCTTATTTCGCGAACTACGCATGCCACTGCTATTTCCGCCCGTCCTCGGGCCTCCCCCCAGCTATCCGCCCCGGTCAGCACTAGCGTGTCGTCCGCGTAACAGACGACACTGCTGCCGGGGGGAGGGCGGTGCGGAGAGTCCTATCAAACGCGAGGTCCCACAACAAGGGTCCGAGAACCGACCCCTGCGGGACCCCACACGTGATCTCCCTTTGACGTACACACCCATCCCTGTCTCTGTACTCTATGAACCTCGCCCGGAAATATCCCCTGACGATCCTCACGAGGTAGTCGGGGACGCGATGATATGTCATCGCGTCCTCTATCCGATCCCATGGCAGGGTGTTAAACGCGTTGACGATGTCTAACGATACCGCCAACGCCACCCCGCCATCCTCCATGACTGACTCCGCGAGGGACCTGACGCGGCGAATCGCGTCAATGGTTGACTTTCCCTCGCGGAATCCATATTGGTCCCCGTGAAGATCGGGGCCAACCCGGGCGAGATGCCGGACGAGACGGTCGGCAATTATACGTTCGAATAATTTGCCAATCTCGTCCAGCAGACAGATGGGTCTGTACGCCTGCGGACTCCCCGCAACTTTGGCCCCCTTGGGGATGAGGACCAAATTGGCCCTCTCCCAAGCCGGGGGGAAGACTCCTTGCTTGAGGCAATCCGTAAACAATTGCCTCACGAATGCAGACAGGTGGTCCAAGGCCAGCACCCAGACCCGACCGGGAATGCCATCCGGTCCAGGGGCTTTATTGCCCCTCGACTTCAACCGTTTGACAATCCCGGCCATCTCAGACCCCGTGACCCCGTATTCCTCCTCCCAGGGGGCAGGCTCTTCGTCGTCAAGTTGACGTGGAGTCCTAACCACCACTGGGAATAATTTGTCGAGCAGTTGTGTTAGCTCCGGGGCCTCTAGGGTCTCCGTCACGGAGGGCGCCCAATGCCGTAATTTGTTCATGACGGTCTTGTACGGGCGCCCCCACGGGTCCGAGTTCAGAGCGAGCAGCTGCTCGTCCCAAGCTCTGGCCTTGGCCTTCCTAATGGCCGCGCTAAGGGTATTACGCTCGAATCGATATTCCGCGTAAGCCTCAGCCGTCACCTCGTCATCTCCGCGCCGCCTTGCTCGTGTAAATCGGCGTCTGGCTCGGACTGACACTTGCTTTTGTTCGGCTATTTCGTCCGACCACCAGTACGCTTTGCGGCGCGGTATATATTTGACCCGGGGCATGGCTGCGTCACACGCACTCGTGATCACCTCCCCGAGCCATTCGACCCGACCCTGCACTCCCTCATTGGGTATAACCGTGCCGGGCCAGGTCGCCGAGGCGACTGCGGCCACTAGCCTGTCTGCATCCAGCTTCTTCAAGGCCCATCTCCTTGGAGGCCTCTCATCTCCCCCTTGGGCGCGGCTGAGCACCCCTTGGCGGACGACGCAGACCCGCATCTCTATATAGAGATGATCAGATAGAGTCTCGTCGTCCGCCACTCTCCATCCGCTTATTCTGCTGGCCGCAGGGGAATTGGCCCACGTAAGGTCAATTATCGACTCTCCCTGCGGCCTGATAAGAGTGCTCCTCGTGCCTGTATTCATAATGTACAGGCCGAGTGCCGCCGCCCATGCCTCAAGGGCATTGCCCCTAGCATCGGTGCGCCGGGAACCCCAACTGCTAGACTTAGCGTTAAAGTCCCCGGCCACTATTACCGGGCGGGGAAGGCAGGTACGGACAAAGTCCGCCACCCCGTCCATCACTTGCTCAAACTCGGCAATGCCCATATTTGGGGAGATGTAGCACCCCACGATAGAGATAGGCCCCCATTCTACAGAGACGAACCCCCTGCCCTCACCTATTTTTCTGCAGGGGGGGGAGTTCACCTCTCTCCTCCACGTAATGGCCACCGAGCCCGCACCGTTAGTCGCCCAACATGGGTGACTTTCCGGTACCATGTAGGGCTCGGCGGCTATCCCCACACCACACCGGCGCGCCATCATGGTCTGAATGAATAGATCCTGGGCGCGCCGGGCGTGATTAAGGTTGGCCTGAAGAAGGGGTATCGACATGACTCTATGTGTCGCCGGCCTCCTCCATGACCACCTCCATCATTTGATTTGCCTCCTTAGGCTCATCATTCCCATCTTTCTTAGGTTGTTCCTTCCTCTCCGCAGATAATTCTTTTGCAGCGACAGCGGCAGCAGCAGTCATTCCTTTGCTTCCACTGCGCGTGGTTCTGCGGGTCTTCTGCGTTCCTTCTCTTGAGGTTGTTCCACCTTCTGCACTCCTTCCAGCCGGGGTTTTCTTTGGTAACCCTACCTTCTCCTTCTCTGGTTTGCCCCTTTGTTTAGGAGGGGTGCAGATCCTGCTCCCCATCCTATGTCCCGCAGGTCTGCCTGCTTCCGCGCACAACACGCACTTGGAAGGGTTTTGGCAATCTTGGGCTTTGTGCCCCTCTTCCCCACAATTGTAACAGGTATTTCTCCTGTCCCTGTCATTCTCGCATTGCGCCTGCACATGGCCCATGCCCATGCATTTGTAGCACTGCACAGGCCGCTCTTTTAGAAGTTCCACGGTGGCCATTATCCAGCCAATCTGGATTCTGGCCACCGCTAGTATCTTCTTCGCAGAGGCAAGCGGGCACTTTACCCAGACGGTGCCTAGGGCTCTGGCGGCAAAGCGCATTTTCCCAACTCTTACATCGTCTGGGCTGCACTCTCCCACCTCCGCTAGCTTCCTTCTTATCTCTTCATCTGTTGTGGCCCTATCAAGGCCACGAACACGTAGTTCAGCCGTTTTAACCGGCCTTCCTACTCTGACGCCTTCAACGTCCTTTAGGACTTCGCGGAGCTTATTCGCAAACTCATCTGCTTTGGTCCCACGATCCTTCCCCTTGACCTCATAGACCATTGCACCCGTGACCCCTATGTGCGCCTTAACGCTGGGGATGCCAAGGTCCTTAATATTGATCTTATCCCTTGCCTTGCCGATCACCTCACCATAACTTCCAGGGGGACATGTGAGAGTGATCGCGGCAGTTCTGAGAGCCCTCTTGTTCCCTATGCCCTCCTTTTTTGCGGGCTTCGGTCTCTCCATCGCCTTTCCCTCCTCTTTTTGAGGAGGGAGTGAGGATGCGGCCCTTTTTCCCGGTCCGGATGTCGGTGTTTGTTGTTGGTTCCGTTTTCTTGTGGCTTCCTTCTCCCGTCTGCCTACAACCTTGCTCCAGAAAATTTCCTGGGTTTCGGTTTGTTGGGGAGGGAGTGGAGCCTTCTCCGGGCCGGGCATTGGGATGGAGGGGGGATTCTTCCTCTTCAAGAGAAAGTCCTCTCTCGGACGTTGAGGCTTCGGTTCCTCCTTCGCCTCTGTCTTCTTCTTCTTCCCCTTCTTCTTTTTCTTCCTCTCCTTGTCACCAACCGTCGTTGCCCGAGGATCAACGCCACCTTGCGCAGCAGGCGTCCGCTCGGGGCAGCTGGCCGGTACCGCCGGCCGAAGGGGCGTGGAGGTATTTGAAAATGAAGAAAGTTTTCTTTCCAGCGGGAGGGATTTACTATCCCCTCTCTTGAGGTTCTCCATAAAAGCCCCTCTCTCCTCGAGTAATGCCTGGATCCTTTGTGACAGGTCATCATATACTATTTTATCCTCCTCTTTGCTTATTCCAGGAGGATGCTCCCCTAGCGCCTTGGTTGTTCCTTTGATGGGGGGTCTCATTGGCTGCGATGAAGGCAAGGGAGTCGCCCTCACCTCCATCTCCACCTCCATCGGGGCGTCAGTGCTCTGTTGGGGTTGCGCAGCTTCCCCCAGCTTTTCCAACTCGTCTGGCGGGTGCGTGTCTATTGCGGGAGGTTGGATGCTTCCATCCTCTATACTTTTACGCATTATCCGCGCTCTTTTGGCTTCATTATGAAGCCTGGTGTTCTCCGCCTTAAGGGCCCGGACTTGCTTCCTCAGTGCCTCCGTCGAGCCCTCTTCCTCTCCGATATCTTTTGCATAGATTCTCCCACAGATGGTAGTGATGGCAGCCTCTAAATAGCAGGCCGCCTCCTTAATCTGTGCCTGAATCTTCCCTTGCAATCCCTTCTTGGACTTGCAGAGCGCCTCCATTAACGCCCGTGTCTGGTTCAGACTCTCGGCCGCTATTTCTGCGTTTGGAGCAACTCTCAGATCGTCCGCACATTCTAACACTAGGTCCTTCATTCGCAGGAATTGTTTAGATTCTTGATAAGGAACCTTGGTGCTCGCGATGGCTCTCTCATACTCCTCTTCCATTTTGGCTCTCTCTTCCCTTCCTTGTTTAACCAGCCTGAATGCGCCGGTGGTCTCGGGCCTTCCTCTCTTCCTTTTCCTGGGAGGAGGTATGAATTCCTCTTCATCTGAGTCATAGTGTTCCGTGTCCTCCACGTCCACAAATGGCTCCTCCGCGTCCACAGGTGGTTTCACCGACATTACAGGCCCTTTGGATGGACCAGCCACTGCCCGATCATTCGGCGGTAGGGTCATTCTCGTCCTCAGTACTGGCTTCCTCACTGCGATTTTATGATCGATCTGATCGATCTTTTTGATCCTCAGTACTGGAACCTGCACCTTGCTAATGCTCGACCCACTCGTCGTTTCACTCCGACTCTGCTCCTCCCCTGCGCTTGACATCGTGGCGCTTGTAAGTTTGGAAACTTCCGTTTCCATTACCTCCACCTCCCGCTCATTCTGTTTCTTATTTATTTTTGTGCTAGTAATCATCTCCTTTAATCCCACTTTCCCGCTGCGGCTCCGTCCCCCAGGGTATACCCCCACCGGCCAAGGGGTGCCCCGAAACATGACCGGCCACACCCCAAGGCCGGGCCCCAAGTTCCCCCGGGGAGGGGACATATGTCTTAGGCCGGGGGGGATACCGCACCCCGGCCAGACTCCGAGCCCCTTACTCACCCGTGTGGGTTTTGACGCCCACACGGGCTTTCGGGGGTCCCCTGCCTCCGACAACAGGGGTACCGCAGCGGGCGGCGCCACCCGGGGGGCTCCACGGACGGTTGGGGTGAGGACGCCGCTCCCCGTCCACACCTTGCCCGCCGTGGCGACCAGCCGTCCCCCCACCGGTAATCACGTCCAGTGGAAGGGACACCACCTCTCCCGGCCGGCCGGTTCGGAACGGGAAACGGTCCCGACCGGCCAGGAGTACGAACTCTCGCCGCCAGGCCCCGCCTCGGAATAAGTCCGAGCGGCCCCGGCGGCAGGCCCGCGTGGCACCCTCCGGGCGATGCCCCTCGGGTAACCACGCGTGACCACTACGCCGCGCCCGGCCCGAGCTCGGAAACGTCCGAGTGGCCCGGGCGCGGCCGACCCCAGGGACACTAGGACGGGGACCCAGGCTACCCAGCCTGGGGACCCCCAACCAGCACCCTGGGGTTACGCGTCGCCGGGCCCCGCCTCGGAATACGTCCGAGCGGCCCCGGCGACAGACCCCCGGGCGATGCCCCTCGGGTAAACCCTCCGGGCAAAGCCCCTCGGGTAGTCACGGATGGTCACCCACCCCCGCGGCCCCAGCCGCACGAGACCCCACCCCGAGACCCCGGGGGGAACACCACCGGGAGAAAACCCCCGAAAACATCACCCCCGAGAAAACGACGCAAGAACCCCGCGGCCCGGGCCGCAAAAGCATGGCGGGAGGGCAAGCGCCAAAGCGCCGTGCAATGCCCTCTAAATAAAGTTAAATTCCGATTAATTTCGGACAGTTTCGGTTTCTTAAGACTAAGTTTAAAGTCTCTATGAATGTCTGTTAAGTCTTTGCCGAAATCTTTTTTCTGATTCGGTTTTTCCCTAAATTGGGGATTTTCCGCAACGCATGCACTTTTTGCACTGTCGGGAATATGGATTTCCGATTGAATCGGAATTTCTCTGCTTTCGCGCACACGAAAACTATTCTCGCGCACACTTTGCCTTATTTTGGTTCGTCCTTCGTTTTGGGGTTGGCGTTGGCTTCCTTCGGGTTTATGATCATCCTTCTGGTCAGCTTGGCTGCTTCCGGGTTGTTGATCATCCTGCTGGTCACCGTGGCTGTCTGCTACCCTGGACTCCAAAGATAAGTGTTCGTTCCATCTCGTTAGAGCATATTGTGAGTCGATTGATGCACCTTTGCTCTTGTTGAGATTTTTGGCAAGTTCTCTTCGCGTAATCCTCCCGATCATAAGACATGGTTCGTCTCCTTCGAGGATCATCGCTTCAATTCTTAACTCTTTTCCGTATGCTTCCATTTTAATCGGAACTGTTCGGATTTTAATCTTCTTCTCCCTTTTCAGATAAGCTGGGATGTTTTTTGGAGTTTTTATCCTCTCCAAGATGTGTCCATCACTTTCGATCCGTGGGACTGCTTTCTTAGTGATAACATTGAATTCCCCACGTGTGTCCATCGAGATCTTCATTATTTGACCTTCTACTAGACCCATCGTGAACGGAATTTGTTTGTTTCCATATATCAGCTTGGTTATTCTTGATATATGGCGCATCCCCTTCTCGCTAATCTTTTCTCTTCTTTTTCTTTTCAGGGATTTCTGGCTGACTTCCTGGCTGACCGTTGACGTTCCTGCTTCGTCGTCGGTGATTTCCACATCAATCGGCGTTGAGTTTCCATCCGGCTCGCTCCAGGTAAGTTCCTCCTCCCTTGTTGTTTCATCTTGACCTCTTAGATCGTTGATAAATCTGTTGATTTCTTTATGCTGAATTTTACCGACTGGTTTATCGGTTGTCAACATGTTTATTTGCATCTCGGGCTTTAGTTTTGCCTCGCGGTGCGGTTTCAGTTGTCTGGAGTTGAACGTTCCTAGACTGTTCCCCTCCTCCAACACGTAAGCCTTTGGACGTACTTCCTGTCGTACGGTGTATGGACCTTCGAAGACTAAATGAATCTTTTTTGTCAACCGTCGACTGGCATCGCTCCTTCTATGTAGATTCAGCCAAACCTTGTCGCCCGGATTGAATGGCTTAGCCTCTCCGTGCTTGTCGGTTTGCGTTTTCCTTTGGTCGGCCCTCTTTTTGAGTGTATCGGCCGCCTTGTTGATCTTTCCTTCTAGATCTTCTTCCTCCTCGGCTTGATCGATGCTTCTAGATCTTCTTCCTCCTCGTCATCGATGTTACGCTGTGATTCGAATCTAGGATCGATATGCAGTGCGTCTTCGTAGTTAGGATGTAGATCCACCGGTCGGTAACCCGTACTTCGGTGTGTCGTTGCGTTGATTGTTATCTCCGCGCGTTTGACGATCTTGTACCATCCTGTTTGTTTCTCGTGCGAATATAGCCTAATAATTCGGTCTAATTCTCGCATAACCCTCTCGACAGGGTTCGATTGAGGATTATATGGCGACGTTTTTCGGATGGAAAACCCTATTTCCGTCCCGAACTCTCGCCATCTATTCGTTATAAATTGACCCGCGTTGTCGGTAAGTATTTCGTCCGGTATACCGACTGTTGGAAAATACTCTATTTGCAAGCATCCATTATGGAGTCTAATTTCTGATTTTTTAACGGAAAGAGTCGCGTTAATTTAGAAAAGTGATCCATTAGGACCAGTATGTATTTGTTTCCGCGTGGAGTTTGCGGCAATGGTCCAAATAAATCCAAAGATATTACTTGGCCAGGTTTTTCAGGTAATGTGTAGTACTCGGTACCCCTCGTCGGTCGGGTATAGTACTTCGTGGCTTGACACGCTTCACAGGCCGCTACTACGTCTCGTACCACGCGCTCTAAATTTAATATCGACATGTATCGTTCTACGAAGTCGGTAACTTTGTCGGTACCAAAATGCAGTAGGTAATTGTGTACCCTATCTACAATCTTCCATTTAATGGACTCTGGTACAATTACACGATCTCCGCCTGTTTTATTTAGTCGAATTAAACCTTCGCGTTCTTGAAAATTGTATGGACGTTCGCGAGTTTGCTCTAACAGTTCCTCGTCCGCCCGTTGCGCTTCCGCAATGATCTCGCACCAATTTGACGTTTCGATATCGTCGTTCGGTTTGCTTATCGCTGCGATACGCTTAGTTTTCTCCTCCTTCTTTACGTAACCGTTTTTGACATTATTTCGCGACAGTGTGTCCGCGATTTTGTTTTCTTTTCCCGGTACGTGTATTATTTCCAGCTGGAATTCGTTGAGAAACGACATCCATCTCGCGATTCGCGGACTGTCGTCCGCGCATGCTCCTACAAACTTTAACGCACGATGATCGGAGTGAACTCTAACGTGTCGGCCTAGCAACGTAGTGTGCCATTTTCTAAGCGCCCACACCAATGCGAGACATTCTATCTCTGTTACCGTATAGTTTAATTCAGCCCCCTTCAGGCTACGGCTCGCATAGGCTACCGTGAATTTTTCCTCCGATTTATCGTCGTTGTATTGGTAAAGCATCGCGCCTAGTCCGTACTTTGACGCGTCGACGTAAATACCAAATTTCATTCCCGGACGAATTACGAATAAACTATCCGCTTCCTCGAACGCTCGTTTAATCGCCTCAAACGCTTGTTGCGTTTCTTCGGTCCACAGGAATTTTATCGATTTCTTTAGTAAGTTCTCGAGTGGTTTTGTCAACTTGGACAAATTTCGCACAAAACGACGATCCCAGTTTACGAGTCCCAGGAAAGCTTGAATGGCTTTCTTATTTTTGGGTTTCTCGGTTTCTAATCGCGTTTTTCGTACTTTCGTTCATCTCGGCCTTCACGTTATCGAACGTGTGTCCCAGAAAAGTTATCTCAGTTCGGAGAAATTCGCATTTGTCGCGGTTCAATCTAAACCCTACTCTGCGCAATTTCTCGAGCACATAGTTCACATGGAACAAGTGTTCTTCTATAGTGTTCGACGCGATCAGTATGTCGTCTAGATATACGATGGTAAACGCATCGCATTCGTCCCCTATCGCCGCTCGCATGGCTCGTGTAAACGAAGCACCCGCTGTTTTCAGCCCGAAAGGTAAACGTTTAAAGACGTACGATCTATTGTCGAACATAAATCCGGTGTATTGCTTGCTTTCCGCGGTTAGCGGTATCTGCCAGAACGCTTTGCCCACGTCCAACGTCGTGAAGTAACTTTTATTGCCTATTCGGCGAAATACTTCGTCGATCGTCGGAGGTTGTTCGTGGTTGTTGGTCATTCGTTTGTTCAACTCGCGCGCAAAGTCGAATGTCACCAGACTTCTTCACTACTATCACGACTGGGTTTATATACTGAGTCGTGGCTTTCTCGATTATATCCTGATCTTCGAGTTCCGCTAAGTGTTCGCGCACCCGTTCTCTGTGTACCTCCGGCACAGGATATAGTTTCGTTTTAAACGGCTTTTCCGAATTCATTTTTATCTCGTGTCGGTAATGCGTCACGCACTCTATCACGTCTTCGAACAGCTCGCCGTTGTTGTTGATTATAATATTTAATTGTCTTTCCGCGGTGTCTATGTCTATCGCGTTTAATTCGACAATCGGTTCCTCTCCTTTCGGAAAATCTATTGTAAGCTTACGTCGCATCGTAAAGTCGCGGTTTGTTCGGACAAGAAATCATGCCCTAATATCATGTCGTAAGACAAGTTCCTAACCACGTATACCTCGTAAGTGAATTCTCTACCCGTTAAAAGGAAAGTCAACTGTGCTCGGTTCGCGATTGGCTGTCCTCGGTCGGAAAACGCTCCTACCAAGGAAAATTTCCTTATCGGTATGATCCTCATTGGGATCTTTCTTTGGTTCAACGTGTCGTATAACGCTTTAGTTATCGCGGATATCTGTGCCCCGGTATCGATTAACGTTTTCACCGACACGTCTCCTATCTTTACCTCCGCGTACGGCATCGCCCTCGCGTTGGTTTTCTCCTGATCCTCCTTAGATAGATCGTCTACTTCGCGAATTATTTCCTTCGTTCTCATAATCGCGATTTTCTTATCGGGTTCTACGTCGTCCTCCGCTTCGCTCGTCTCTTCCCTCGTATCGATAGTCGCTACTTGTTTTCGCTGAGCAAGATCGTTTTTTACCGACACTTGTTTAAACGCTTTTTTATCGGCGCTCTTGTCGTATTTGTTGACCCCTTTATTGCCCATTTTACCGACACTTTCTATTGGTTCTGAGGTTTTCGCGGTATCTGGCGTATATTCCGAATTTTCGCGTTTCGCGTTATTAGCTTGATAACCCGTATTAGGTTTCGCGCTTGTTTGATGATTTCGCTCACTCGTGTTTGCGAATCGTTTGTTGTTTACCCGATCCCTGTTTGGATATTCGGATTTATTTTTCGGCGTTTCGGTACGCGGTTTCTGCGCTTGTATCCTTTTACGCTCGTAATCTAGTTCGTCTAGTAGTTTTATAAACTCTTCGACTGTTTTTACCGTAGTCGGTCTAATCTCCCTAGCTACGGTTTCGCCAAAATGCCTTTTTACGCATCTAATGACTTCGTGATCCGCCATTGGCGGTGACAAATATTTGGCTTGCTTGGATACGTTCAACGCGTATTCCGACATCGAGATCGCGGAGTCGTATTTATACTTTCCGTTGTATACCTCTTCGCGGAATCGCGCCTGTTGTTCCTCGCCCCAAAAATAGTCTCTGAACGCTTCTTTCGCGTCCACTATATCGTCGGGATCGCGGATATCATGCCAGCTGGCTGCCGCGCCACGCATGCACCTACCAAAGTAGTAGAGCTGGTCTCGCTCCTCTACCCCCTCGTACTTTACGATATTCTCGAATTTCCGTAGGAATTTAATAGGATTCTGCGCGTCAATTCTCCCGGTGAACTTTAGTTCCTCGAATGGGTTCTTTAACCAACCCCCCCTCGGTAACTTAGCTCGTACCATCGTATTTTCACCTATAGTTACGAAAGGACCCCTGGAAACCTCTTCATCACTCGACGTTGTGTCGCGGACCCTGTTAGTCTCGGCGCGTCTCGCTTCGGTCGCGTTTCCTTTACCTCGAGCCTCAATCGCGTCTAGTCGGTTACTAATTGACCTCAACAGTGTCGCTAACTTATCATCCGTTGATGGGTTACCGACCATGCCTTGCCTGACTCGCATGATACGGTCAGTTCCTACCTTACCGACTGTTGGATCGGTTTGGTAGTTATCGACTTCACCGACGTACCCGTCGGTTAAGTCCCTTCCTTCCTTATCGACTCGTGACTTTGGAATTGTCTTGGACGACTCGGTCATCATCCTTCCTAACCTACTTGTCACTTTGTCTAACTGTGCACGCAGCATATCTACTTCCGCGCACTTGACACCCAACATTTCTTCCGCGCTCAACGTTGACTTCGAACGCGTCGTTACTTTTTCGCGTACTTCCGTATATCGCGACGTAATCTCATCATTCGCGTCCTCGCTCGCGTCCGTCGCACTCTCGTTTTGACTTCCGGTTACGAGTTTCGCGATATTTTCCCCACGAATCGGCGAATGCTTCACCGGTCCCGGGATTTTCGTAGCGATCTCGCTCGCACTCTCCTCACACTCTCTCTCGTCTTTGTCGGTCATTATTACTATGTCCACGTATCAGGCTCTACCGTTAACTATTGCCGTATCGCTACGCACGATTGAACACGGTTATTTCGTTACGCTCGCTACTCGACTTCACCGCGTGAACACGTATTCGTAAAGCACTCACGACACTTGGGTAGCAACGTCCTGTCACGGTCGCCAATTCGAAAATAAATACTAACTTGCACGTTGCTCGATTAGTAAGAATTACAACGCTGTCGCAATAATATTTTTTCTACTGGGTTATGTTACTTTACCGCGCGATATTCCCACAGACACGGGACACCGGACTTCGTTTCCAAAACAGGATTCGCGGTTACGGTATCAAATTCCCCGCAGACAAGCACAATAATACTGTGACCGGACGATGGGTCTTGAGAGTTCGGGAGTTATGTGATTTAGGTAGTTTTCCTACTTTTAACACGGTCGCCAGTCCGTTTCTCTAGACTACAGACAAGATCTCTGGATCCCCGGAATGAGAACCCCTTCGCCAGATGACTACCGCTGCTGCGTTGTCTATCTGGACCATAGACAGGACCATTGGATCCCCAGGATGAGAACCCCTGTTCCAGATGGTCACCACTGTTACTTGGTTTACCTTGTCTCCCGACAAGATTTATGGATCCCCAGGATGAGAACCCCTTCTGCAGATGAGCACCTTTACTGCTTCACTGCTCGCTGTACTGCGTAGTTTCCTTTGTCAGAGACAAAGGCACAAGATGACGTCATCCAACTGTCACCTTTGTTCGTCACACGCAATGACGCAACACTCGCGTCACACGCGTTGTTAATAATTAATCGTATTAATTATTATTTCAGGAATCACCAGGATGTGGCAGCTTCCCGTCTATGCATCAGGATCTGTCCAGGATTCCCCGAAGACGTCTCCGCGCACAGGATTTCGTTAATGGATAAATGAACGAGCACTTGATTTTATATTATATATTTTAGATTTAATATAAAATATTTATTGAATAAAATATAAAATATATATATCTCCCGTCACTTCCAATAACAAAATAAAACTGCGTACAAATAAAATAAAATTATTCTTTGGTTAATGTTGCACGACTCGACTCATTGCATCCGTACACGGCGGTGGTCGCGAGAGCAAGAGCCCTGGTTCCTCTCTCGGCTCTCCCTATATAGGCGCGAGCCCCCACTCCGCAAGATGGCGAGCTCCTTACGCCAGCGCCTCCTATAATTACGCATAAGCGTCTTAAACCTAAATATTATATTATATTGTTCGCGTTTATCCTAACTAACCGCTAACAGTTTAACAACGCTTATTCTATCGCAATTAATATTAATAATAACATAGAGATTAAATAATAAACTAAATCTATTATTCTTATCCTAATCAATGGTAAGTACCATTGATGGTAACCCTGAGTATCGGTAACCTTACCGACTGTGCTCGGTCGGTAAGTCGGTAAATTTTGTGGCGACCTTGTGGTCGGTCACTTATCGTCCGTCGGTAATTGGTCAGGCTCGACTTGTAGAATGTTTTTTCCTAACCTAACCTTGCAGCCGGAAGTCCAGCTGACACGGATGCAGGCCCCAGTCTTCAAGATCCCGAAGAGGAAGCCGGAGACAACGACGACCGGGAAACAAATGGACTGCGCAGGAGATGACAGCCCAGCTACAGCAGCAAAGGTCGAGATAAAGAGATCGGCCGCTGCAGATTTTTTTTAAGGTAACTAAAGTGATGCAAGACAATAAGTTACCGACAGCCGACGGTCGGTAACTAACCGAACCGAAAACACTTAGCAAGTCGAGCTGGACACATTACCGACGGACGATAAGTGACCGACCGTAAGGTCGCCACAAAACCTGACCGACTTACCGACCGAGCACAGTCGGTAAGGTTACCGATACTCAGAGTTACCATCAATGGTACTTACCATTGACGAGGACTAATATATTAGATTTAGTATTATATCTTTATTATTTTATTAATTAAATATTAAGTGCGATAATTAAGCGTTAAGCGAACTGTTGGCGGTTAATTATGATAAGCGCAAATAATATAATATTTAAAGTTAAGACCGCCTATGCGTAATTATAGGAGGCGCTGGCGTAAGGAGTTAGCCATCTTGCGGGGCGCGCCTATAAAAGGAGAGCCGAGAGAGGGACCAGGGCTCATTGCTCTCGCGACCACCGACGTGCACGCATGAGTCAGTCGTGCAATATTAAACAAGGAATAATTTTATTTTTATTTGTACGCAAGTTTTTATTTTGTTATTGGAAGTGACGGGAGATACACATATATATTTAGTTTTATATTTTTATAATAAATATTTTATATTTATAATATAAAACGAGTGTCCGTTCATTTGTCCATTGACGAAATCCTGTGCGCGGAGACGTTTTCAGTGAAACCTGGACAGATCCTGATGCATAGACGGGAAGCTGCCACATCCTGGTGATTCCTGAAATAATAATTAATCCGATTAATTATTAATAACGCGTGTGACGCGAGTGTTGCGTCATTTCGTATGACGAACAAAGGTGACAGTTGGATGACGTCATCTTGTGCCTTTGTCTCTGACAAAGGAAGCTACGCAGTACAGCGAGCATCGAAGCAGTAAAGGTGCTCATCTGCAGAAGGGGTTCTCATCCTGGGGATCCATAAATCTTGTCAGGAGACAAGGTAAACCAATTAGCAGTGGTGACCATCTGGAACAGGGGTTCTCATCCTGGGGATCCAGTGGTCCTGTCTGTGGACCAGATAGACAACCCAGCAGCGGTACTCATCTGGTGAAGGGGTTCTCATTCCGGGGATCCAGAGATCTTGTCCGTAGTCTAGAGAAACGAATTGGCGACCGTGACAGGACGTTGCTAACCAAGTGTCGTGAGTGCTTTACGAATACGTGTTCACGCGGTGAAGTCGAGTAGCGAGCGTGACGAAATAACCGTGTTTGATCGTGCGTAGCGATACGGCAATAGTTAACGGTAGAGCCTGATACGTGGACATAGTAATAATGACCGACAAAGACGTGAGAGAGTGTGAGGAGAGAGCGAGCGAGATCGCTACGAAAATCCCGGGACCGGTGAAGCATTCGCCGATTCGTGGGGAAAATATTGCGAAACTCGTAACCGGAAGTCAAAACGAGAGTGCGACGGACGCGAACGAGGACGCGAATGATAAGATTACGTCGCGATATACGGAAGTACGCGAAAAAGTAACGACGCGTTCGAAGTCAACGTTGAGCGCGGAAGAGATGTTGGGTGTTAAGTGCGCGGAAGTTGATATGCTGCGTGCACAGTTAGACAAAGTGACAAGTAGGTTAGGAAGGATGATGACAGAGTCGTCCAATACAATTCCAAAGTCACGAGTCGATAAGGAAGGAAGGGATTTGACCGACGGGTACGTCGGTAAAGTCGATAACTACCAAACCGATCCAACAGTCGGTAAGGTAGGAACTGACCGTATCATGCGAATCAGGCAAGGCATGGTCGGTAACCCATCCACGGATGATAAGTTATCGACACTGTTGAGGTCAATTAGTAACCGACTAGACGCGATTGAGGCTCGAGGTAAAGGTAACGCGACCGAAGCGAGACGCGCCGAGACTAACAGGGTCCGCGACACAACGTCGAGCGATGAAGAGGTTTCCAGGGGTCCTTTCGTAACTATAGGTGAAAATACGATCGTACGAGCTAAGTTACCGAGGGGGGGTTGGTTAAAGAACCCATTCGAATAACTAAAGTTCACCGGGAGAAATGACGCGCAGAATCCTATTAAATTCCTACGGAAATTCGAGAATATCGTAAAGTACGAGGGGGTAGACGAGCGTGACCAGCTCTATTACTTTGGTAGGTGCATGCGTGGCGCGGCAGCCAGCTGGCATGAAATCCGCGATCCCGACGATATAGTGGACGCGAAAGAAGCGTTCAGAGACTATTTTTGGGGCGAGGAACAACAAGCGCGATTCCGCGAAGAGGTATACAACGGAAAGTATAAATACGACTCCGCGATCTCGATGTCGGAATACGCGTTGAACGTATCCAAACAAGCCAAATACTTGTCACCGCCAATGGCGGATCACGAAGTCATAAGATGCTTAAAAAGGCATTTTGGCGAAACCGTAGCTAGGGAGATTAGACCGACTACGGTAAAAACAGTCGAAGAATTTATAAAACATCTAGACGAACTAGATTACGAGCGTAAAAGGATACAAGCGCAGAAACCGCGTACCGAAACGCCAAAAACTAAATCCGAATATCCAAATAGGGATCGGGTAAACAACAAACGGTTCGCAAACGCGAGTGAGCGAAACCAAACAAGCGCGAAACCCAATACGGGTTATCAAGCTAATAACGCGAAACGCGAAAATACGGAACATACGCCAGATACCGCGAAAACCTCAGAACCAAGAGAAAGTGTCGGTAAAACGGGCAATAAAGGAGTCAATAAATACGACAAGAGCGCCGGTAATAAAACGTTCAAACAAGTGTCGGTAAAAAATGATCTTGCTCAGCGAAAACAAGTAGCGACTATCGATACGAGGGAAGAGACGAGCGAAGCGGAGGACGACGTAGAACCCGATAAGAAAATCGCGATTATGAGAACGAAGGAAATAATTCGCGAAGTAGACGATCTATCTAAGGAGGATCAAGAAAAAACCAACGCGAGGGCGATGCCGTACGCGGAGGTAAAGATAGGGGACGTGTCGGTAAAAACGTTAATCGATACCGGGGCACAGATATCCGCGATAACTAAAGCTTTATACGACACGTTAAACCAAAGAAAGATCCCAATGAGGATCATACCGATAAGGAAATTTTCCTTGGTAGGAGCGTTCTCCGACCGAGGACAGCCAATCGCGAACCGAGTACAGTTGACTTTCCTTTTAACGGGTAGAGAATTCACTTACGAGGTATACGTGGTTAGGAACTTGTCTTACGACATGATATTAGGGCATGATTTCTTGTCCGAACAAACCGCGACTTTACGATGCGACGTAAGCCGGTTTACATTAGACTTTCCGAAAGGAGAGGAACCGATTGTCGAATTAAACGCGATAGACATAGACACCGCGGAAAGACAATTAAATATTATAATTGAAAAAACGGCGAGTTGTTCGAAGACGTGATAGGGTGCGTAACGCATTACCGACACGAGATAAAAATGATTTCGGAAAAGCCGTTTAAAACGAAACTATATCCTGTACCGGAGGTACACAGAGATCGGGTGCCCGAACACTTAGCGGAACTCGAAGATCAGGATATAATCGAGAAAGCCACGACTCAGTATATAAACCCAGTCGTGATAGTAGTGAAAAAGTCTGGTGACATTCGACTTTGCGTAGATGCGCGCGAGTTGAACAAACGAATGACCAACGACCACGAACAACCTCCGACGATCGACGAAGTGTTTCGCCGAATAGGCAATAAGAGTTACTTCACGACGTTGGACGTGGCCAAAGCGTTCTGGCAGATACCGTTAACCGCGGAAAGCAAGCGATACACCGGATTTATGTTCGACAATAGATCGTACGTCTTTAAACGTTTACCGTTCGGGCTGAAAACAGCGGGTGCTTCGTTTACGCGAGCTATGCGAGCGGCGATAGGGGACGAATGCGATGCGTTTACCATCGTATATCTAGACGACATACTGATCGCGTCGAATACTATAGAAGAACACTTGTTCCATGTGAACTATGTGCTCGAGAAATTGCGCAGAGTAGGGTTTAGATTGAACCGCGACAAATGCGAATTTCTCCGAACCGAAATAACTTTTCTGGGACACACGTTCGATAACGTGTAGGCAGAAATGAACGAAAGTACGAAAAACGCGATTAGAAACTTCGAGAAACCCAAAAATAAGAAAGCCATTCAAGCTTTCCTGGGACTCGTAAACTGGGATCGTCGTTTTGTGCGAAATTTGTCCAAGTTGACAAAACCACTCGAGAACTTACTAAAGAAATCGATAAAATTCCTATGGACCGAAGAAACGCAACAAGCGTTCGAGGCGATTAAACGAGCGTTCGAGGAAGCGGATAGTTTATTCGTAATTCGTCCGGGAATGAAATTTGGTATTTACGTCGACGCGTCGAAGTACGGACTAGGCGCGATGCTTTACCAATACAACGACGATAAATCGGAGGAAAAATTCACGATAGCCTATGCGAGCCGTAGCCTGAAGGGGGCTGAACTAAACTATACGGTTACAGAGATAGAATGTCTCGCATTGGTGTGGGCGCTAAGAAAATGGCACACTACGTTGCTAGGCCGACACGTTAGAGTTCACTCCGATCATCGGGCGTTAAAGTTTGTAGGAGCATGCGCGGACGACAGTTCGCGAATCGCGAGATGGATGTCGTTTCTCAATGAATTCCAGCTCGAAATAATACACGTACCGGGAAAAGAAAACAAAATCGCGGACACACTGTCGCGTAATAATGTTAAAAACGGTTACGTAAAGAAGGAGGAGAAAACTAAGCGTATCGCAGCGATAAGCAAACCGAACGACGATACCGAAACGTCAAATTGGTGCGAGATCATTGCGGAAGCGCAACGGGCGGACGAGGAACTGTTAGAGCAAACTCGCGAACGTCCATACAATTTTCAAGAACGCGAAGGTTTGATTCGACTAAATAAAACAGGCGGAGATCGTGTAATTGTACCAGAGTCCATTAAATGGAAGATTGTAGATAGGGTACACAATTACCTACTGCATTTTGGTACCGACAAAGTTACCGACTTCGTAGAACGATACATGTCGATATTAAATTTAGAGCGCGTGGTACGAGACGTAGTAGCGTCCTGTGAAGCGTGTCAAGCCACGAAGTACTATACCCGACCGACGAGGGGTACCGAGTACTATACATTACCAGAGAAACCTGGCCAAGTAATATCTTTGGATCTATTTGGACCATTGCCGCAAACTCCACGCGGAAACAAATACATACTGGTCCTAATGGATCAGTTTTCTAAATTAACGCGACTCTTTCCGTTAAAAAATCAGAAATTAGACTCCATAATGGATTGCTTGCAATTGGAGTATTTTCCAACAGTCGGTATACCGGACGAAATACTTACCGACAACGCGGGTCAGTTTATAACTAATAGATGGCGAGAGTTCGGGACGGAAATAGGGTTTTCCATCCGAAAAACGTCGCCATATAACCCTCAATCGAACCCTGTCGAGAGGGTTATGCGAGAATTAGGCCGAATTATTAGGCTGTACTCGCACGAGAAACAAACAGGATGGGACAAGATCGTTAAACGCGCGGAGATAACAATCAACGCAACGACACACCGAAGTACGGGTTACTGACCGGTGGATCTACATCCTAACTACGAAGACGCACTGCATATCGATCCGAGATTCGAACCACAGCGCAACATCGATGACGAAGAGGAGGACATCGATCAAGACGAGGAGGAAGATGATCTAGAAGGAAAGATCAACAAGGCGGCCGATACACTCAAAAAGAGGGCTGACCAAAGGAAAACGCAAACCGACAAGCACGGAGAGGCTAAGCCATTCAATCCGGGCGACAAGGTTTGGCTGAAACTACATAGAAGGAGCGATGCCAGTCGACGGTTGACTAAAAAGATCCATCTAGTCTTCGAAGGTCCATACACCGTACGACAGGAGGTACGTCCAAACGCTTACGTGTTGGAGGACGAGGAGGGGAACAGTCTAGGAACGTTCAACACCAGACAATTGAAACCGCACCGCGAGGCAAAACTAAAGCCCGAGATGCAAATAAACATGTTGACAACCGATAAACCAGTCGGTAAAATTCAGCATAAGGAAATCAACAGATTTATCAACGATCTAAGAGGTCAAGATGAAGCAACAAGGGAGGAGGAACTTACCTGGAGCGAGCCGGATGGAAACTCAACGCCGATAGATGTGGAAATCACGGACGACGAAGCAGGAACGTCAACGGTCAGCCAGGAAGTCAGCCAGAAATCCCTGAAAAGAAAAAGAAGAGAAAAGATTAGCGAAAAAGGGATGCGCCATATATCGAGAATAACCAACTTGATATACGGAAACAAACAAATTCCATTCACGATGGGTCTAGTAGAAGGTCAAATAATGAAGATCTTGATGGATACACGTGGGGAATTCAATGTTATCACTAAGAAAGCAGTCCAACGGATTGAAAGTGATGGACACATTTTGGAGAGGATTAAAACTCCAAAAAACATCCCAGCCTATCTGAAAAGAGAGAAGAAGATTAAAATCCGAACTGTTCCAATTAAAATGGAAGCATACGGAAAACAGTTAAAAATTGAAGCGATGATCCTCGAAGGAGACGAACCATGTCTTATGATCGGGAGGATTACGCGAAGAGAACTTGCCAAAAATCTCAACAAGAGCAAAGGTGCATCAATCGAATCACAATATGCTCTAACGAGATGGAACGAACACTTATCTTTGGAGTACAGGGTAGCAGACAGCCACGGTGACCAGAAGGATGATCAGGAACCCAGAAGCAGCCAAGCTGACCAGAAGGATGATCATAAACCCGAGGGAAGCCAATGTCAACCCCATAACGAAGGACGACCCAAAATAAGACAAAGTGTGCGCGAAAATAGTTTTCGTGTGCGCGAAAGCAGAAAAAGTCCGATTCAATCGGAAATCCGTATTCCCGACAGTGCAAAAAGTGCATACGTTGCGGGAAATCCCCAATTTAGGGATAAACCGAATCAGAAAAAAGATTTCGGCAAAGACTTAAAAGACAGTCATAGAGACTCTAAACTTAGTCATAAAAAACCGAAACTGTCCGAAGTTAATCGGAATTTAACTTTAAGTCACCTAGATTTAAGGTACCATGTCGAAAAGTCACTAGATTCTAGTGATAAGATATTTATAAAACAAGAATCGACCAATGAAGTCGAAATAGTCGATATATTAACGAATTCATCGTCAAAATCAACATTTTCAACACCTATCGATAACGAGATAGAGAGCGGTGCAATGGCGATGCTAAGTACCCAAAAGTTGAACAAGTCACTTCAGAATACAGAAAAAGGCAAAATTTTCAAAAATTTACCTAAATCTAACGAAGTTACTAGGGAAAAATCACTAGAATCTAGTGAAAATTCACAAATTAATAATAATAGGACAGGAATATACGTTTCCGAAGAGAAATATTTCAACAATTCGCTAACAATAAAGAAAATAGCGGATAACAGCGTTAATAATACTAATTTAGCGTTTAGGAATATAGAAATTAGTTCAAACTTTAGTAATAAGGTAGAATTAAACGCGAAATCGCGAGAAACAGCGAAAAATACGATTTCCTCAAAAGTTACTAGCCTAGGGGAAAATATTAATCGTATTACCAATGAAAGGAAAACTTTCGAACACACCAAGGATAGATGGCAGACGGACAGCGACCGCAGCAACATGAAAACAAGCCCTGAGGTCAAGATCCAATATGGCCGTACCTCAATGTCAGCTGAGACATCGTGCTGTGCAATAGTTAGTCGATACAACCAGTTATTAAACAAAATGCAGAAGAGCGAGGCAGTAAACGAGTTTTACAAGGAAGAAGACGGACAATACGACCGTGTACTTCAAGCAGTAAAACTGAAGGGCGTCAAGAGACGACGCGATATGAGGATGCAGATGCTGAAAAGATTTGCAGACACGGAGGGGGAATACGAGAAGTATACACCCGTAGAAATCGACCAAGTGATCGAAGCGGAAAGCGAGAAGATCAACAGGGTCAACGCGATGGTTATATCAGCCATAAAGGCGCAAGGATTGTCAAAGACATATTTTGACAAGACGCTGCTAAAGGATGACGACGGAGAGGACCTTTTTGAAATACAATCCATCATCGAGGTAAAATTCCTCAAAGTCGAGGCAGAAAAAGCAAAACCAATAAGCGCGGAGTTCATCATAGATGAAGGTAAATTGCTCAAAAATGTAAAAATTTTGAGCGGAAATACCAGCGAGGCCAATAAAGTATTATCCATCGAGGACTCGGGGGATAACAGCACGGAGGATAAGCTGCCAGAAACGAGACCGAGCCAAGATATAATACAAGACGACCCGAACAAAATAAAGCTGATTAGCAACGTCAAAATAAAGGACGCAGAACCCAAGCCGAAGAAGTTATCTTTGGAGGAGATAGAGAGAATGTTTCATCAGACAAAGGAAGAGGATAAAGAAAATCTTCCATATAAAAAGAAGAAGCTATCCGAAGCCTGCATAATTGAACAACCTCTGCAAAATAAAGAGCCTTGCCGTTCAACAAGCTCACGACAAAGCCCTTTACGGGGGGCAATGCAGCCGGAAGTCCAGCTGACACGGATGCAGGCCCCAGTCTTCAAGATCCCGAAGAGGAAGCCGGAGACAACGACGACCGGGAAACAAATGGACTGCGCAGGAGATGACAGCCCAGCTACAGCAGCAAAGGTCGAGATAAAGAGATCGGCCGCTGCAGATTTTTTTTAAGGTAACTAAAGTGATGCAAGACAATAAGTTACCGACAGCCGACGGTCGGTAACTAACCGAACCGAAAACACTTAGCAAGTCGAGCTGGACACATTACCGACGGACGATAAGTGACCGACCGTAAGGTCGCCACAAAACCTGACCGACTTACCGACCGAGCACAGTCGGTAAGGTTACCGATACTCAGAGTTACCATCAATGGTACTTACCATTGACGAGGACTAATATATTAGATTTAGTATTATATCTTTATTATTTTATTAATTAAATATTAAGTGCGATAATTAAGCGTTAAGCGAACTGTTGGCGGTTAATTATGATAAGCGCAAATAATATAATATTTAAAGTTAAGACCGCCTATGCGTAATTATAGGAGGCGCTGGCGTAAGGAGTTAGCCATCTTGCGGGGCGCGCCTATAAAAGGAGAGCCGAGAGAGGGACCAGGGCTCATTGCTCTCGCGACCACCGACGTGCACGCATGAGTCAGTCGTGCAATATTAAACAAGGAATAATTTTATTTTTATTTGTACGCAAGTTTTTATTTTGTTATTGGAAGTGACGGGAGATACACATATATATTTAGTTTTATATTTTTATAATAAATATTTTATATTTATAATATAAAACGAGTGTCCGTTCATTTGTCCATTGACGAAATCCTGTGCGCGGAGACGTTTTCAGTGAAACCTGGACAGATCCTGATGCATAGACGGGAAGCTGCCACATCCTGGTGATTCCTGAAATAATAATTAATCCGATTAATTATTAATAACGCGTGTGACGCGAGTGTTGCGTCATTTCGTATGACGAACAAAGGTGACAGTTGGATGACGTCATCTTGTGCCTTTGTCTCTGACAAAGGAAGCTACGCAGTACAGCGAGCATCGAAGCAGTAAAGGTGCTCATCTGCAGAAGGGGTTCTCATCCTGGGGATCCATAAATCTTGTCAGGAGACAAGGTAAACCAATTAGCAGTGGTGACCATCTGGAACAGGGGTTCTCATCCTGGGGATCCAGTGGTCCTGTCTGTGGACCAGATAGACAACCCAGCAGCGGTACTCATCTGGTGAAGGGGTTCTCATTCCGGGGATCCAGAGATCTTGTCCGTAGTCTAGAGAAACGGACTGGCGACCGTGTTAAAGGTAGGAAACTGCCTAATTCACTTAACTCCCGAACTCTCAAGACCCATCGTCCGGTCACAACCTAACCTTTTATTTTTTTTTAACGTGTGGAAATGCGCGACCGCATACCCTCACACCTCGGGGGAGGTGAGAGGGTTATGTGGGGCTGGGATCAACGCCCATCGGGACTCAAATGCGTCCCGGGGACTCCCCCGACCCACTAAAACCACACGGTGGCCCTCTGAGCGCTTGTGCAGCGGCCCCGGGAATCGCTTTCGCATACGCCGGGGTCGCTGCACGCTGAGCTTGCGCTCCAAACCTTGATAAAAAAGGACCGGGTTTTACCCCGGTCCTGGAAGGAAGAGAATGGGGCCACCCATTCTCTTCCCCCTCGTGAGAGCCCGCGTGCAATGGATCTCCGGAGCCCCCGCTCCAAAGATCCTGCGAGCCCTCCGCCCCCCCGTATCACGGCTCCCTCCGCCCCCGGAGGGGGTTAGGATTCGGCCGTGACACGGGGGCACCTCCCGGGAGACCCCTCGAGAGAGGGAGTATCCCTAAGCGGAAGGGAGGGGCCCGTGAACCTCGCCCCGTGGGGCGAGGATCGTGTCCCCTCCGTTCCGCCTCTCTTTTGGTTTTCTCCCGGGGATCGGGCTCCCTCCGCCCCCGAAGGGGGGTTGGGATTCGGCCACGGTCCCCGAGAGAACCTCCTCGAGAGGGGAGGAGTCGTCCCCCGAGAGGAACGACTCTCCCCCCGCCTCCGAGGCGGGATCGGGAGAACAGTGTTCCCCCGATCCCGCCTCCTTCGCACAACTCCTTCCCACTATCCTCTCGCCGCGGCTGCGGCGAACCTCCTTCTCCGGACGCCAGCCCTCTTGCGACGTATCGGGTCGGCGTCCGGGTCTTCCTCTCTTTCCCTTTCCGCCACCTCCTTCCGCGTTAAGACGTCCTCGCAGAAGGAGGCGACGGCGCTCCACTTTTCTTTACTCTCCAGCATGGCCTTGACCATACTGGAGAACTGTAAGTCTCCCCCTATTGCGTCGGTCAGGGCACGGCGCTGTTCTGCCCATGCTGGGCAGAATTCCACGGTGTGTTGCGCCGTGTCCCTGACCTCCTTGCAATGATGGCACTTCGTCGTTGGCTCCCTCCGCGCCTTATCGTGCAGGTACTCACCGAAGCACCCGTGCCCGGTGAGCACCTGCACAACCCTATAAGAGAGTCCGAAATCTCTCGACAGCCAATCCGATAGAACCGGCTGAATCGCTTGGACAGCGCGCAGACCGGCCCTCGGACGGAGTAGTTCCTCCGACCATCGGTCCACCGCGCGCTGTCTTGCCCGTTGCCGGGCCACTTCCGCCGCTTTCGGTGTCAGGGCCAGGCCCCGCTGGCGAAGGTCTCTCCTCTGCTCGTACAACTCCTTGTACACCTCCGCCAGCAGGGTCCAAGGTATCGACCCCGACACCACGCATGCTGCTTCCACGGGAACCGTGCGATAGCCGCGGACGATTCTGATGGCCAGCCTCCGCTGCAGACCTAGCAGCAGTCTTTGGCTTGGTGCCATCAGGTCGCCCGCCCACACAGGTGCCCCGTAGAGCGCCATAGATCCGATCGCCCCCATGTAGAGGCGACGGATCTTCTCCCTCGGCCCCCCGATGTTGGGCAGCAAGCAGCCAATACTATTGACCGCTGCCCTTATCCGGGGGGCTAAGCGGCAGAAGTGTTCCCGCCAGTTCCATCTGCTGTCGAGCGTGAGTCCCAAATATTTCAAGTGGGACTTCACCTCGATTCGGACTCCCTCTACCTCTATATGGGACCGAGGTGGTCCCCTCCTTGGACCGTTGAAGTGGATTACTTCGGTCTTTTGGAGGGCCACCTTCAGTCCCAAAGCGCGGATCCGTCCAACGACGAGTGCCAGACCCACCGATGAAAGTCGGCGGGCCCCCTCCCAGTTGTCGCCCCGGGCAAGCACCAGCGTGTCATCAGCGTAACACACTAGGTGCATGCCCGGGAGAAGTGCGCCCCGCAGCACCCAATCATATCCGAGGTTCCACAGGAGTGGTCCTAAGACCGACCCCTGCGGAACCCCCGACTCATCCTCCTGCGATGCGGCGTTTGGTACCGCCCCGTGTACGATATCCACCTATCGCTAAGGTAGTCCCCGACCACGTCCTGTATGTACCGAGGCACCCGGTGGTACCGGAGTGCCTCGCGGATGCATTCCCAGGGCAGCGTGTTAAACGCGTTTGAGATGTCTAAACTCGTCCCGATTAACACGCCGCCCCTTGCCGTTGCTTCATCCGAGAGGGCCTTGACGCGCATAATAGCGTCTATCGTCGATATGCCCTCTCGGAATCCGTATTGGCATTCCGCCAAGTCGGGTCCTACCCGCGATAGATGGTCCCTGAGGCGGGCGGCTACTATCCTTTCGAATAGCTTGCCCGCCTCATCCAATAAACAAATGGGGCGGTACGCCGCAGGTGAGTTTGCGGGGCGCCCCTCTTTCTTCAGGAGGACCAATTTGGCCTCCTTCCAAATATCGGGAAACCGTCCCGTCCTGAGGCAGCTGTCAAAAAGCTGCCTCAGACGGCCCCCGAGGACGCCTAGGGCCATGGCCCAGGCCTTGCCCGGTATTCCATCCGGCCCCGGAGCTGTATTCTTAGCCCGGAGCCGCTTAACCGCTTGGACGAGCTCCTTCCCGGTGACCCTTAGGTCCTCCGTCCATTGGAATCGGACTATTGGACCCAAGGGTCTGTCCCCACCCTCTTCCTCCACGTCCGGAGGAAAGAGAGTGGTGACCACTTCCTCTAGCACATCGGGTTGAAGACCCTCTGTGATCGGGGGTTTACCGGACTGCAGTTTCTTTCTTACAATCCGGTATGGACGCCCCCATGGATCCTTATTGAGGGTCTCCAGGAGCTCGTCCCAGGCCCGGGCCTTGGCCTCCTTAATGGCACGTTGGAGGGACTTCTTCGCCTCTTTGTGTTCCCCCAACAGCTCGGCCGCCTCGTCGACAGTGTGACGCCTGCGTCGGCAGTGGGTGTACCGGTGTCTCGATCGGATGCACGTCGCGCGTAATCGCGATATCTCCTGAGACCACCAGTACACCCCCCTCTTCTTATGATTGGCCTGGCTCCTCGGCATGGCGGAATCGCAAATTTCCATCATTGCCGATCGGAACCAGGCCGCCTCCTCGTTTGCGTCGCAGGCTTCAGGCGCGGGAGGTTCTTCCCACGCCTTGGCTGTGGCGGCCGCCATTAAGGCGTCCTCGTCAAGGCGCTTAAGCGCCCATCGGGGGGGCAGGGGTGCACCGCGTCTTTCCTCCCGGGGGCGTGGCCGGCGTCCTAAGGAAGGGTCAGAGACCTCCATCCTTATATTTCTATGATCCGATAGGGTCTCCGACCCCACCACCACCCGCCAGCCACTTACCATACGTGCGGCTTGAGGGGATCCCCATGTAACATCTACTATGGATCCCCCGTTGTCCCGCACGCAGGTAAACTCTGACCCTCTGTTAATGACCAGAAGGTCGAGTTGTGCCCCCCACTCTTCCAGGATCTCACCCCTTGCATTGGTCACGGGGGAACCCCACGCATCAGATTTGGCGTTTAGGTCCCCCATGACCAAGACTCGGCCTGGGAGGTGGCGGTTTATTTCATCCGCCAACCTACCCAAGTACTCCTCAAACTGGATGAGATCCCTATTGGGAGAGTAGTACACCCCTACCACGACGGTTTCCCCCCATCTTCCTGACACAAAGCCCTCCCCTTTCCCCATTAGGGATAATGGTAAGGCTTCCCTCTCTCCTTTGCCAACAATGGCAACAGAGCCCAAAGTGTCCCCCAGCCAGTTTCCCTGCTGTGGGACCTGGTACGGCTCCGCCACTACCGCCAGGTCGATGCCCCACTCCGCCAGGTGTTGCATGAGCAGGTCTTGCGCCCTGGCCGAGTGGTTAATATTAACCTGGAGGAGGTGAGCATTGTCAAGAGGCATAATTACACCTTGCTTACCTCCTCCAGGTTAGCCTCCTTAGCAGCAGTTACTTGAGCTGGCTTCTCGGGTACTTGCTTCCCCTTATCCCCCCTTCTTCTTTTGTCTTCGGCTCCTTCTCCTGCTTGCTTCAGTTCCCTCCCCTTTTTGTTATTTTTGCATAGGCACAGGCCCTCCCCACGTACCTGTGGTCGACCTTGCGCCCGTAATCTTTACAATACGGGCAGCAAGGCCGCTCTGTGCATTCACCCGCCTTGTGCCCAGCTTTACCACAGCGGTAACAAAGACCGCTGCGGTCTGTTTCCGCCTTGCATGTAGCGCGAGTATGACCCGCGCCCATGCACCTGAAGCACTGTAGAGGGCGGGCCTCCAGTGTTTCCACTTTTACTGTGGTCCAACCAACCATTAGTGGGCCAGCTTTCGTTATCTTGCTGGCCGCCATAGTTGGGATTTGTACCCAGCAAGAGCTCAGGCCGTCCCGGGGGGACCTGGATATTTTACCAATCCTGAAATCCCCCTCGAGACAGCCTCCTGCCCCGGCCAATGAGGCCAAGATGACTTCTGCTGTCGCAGAGTCATCCAGGCCAGAGATACGCATCTCCGACCTCTTTATAGGGACGGAGACCCTGATTCCCTTGGGTTCGAGGGACTTCTTCAAGGCCTCCGCCAACAGTTTAGCCTTTTCGGCATTTCCCTCCCCGGTTACTTCGTATAGTAATCCCTCAGTGGCGGCCCTCTTTGGTCTGAGCGACGGAATACCGAAATCCTGTAGACGAATCTCTTTCTGGATTCCGGCCATTGCCTCGCCCAGAGACCGTTGGGTCGCCACTCCGTCGGCGTCTGTGGTCTCCATCTCGTTTCCCCCATGAGCTGGCATACTAATCAGGATTGCCGCTCTCCTGGGGGGGCGGATGTTGGCCTTCGGTCGGCTGGCTTCTTTCTCAGCGGTTCCGCCAGTCTCCTTTGCCGCTTTACCGCTCTTCACTGCTGCTCCCCGGTTCGCTGCTGCTACTATCAGTGGAGCTTTAGCCTCCTTCCTGATAGGCTGAGGATTCTCGGAGTTCTTCGTCCCCATCTTCTTCTTATTCCTCTTCTTCCTCGCCTCCGCCACCGTCCACTCCTGCTCCTCTTTCTTTTCATGAGGAGCAGAGAGTATTTTGACGTCAGTGCAGACCTCCTGGATTGAAATAATCTTCGGTTTCTGCACTGCCGTCTTGCCCACTTTTTGCCCGCTCTTTGGTGGAGCGGAGTTCTGTGAAGGCTGTGGAGGGTGTGAAGGCTTACTCTTCAGTACCCTCTTCTCCTTGGGCTCGTCCCCGGATTTTGCAGCCGCTGCTGCGACATATGTTTTGGAGGTTTTCGCCCCTGCCGGTGCTGCCTTATTGGCAGAAGTTCCCACCGGAGGTCGAAAGCTCCTTTCCGGTGGAAGCCTCTCCTCGACCGCCGCGAATCTTGCATTAATCATCTCGCCTACTTGCTTGATGATGGAGGCCTCCATATTGCCTATTGCTGATTCGCTCTCCTGTTGAGAGGATCTGGGTGCAACGCCCTTGTCATTGTACTTCCCCTTCAGTTTGAAGTTGACGAGAGACGTGTCCTCCTTAGTGGCCGAAGTGTCCCCTCCTTTTCCGGAGGTAACAAATTCCTCCCTCAGGTTTCGGATTTCCACCCGAAATCCCTGTACTGTCCGCTTCATGGAGGCTATTTCCGCCTTAAGTTGACGGTTTTCCTCCCTCAACTTAATGTTCTCCTCGTTTGCCGTGCGACGACAAAGTTCCTTTGTGGCCGATGTGACCACCACTGCCGCTTCCTTTAGAACTTTGCGGGAGGTCCCTTTGTATCCTTTTGTGAAGGAGGAGATCTTCCTGATCGCCTGGACAACTTTGTTTACCTCCGCTATAATTTCTGAGGCGGGGAGATCAGGGATTTCTCGTTTTTCCGCCTCCGCCTCTTCCCCGTCCTCGATGATCTCTCCTTTGAGGACTTTCATCGATCGAGTCTTGGCTGCTTCGGTCCATTCCTCTTCGAGTTCCCTCTCGGCTTGGAGGTATTCCTCCTCGCGTTCTCGGCGTGCCAGTTCCTCCTGCGCTTTAGCGCGTCCTACGTATAGGCCGCACCCTTCCTTGGGAGGCCTTCCCCTTCCTCTCTTAGGAATATCTACCGGGCCTTTAGCCATCTCTACGGCTTCCTCCACGTCCTCTACTTCCACCTCTTCTGTCTCCGTGGAGGAAGATTGAGCAGATTGATCTTATTCTCCTTCTCTTCTTTCATTTACCGCTCTTTATCCTTCCCTTCGCTCCTCCGATCCGAATAACTTCTTCCATCTGGAAGTCTTCGTCGGGGGGAAGAGGAGTTGATGCAGCAGCATTCTTCAGCTCCGTGCTGAGCTTCTTCACCTCCTTGGCCCCAACCCTGGAGCGTATTTCCTCGATCCTTTTGTCCGAGGACTTCTTGGTCGCGGATGACGGGCGTCTCTCCTCCTTTCTGATAGTCGGTGTATCCCGACCCGAGCCTTGGCTACTCTCGGTATCCATCCTCTCGGTATCGTGCTCCGTCTCATCCCTTATGTTATTTGGGATTTTTGGGATTTCCGCCTCCCTCTTTGTACTCGTATTGTTATTGAAACTCTTCATTATGTTTGATCCCATTACCCCCAGCGGCTCGGTGGGCCGGTGTATCTCCCACCGACCGTCGAAGTGCCCGAAACATGACCGGCACACTCCGCCGGCCGGGCCCGGTGGACTCACCGGGAGCCCACCTATGCCGAAACCGGAGGGGATAAAGACCCCCCCCGGCCCAGCTCCAGCCCCCTACACCCCCGTGCGAAGCGTACGCCGCGCACGGGTTTTTCGGGGGTCCCGCACCTCCGACAGTGCGGGCACCGCTGGGGGTGGTGCCACCCAGGGGGCCCCACGGACGCTTCGGACAGGGTCGCCGCTCCCCGGCCCTGCCCTACACGCCGTGGCGACCAGCACGTCCCCCCACCGGTGACATCACCTGCCAGCGGGGGGACAACATCTCTCCTGACCGGCCGGTTCGGAAGGGGAAACGGTCCCGACCGGCCAGGAGTATCTACTCTCACCGCTGGGCCATGCCTCGAAATATGTCCGAGCGGCCCCGGCGGCAGGCCCGCGTGGCACCCTCCGGGCTATGCCCCTTGGGTAACCACTCCGGGCAAAGCCCCTCGGGTAACCACGCGTGACCTCCCCGCCGCGCCCGACCCGAGCTCGGAATACGTCCGAGTGGCCCGGGCGCGGCCACCCCCCAGGGACGCTGGGACGGAGACCCAGGCTACCCAGCCTGGGGAACTCCCAACCAGCACCCTGGGGTTCTACTCGTCGCCGGGCCCTGCCCCGGAATACGTCGGAGCGGCCCCGACGACTGACCGCCGTGACTCCCTCCGGGCGATGCCCCTCGGGTAGTCACGGTCGGTCCCCACCCCCGCGGCCCACACCGCACGAGATCCCCACCCCCGCAAACCCGGGGGGAAACCCCCGGGAGAAACCCCGAAAACCCCCCCCCAAGAACACGGAGGAGGAAATCCCAGCGGCACAAGCCGCAAAAGCATGGAGGGAGGACAGCGCCAAAGGCGCCGTGCAATGTCCATCCCCTAACGGTGCCATACCACCGGGCGTTTGTATTCAAGGTCGCCATCCTCTACCACATACGAGCCGAAGCTCTATAGGGGAAGTGGGCCCCCTCCTCCCACAGGGAGGGCTCCCCAGGACTGGGGAAACTCCCCAGACTCGGGGAGTTGATGTACCCGACGTTACTCGGGTACGGGATGCTGTTAGCACCCCTTGCAAGACTATCCTCTTGCCAGGGGTGAGCCCTCTCGCCACGGCAAGGCCGCATCCCACGAGAGGGAACCTTGCAACCGTCCACAGCATCGTCCGAGTCGGTACGAGCAGATGTGGTTGCTGGATCGAGAGAGCTGACTCCGGATTCGACGAGACATCAACCGAGCACGTCCAAGGCCTGAAATGTAAAATAAAACATTAATTAGCATTAAGTCAGAGATTATAACATTGCGTTGTTTATATTTTGTTATTTTGAGTTGCGTATGGTTACTGACTTTAATGTACTTACCTGTAAATAATTACCTTAGTTTGTTTTGAGATAATTGATTCCATTTTATTTGAATGAATATTAGTCGGACGCTACTCACGCGAAAACGCGAGAGACACGCATGAATGAAGCGCAATCCGATAAGATTGTAATAGTTTTAATTTGATTCTAAAAAAATATATATTGATTTTATTTTGACGCGTGACGAGTTATCTCCGTTTTCGATATTTACGCTAAGTAATACATGAAAGACAGACGAAGTGCAGAAGCGACGGAATCAGTAATTGAAACACGCGACAAATAGTCCGACTGATGAACCGCGAGAACGCATTTCGCGAAATGACGCCGATTGACGGGTGCGCTAGAAATAACGCACCAAGCATCGCGGTAAAAGCGCATATCAGCAAAGCAAACAAACGCGGAGTGTAGTAAAACCAGCATCGCGGGGAAAACGAGAAAACAAATATCATTAGATTGACGAGCGCGCGGAATGAGATTTCAAGTCGTAAGAACTAGCGAAATAACGATTCCGGATATAATGATAAGATGTAAAGATGTAAATAAATGTATAATAGAATTATAGATTAATCTTAGAATAGTTAGAGCGAGCCGAACACATCACGATGCCGAAGTCTCGAGCGCGGACCATGGAGAGTGCCGGAAGCGATCGCGACGCGCGAATGGCTAGCGACCGCGGAGTGGGGATCCAGGGTATAAAAGCGAACGCCGAGAGAATTCGGGGACGAGATCTTGAGGTTCCTTCGGAGAGTGATCATTCGAGCAATCCTCGGGAATACCTAATCAAAACACGACTCGTTCAATAAGTCTCGAAACAAAGGTTCTCACGACGAGGCCTAATCGCGTTATTCGACAAGTTAGCGCGAAACGCGGCATTGAGTATCTTAACGCGATAATACTTTCGACGGCGCGTAATAAAATCACGGACGCGAACGCGAGACCCTGTGAACGTGCGAGACACGTCGAAACGTAAACCCGCGAAGGTTGTAACGGCGCGAGTGAGTGTCGGCAGCAGAGTCTGTACCTGTAAAAGAGAAAAGTGTTTGTTTAAAGAAATATAAGGAAATTTGTGATACTTACCCGATTGTGTACTTACCTTATTGGATAACTACCCGCAACGATCCTGACGATTCCCACGTTGATCCTGGCATCCGGCGTTGACGACACGGCAGCTGGAAATCTGAAACAGAGAAGGAGAGTGGTGAAGCGGGAGATATCCAGGCGCAATCCCGGCACGGAGAAGGAAGTATTGCGAATCCGCATAGGATCACCCTACCTTGGTATTTCCACTGGTAAAAATATACCTGGCGACCAGAGCACAAGGCGAAAGCATCGCTCCCTGCACACCGGTAAGCGCCGCATCCTTAATCAGACGCCCGCCTGTCCGGTCACAACCTAACCTGAGGTTAGGTTAGGTTGTGACCGGACAGGCGGGCGTCTGATTAAGGATGCGGCGAGGTACTCTGCGTTGATACCACTGCTT
>NW_028141165.1:18806265-18845162 GCF_030444845.1 Prenolepis imparis | reverse complement strand
TGGCGCCTGATAAACAGCATCTCTGAAACAAGTCTCTTCCTTAAAAACGCCGTCCCTCCCGGGACGAGCCAGGAGATACTAAGACAGTTTAACGCGTGTCATAATAGATTACAGTTTACGTTGGAAAAGGGGGGCAATAGACTCGATTTTTTGGATGTTACATTCATTCTAAACCGGGGACACGTTGAATTTGATTGGTATCATAAACCAACATTTTCGGGAAGATATCTGAATTATTACTCCTGTCACCCTCTCTGCCACAAGAGAGGCACAATATTTGGCCTAATAGATAGGGCTTTCTGGTTATCACATCCAAGATATCACCAAAAGAACCTCGAATTGGTCATTGGGGTGTTACGTGATAATGGGTATCCATTACAACTGATTTTTGAAACATTTCACGAAAGGCTTAGGACTTTGTTTGCGAGAAATAAAAATAATAATTCAGGTGACGCTAACAGAACACCTGATACTAATTCGGCTCGCGTTGCCTATTTTAATGTCCCATACATACCCAAATGGTCCGAGCGGTTTAGCCATGTGGTCCGTGATCTAGATGTAAAAATGTCCTACACAGGTTTGAATAAGTTACGCTCGTTTATCCGCGTGCATAAAGACACACTGCAGAAAGACTGGCATAATAACGTTGTATACAAAATTTCATGTCAAAATTGTAATGCCTCTTATCGCTGTGTCCTCTTGTCGGTCAGACCAGCAGGCAGTTGAGAACACGCATTAGGGAGCACAGAAATCACATAAAAAGAAACACCGCGCAAAAATCCGTGATCACGGATCACAGGCTGAATAACCACGAATTTGATTGGGATAACGTTGAGATCTTGGATGAGGAACCGTTTTTAAGGAAGAGACTTGTTTCAGAGATGCTGTTTATCAGGCGCCAAATAAATGGCCTAAACCGACAAGAAGACACAGAGTGTCTAAGTCAAGCATATATATCTGTTGTGACAAATATGCCTCAAATTTCTTGAAAGACGGTCTTCGTTTAGTTGTTATCGAATTCCTTTAGAGAGCCATAAATCATTTGTAACATTAATCTCCATACATCGTATGTTTGAGAGAGGGAGATAGAGAAAGGGGGGGAAGCGAGAGGAAGGGGGACAGGGATAGAGGGAGAGAGACGGAGGGGGTGGGGAAGAGGGGGGAGAGGAAGAGAGTGGAGAGGGAGAGGGAGGAGGAGAGGGAGAGAGAGAGAAGGAGAAATAAATTCCACACATTGTTTGACATTGACTTCGATAACAGGCTATGAGCCGTGGTAGGGCGCCTTATAAATAGCATCAAAACGAATATCTTCTTCATTCGTGCGTCGGGCGCGTCCGCGTACGGTCGTGTGAACGTGCGATGGATGAGTGTGTGAATAAGAGTGAGCCCCCTTTCGGAAATTCCTCACTATACCCGTCATTAGAGTCCACTTTTGAGTACCTGACATATTATGTCACTTTGGCTATCTAATGGGATATCGATAGGGGGGGCTCACGGCTTTTGCGCTACGTGCGGTAGTATGTAGATTCCCCATTATTATTTATTGTATTAAATTTACTGAAGAAGGTCCAAAGAAAGGACCGAAACGTTTAGATTCAATAAATTTGTTATTCCAACAAGTTTGTTTTTAATATTTGCGTACCTACACCCTACGCGTGGCTCCATATAGCCTCCTTTTGAATTTGATATTTATTTTGTTTTTATTTTTATTTTATTATAATTTACATTATATATATTATACTTATAAATAGTTGTTTTTGTTTTAATGTGTTATTAATTGTCGTTTTTCTCAATCATATAAATACAATTTTTTATTCTTGTTGATTATGGATTAAAGATTGGAAAAATAACTTTATATATATTCAGTTAATGGAATATAGTGAAAGGCCAACTAACGAGCAAATAAATAGATATAATATAATATAATAAATTTATTTAATCATGCTCTTAAAATTAATAACATGTAAATTCTTAACATGTAGACGTTTCGACTTACTTAGTCTTCCTCAGTACAAATTCTAACTTAAACAAACGCTTAAATAATATAATAATTAAAGTATATCAAACGACCATGACGAGCGAAATATCATCAATATTTTAACATCGGTGTATTTTCTGAGAGGCACAGCAAGAATAACATTTCCCATCTTATCATTATGGAACGCTTTTGTTAGTAATGAGAGATTTTAAACCCATTCTTCGTTTGAAGGCGAGAAAGGATTTGTCCAAAGTTTGTTAGTTTGAATGTATTTGTCAATCAATATAAATGCGAGTTCCATAGTAACAGACCGGTTTGTATCTTTGCATTAAACTGTAACTAAACATTATCAATTGTGTAAAATTATAGGACAATGTTAAATAAATTAACTTACAATGCGTCCTGATAATAAAATTCTGTTTTTAGCTTCTTATCTATGGCGTGTCTCTAACTTGACTGTGGGTAACAATTATATATTCAGATAATAAGTCATCGTGTAAACAAGACAAGAATCATAAATTTGCTAATTCATCTAGGATGTCAAAATAAACATTATCAAGTAATTCTGTGTCCTTGTTTAAATTAATACCGTTTTTCTGCTCTTTTATGTGTATCATTTCTGAAATGAGTCGTTTATGGTAGTTATTTTCAAAGTCTAAGATTTCTATATTGTTCCAGTCAAATGTATGTTTTTTATTTAAGATGTGTTCACTAATTACAGAATGTCTTGACGAGTCTAACTTAACATTCTTGATATGTTCCTTGAGTCTAGTATGTAACTGTCTCTTTGTCTGTCCCACATATGACGCATTGTAATCGTTGCATTTAATTTTATAAATCACGTTGGAATTGCAGGAGTGTTTGTTTTTGTCCTTCTGTACCCTAACAAATCTGTTCAATTTATTCAAACATCTGTATCCCACAGTCACTTCTGGTTTTTTAATCGCTGACGCAACTCGCTCTGATATCGCATTTATATAGGGAATGATAAAAAATGTGTTGTCTCTCTTTTCATTATTCATTCGCTGTTTTTCGGAATTTGTGTTCTTTATATTTAATTTATTGGAAATAAGACTTTTGATCCTGCGGTTGATTACTTTAAAAATAAGATCTAGAGGGTAACCGTTATCCAGCAATATGTTGATGATAAATTCCAAATTCTTTTGATGAAAAGTGGGGTGAGACAGTAATATCGCTCTATCTACCAAGCTATATATGGTTCCAATTTTATGACAAATTGGGTGATTTGAGAGGTATGATAAAAATCTCTCCGAAAAAGTTTTTTTGTGGAACCAATTTAAGTGTAATATATTGTCTATTACTATTAAGTTAAGATCTAAGAAGCTAATGCAACGATCAACCTCATATTCAACCGTGAATTTCAATCTTTCATGATAGTTGTTAAAATTATTCACAATATCTTCTATTTTTTCTGCATGAGTTGCTAGTATTATATCATCTACATAACGATGGTAGAAAATTAAAGTCGTATCTAAATTATTTAAAATGGATTCCTCCAGATCTTGCATCACTAGATCTGCCATCATGGGTGATAATGAAGATCCCATAGGAGTACCATAAGTTTGTTTATATGTTTTGTCCTTGAATGTAAAAAATGTGGAAGATAAAATAAAATTAATGGTAGAAACAAATTCTTTTTTCGGAATTTTTGTATGAGTTTCAATAAATTTCCATCTGTTATTTATGCTGTTAATAGCAAGATCTAGAGGAATGTTTGTGAAAAGTGAGACAACATCTAATGAAACTATGACGTCCGATTTACCTAATGTTTTGCCAGAGAGAGTTTTGCACAGATCAAAACTGTTGCTGACGTGACTATTAGCTCGAGGGAGACTTTTAAGTAATATTTTGTGAATGTAAGATGCTAATGAGTAAAGAGCAGTATTAACCGATGAAACTATGATTCGGAAGGGGACATTGTTTTTATGGATTTTGGGGAGACCGTAGGCTTTAGGTAGGAGTGAATCACTGGAGCGTAGTGCATGGTATTCCCTTTTGTTGATATATTCTTTTTTTAGCCAATGTTTTAACGTATTATTTAGATCTTTTTCTATTTTTATGGATGGATTTTTTTTAATAATCGAGTAAGTATTCCTATCATTCAACAGGTCTTCCACTTTTTTAATGTAGTAAGCTCTGTCCATTGCGACTGTAACGTTGCCTTTATCAGCTCGTGTAAAAAGTATATCGGGATTGTGATGACAAAATTCTTTTGTTGATTTGTACATTGTCGTGAGTTTTTCTATTGTTAGGTCTCTATGAGTGTTGTTGTGTAAGTAATGGAAAAATTGTGGAACAGCAATATTGCGGATAGTTGTAAGATTTTTACGTTTCGAATTGCTTTCGATGTCCTTAATGAACTCATGAATTGCATCTTTCTTATCAGAGCTAACTGGAAGGCTGAATTTATCACCCAGTTGCAGGAGGGTAGATACGTGTGGAGGGATTTCTGTGTCCGATAAATTGATAAACCACTTATCGTTTAGTTGGTCTACGTGATAGGGAGGTTTTTTTGAAAAACTGCTGGCATTGATTAGTGTGTTAACTGTTTCTGTGGATCCTGTTATGTGTGTGTGTGAAGAGTTATTAAAATTGAACCTCTTAGGTTGAAATTTGTTGTGATCCATAATACAATTAAATGCAATTGGTTTTATCTTTTTGATTTCAAGTTGTTTATTTGAAACCACTAACCACGTAAATTTATTTTTGTGAGTGTTGTATAGCTTAGTTCGAAATCTATTCAAAGAGTGACTATGGTAACTGAGAATATCCGCCCAAATATATGTAGGAAGGTTATGGGAAAGAAGCTGTGAAGTTTTATCAAGTTCTTTATGTAAGGAATCTAACAACCTATATAAATCGAATACTTCAATATTTAGCAATTCATCTGCACATCTGTGCAAAAGACTCTCTAGTTTTTTTATTGATTTATAATGATGTAAAAATAATTTTGCTTTTCTAAAATTAGTTAAGTGTGAAGGTAAAATGTTACAATTTTTACGTTATGATTTCAAAAATTGCAACTTTGCCATGGTTCTCAATATGCTATAGTTTGTATTAATCCATTGTTTCAAACATATAACCGTTCGCTCGCCAAAGGTTTGATGTATAAAGTAAAGATAGAAACTATGTTGTTCGAATTGTGAAATCTTCCAACGCATTGTAAGGCCAGCGTGTGTTAAAAATCAAAAAGACAAGAAATCTTAGACTTTGAAAATAACTACCATAAACGACTCATTTCAGAAATGATACACATAAAAGAGCAGAAAAACGGTATTAATTTAAACAAGGACACAGAACTACTTGATAATGTTTATTTTGACATCCTAGATGAATTAGCAAATTTATGATTCTTGTCTTGTTTACACGATGACTTATTATCTGAATATATAATTGTTACCCACAGTCAAGTTAGAGACACGCCATAGATAAGAAGCTAAAAACAGAATTTTATTATCAGGACGCATTGTAAGTTAATTTATTTAACATTGTCCTATAATTTTACAATTGATAATGTTTAGTTACAGTTTAATGCAAAGATACACTTTAATTATTATATTGAATAAATTGAACAGATTTGTTAGGGTACAGAAGGACAAAAACAAACACTCCTGCAATTCCAACGTGATTTATAAAATTAATTGCAACGATTGCAATGCGTCATATGTGGGACAGACAAAAAGACAGTTACATACTAGACTCAAGGAACATATCAAGAATGTTAAGTTAGACTCGTCAAGACATTCTGTAATTAGTGAACACATCTTAAATAAAAAACATACATTTGACTGGAACAATATAGAAATCTTAGAATTTGAAAATAACTACCATAAACGACTCATTTCAGAAATGATACACATAAAAGAGCAGAAAAACGGTATTAATTTAAACAAGGACACAGAACTACTTGATAATGTTTATTTTGACATCCTAGATGAATTAGCAAATTTATGATTCTTGTCTTGTTTACACGATGACTTGTTATCTGAATATATAATTGTTACCCACAGTCAAGTTAGAGACACGCCATAAGAAGCTAAAAACAGAATTTTATTATCAGGATGCATTGTAAGTTAATTTATTTAACATTGTCCTATAATTTTACACAATTGATAATGTTTAGTTACAGTTTAATGCAAAGATACAAACCGGTCTGTTACTATGGAACTCGCATTTATATTGATTGACAAATACATTCAAACTGACAAAATTTGGACAAATCCTTTCTCGCCTTCAAACGAAGAATGGGTTTAAAATCTCTCATTACTAACAAAAGTGTTCCATAATGATAAGATGGGAAATGTTATTCTTGCTGTGCCTCTCAGAAAATACACCGATGTTAAAATATTGATGATATTTCGCTCGTCATGGTCGTTTGATATACTTTAATTATTATATTATTTAAGCGTTTGTTTAAGTTAGAATTTGTACTGAGGAAGACTAAGTAAGTCGAAACGTCTACATGTTAAGAATTTACATGTTATTAATTTTAAGAGCATGATTAAATAAATTTATTATATTATATTATATCTATTTATTTGCTCGTTAGTTGGCCTTTCACTATATTCCATTATTATTATTTATTGCGTTGCATTATACGAGCCTTTTTGTCTTTTTGTTTTTTATATTCAGTTAATTCTTATTATTAACTCTTATTTAATTAGAAAATGCGCACAGTGAATTACGCGTTACTAATGTAAAATAAAGATATATATTTAAGATACATGAAACGTTATTTCTTTTAAGAGCGTTTCTTTTAACGGGTTTTTTTATTGACGGTTTAGCCCGGACTTTGTGTCATAGATTCTCAGCTTCCGCAGAAGAGCCATAAAATTCTGGTCAAAATTATGTGTGTCCTTTCTCTCTAATTACATTCAGATACTGTCCATGTGCGTATCTAAATATATTGTTGCAACTCTAACAATTTTCTATTTCTTTTTCTTTTATTTGTACGTTTAAATATTATAACATTAAATTAATTTGTTCATAAAAGGTCGTTTTACTCTAAACTTAACTTAATTTAGTCTTTCGTCATTTTATTCATTACTTAAAAGTCATCTTACTCGCATATATATAGGGATCAAATGACGAAATTGACTCGACTCTAAAAAAATAACATTTTAAAAAATTTTAATTTATTTCTCAATTTTCTAATCTTTACAAATAATAAGCAAGAATTTATTGAATCTGAAAAAAATAAATCAATGTTTTTATGGCGTCGTAGAAGTTAAATAAAGACGACAGACCTTACTATAATCTTATTTCTTTTCCCTTTATATATCTTTTTATATTCCTTTTTTTTATATTCCTTTATATTTTTTTATATATCTTTATATATTTTTTTCCTTTATTACCTCTTTGCCAGGAGCATGTATAATGAACAAAAGGCAAGTTTGCATTGGTTTTAACAAACTCAAAGGATCTCACAGGCATTACCTGGGAGATCTTTGCAGTTTCATAGAAGTATTATTGTTTCCGAAAAGAAAAAGTTCTTAAGAGAAAACTACTTTCGCAAATGTTTACATTATATATATATATATATATATATATATATATATGTATACAATATATCTATTTCTTCAATCAGTCATATCTGAACATATTACAGAACAAAAACATACCATGGATTGGGATAATTTTAAAATATTAGACCATGAAACATTGGTTTATCATAAAAGGGGTATTTCTGAAACTATCTTTATTAAACAACAACAAAATGGTCTAAATACGATCGAAGATAATAATGAACTATTTAACGACGCTTACGTCCAGTACTTGAAATGTTAAAGAAGAAAACATAACATATAACAATTGATTTTCGGTCTGACTCACGACATAACATATATATATATATCTTCTCTATATATAAGTGCCGTCCGTCTGTCTGTCTGACCGCGAACTACTTCCACATTTGTGGACCGATTCTCACGAAATTGGTACCAAAATTTCGCAAATTTTTCGGCGGTGGCTGCTGTGTGGGTTTTTTTTTAATTTTTATCCCACCCACGCATCCACCCACGCGCATGCGCATTTATGGACCGATTTTCTCGAAATTGGTATCAAAATTGTGCAAATTTTTCGGGGATGGATACTATTTGGTTTTTTAAAAGTTTTACATCTCCACCCACGCACCCACCCACGCATTAATACATTTATTGACCGATTTTCACGAAATTGGTACCAAAATTTCGCAAGTGTTGCAAATTTTTCGGGGATGGCTGCTATGTGGTTCTTTTTTTAAGTTTTGCTCACTCACGCACCCACCCACGCATCCACCCACGCGCATGCGCATTTATGGACCGGTTTTCACGAAATTGGTACCAAAATTTCGCAAATTTTTCGGAGATGGCGACGATGGTGGTTTTTTTAAGTTTTACATCTCCACCCACGCACCCACCCACGCATTAACACATTTATTGACCGATTTTCACGAAATTGGTACCAAAATTTCGCAAGTGTTGCAAATTTTTCGGGGATGGCTGCTATGTGGTTCTTTTTTTAAGTTTTGCCCACTCACGCACCCACCCACGCATCCACCCACGCGCATGCGCATTTATGGACCGATTTTCACGAAATTGGTACCAAAATTTCGCAAATTTTTCGGAGATGGCGACGATGGTGGTTTTTTTAAGTTTTACATCTCCACCCACGCATTAACACATTTATTGATCGATTTTCACGAAATTGGTACCAAAATTTCGCAAGTGTTGCAAATTTTTCAGGGATGGCTGCTATGTGGTTCTTTTTTTAAGTTTTGCCCACCCACGCACCCACCCACGCATCCACCCACGCGCATGCGCATTTATGGACCGATTTTCACGAAATTGGTACCAAAATTTCGCAAATTTTTCGGGGATGGCGACGATGGTGGTTTTTTAAATTTTCTTTAATAAAGTTTATGATATGTATGTGTAAGTGCATGGGTGGGTGGAGGTGTAAAACTTAAAATAACCTCCATCGTCGCCATCCCCGAAAAATTTGCGAAATTTTGGTACTAATTTCGTGAAAATCGGTCAATAATGTGTGAGTGCGTGGGTGAGTGCGTAGATGGATGAGTGAGGGTGTAAAACTTTGTAAAATTTAAAAAAACCACCATCGTCGTCATCCCCGCAAAATTTGCAAAATTTAGGTACCGATTTATAGCAAATCGGTCAATAAATGTATGAATGCGTGGGTGGGTGGGTAAAGGTGTAAAACTTAAAAAAAAACCACATAGAAGCCATCATCTAAAAATTTGCAAAAGTGCGTAGGTGGGTGCATGGATGAATGGGTGAAGATGTAAAAATTAAAAAAAAAAAAAACATCCATCTCCGTAACATTGAAAACATTGTGGTACCTGTGTGTGTGTGTGTGTGTGTGTGTGTGTGTGTTTCACGAAAATCAATAAATAAATGTACAACTAATTCGCGGTCAAACAGACAGAACAACTAATTTTCTCTGCTAAAGCAGGTTTTATACAGGTTTTGAGGACCGCGCGAAGCACGGTCCGAAACGCTAGTATGTATATAAACACGATCTGATTTAAAAACAATACATAATGTACGGAAAATTCGGCGAGCGCGACAATAAGTAGTGCGAACGACTCTAAGGTGTACAAAAAAAATGGTGAATATTTCAAATTTAATTATAATTTTATTTAATTGACACATATTTTTTCATTTTAATATCATATTTATTTGTAAAAAAATTTTTTAAATCATTTGTTGACGTGAACAACAGAATTTCAATTAATGTTGAATAGTTAATAATGACTTATTTGACTTGATAATCGTCTAAATAGTTTCGTTAATATTCTCTGTTATAGTTTCAACATAAAAGAGGAGTCAGAAAAATATTAGAGTTAATTATACACTTTACTATTGAAAACAAATGTGTCAATTTAGAAATAAAAATGCGAATAACGATGATGTTTCTTCGACTGTGTTATAGCCCGAACTATAACCAGTAGTTATTAGAAATTAGAATTTACTGAATATCTTTATAGAATACTGTAAAACATTTTTGCTTATAAAAGAGCGCTCTCGACAAACGCTCGTCGCGTGAAAACGCAGCGAGACACGCGCGAAGCACCGGCAACCGCGAGATGCAAGCGAAGACCTGCGACTTCAACCTGCTTCGCTTGCAGTTAGAACAAAAACGCGTGAATATTACTAACCAATCAGAGACCTGTTTCCAAGGACCTTTCCCGAAAGAAATCCAAGAAACAAAGAGGATATAGGACGGAGAGCCCGCCCGCGAAGGCAGTCTCGAATAAAACTCCTAAACATCAAGACGGAGTCTCGAATAAAACTCCTAAACATCAAGACGGAGTCTCGAATAAAACTCCTAAACATCAAGACGGAGTCTCGAATAAAACTCCTAAACATCAAGACGGAGTCTCGAATAAAACTCCTAAACATCAAGACGGAGTCTCGAATACAATTCCTAAACATCAAGACGTGATCGCTAATAAGAAACCAGAACATCAGAACGAGACTCACTAACAACGACCTGAATTATTGAGAGGAATACGAATATACGCTCATCGAATGTTACGCGAATATATATTTAAAGAAAGGACGAGAAATAAAGCGAAACCATATTCAATCCGAAATAAAAGTGTATTTTAAGAGAAAGAAAAGAGTACAACACTCCTAACTTCCTACGAAGTCCTGCACGACCCGAGGATCCTCATCCTTAATTCGGCGCAACCCCAGTGCCTTGTTCGAGGCACACAAAATTGGTGGCAGCGGTGGGATTGCGCCGACGGACCGCCAGGACCAGCAGGAACCTGAAGACCTGAAAACAATACAAAAGTATTAGAAAAATCAGGCACGTCGAAATAATCGACGGACAACACAGAAAGCAGCATACAATAAATTAAGACCCGCAATACACACATACACAACGTGTGGAAGCAGGCACGTCAGTTAGAAAAACAGCTGACGGAAATAAGCAGAAGTCACAGTGCAGTGAAAGTGAAGGACGGACAACGCAAGCAGTACGAAGAGCGATAAGCAAGCAGCTGAGAATCGAGTAGGATCGCCAACGTCCCAAGGACAACGCCGACCTGCGACAATCTCACGGACAACGCGTCATCACGGAGCGACGACCTGCCGTGTCAAGCACGAGCATCGAGCCGCCAGCCGTTATCAGCCCACGAGCGATCGAGTTGCAGCAGCAGCAGCCAAGCCGTACCGAGCGATAAAGAGCGTAACGATGCGAACCGTAATACTGTAAGTCCGATCCTTATAATATTTCTGCGTGAATGTCGGAAGGGAACAAGACATCCCCGAAACCGATAGCGAACAAATCTTGGCTACATAGCGACTCAGCCAAACGAGCGATTCAAGCGTTACCCTTAACTGTAGAAAGACTCGAGCGAGTTCGTAGAAAATTAGAGAACGAATATTCAAGCGAAAGCGAAAACGAATTACCCGCGAACGTCATTGTTAAACGCGAGTTCCCCTTCGATAGTTTTGACGAAAGTATACTAAAGACGCGAACAGACGGTAATAACGAAAATATAAAAGAAATTAAAATACGCGCAAGCAAAACCCCTAGCAACGCGTCACAGAAAAGCGGATGGTCAACTACGTACGATAGTAGCGATTTTGACTCTAACGAAGATAACATGTCGGTGATGCACACTCCACCAAATGGTGCAGCGGACGTATCCGTGGGTGCTGTGGACCGCGAAATTGGTCGCCTACGCGAAACTATAGAGCGCGGAAACGTACATCGCGTAGAAGTCGACGTACACAGGACACCCGCCGAACATAGGACACCCGTCGAAAACAACGCGAACGAGGAAAATCCTATGATGCGCGACGTATTACAAGGCCTACGAGATTTACAAATCGAAATGCGGACAGAAATAAATAAAATGTACGATTGGAGGTCACGCGGAGAGAGATCAGACGAGAGTCGTCAAAGCTCCCGCGAACGCGCACGCAAACGGGATGCAAATAGGCACCGCGATAATCGACATCTCCGTGAACACACCCGTAATCAAGATGCGGAAGAGAGATGCGACAGTCGGCAAGATCTACGCGAACTCACTCCCGAGCGAGACAGAAATAATCAACGTGATCACCGCGACTACCCTCGCAATCGAGACGCAGGAGATCGACGGAATCTACGCGAACACACACGCGAACAGGGAGCAGATAGGCGCTTAGACAATAGGCAGATTAGATCCCGCGAACGCGCTTATGATCGAGATTCGGACGAAGAGCACGAGCCTCGTATGGCTTACGGGCGAACCGAGCGTGACATCCGAAATCGGCGGAATGCCTCACAACGGTACATGTCACTAAAGGAGGCGCGAATAATGATACCGGAGTTCGACGGCACAACGCGAACCCGATTACAAGAATTTTTAAACTCCTGTACGTACGCAATTAAAAATATTCACCCCGATGACGAGGAAGCGTTAATTCAAGGAATATTATTTACTAAATTACGGGGAAAAGCCATGCAAGATTTCGAGACACGAGACATTCAAACGTTCGAAGAATTGAAAGACCAACTAGAAAATTCTTATCAAAGTAAGCGGAGTACAGCGCATTTACAAATCGAGTTCAATTCGCTCAAGCAAAACTTTAACGAACCGGAACAGAGTTTCGGACAACGCGTCGACAAACTTGCCAGGAAATTATATAGCTCAATGATTGAGGGAGAAAAGCGTTCGAGCACCTATAAGCGTGCTATTTTAGAAACCATACAAAGCCAAGCATTACTAAATTTCCAATTCGGGTTACGTAACGAATTGAAAATACTCGTGCGATCACAACGATACACAACACTCCAAGAAGCGATAACGGGCGCAACCGCAGAAGAAAAGTTAATAGGATCTAACGCATCGCGAATGACAAATGCATCGCAAAGCAAAACTGGGCAACAACCGCGACAAGGTCAATATAAAACCACGCAGTGTTATAAATGCGGAAAATCGGGACATTACGGACGCGATTGCCGCAGTAATAAATACGTGCTCCCAAAACCGGACAAGCCCCCTCGCGCAAATACCGTAGAGAAATTCTGCAATTATTGCAAAAAACGCGGACATAATCGCGACGAGTGTTGGATTCTAAATGGAAGGCCGAAAACAAATACACCGGACCGCGATAAGGGAACCGATAATAAAAAATCGCGAAGCATAAATAAAATTGAGAACCGTAAGAAACCGCAATCGCGAAAAAGAGATACCGAATCCGAGTATAGCAGTGACGAGGAAGAACGGCAAGAAGAAAAGAATAAAAAGACACGCGCGATAGAATATCAGGTGACTCACGTGCGACAGACGCCTCGTGGAGCAGCGAGCCTGAATTTAATAACTCTACCTATACGCGAAGTAAAGAACGGCAAGATTAACATGCTCTACGATTCTGGAGCTACTGTCTCTTTAATAAAAGTTAAACACCTGAAAGGTGAAACCGAGATATACAACGACAAAATTACTTTGATCGGCATAACCGGGCATAAAGCGCGAACAATAGGAAAATTCTACGCGACTATCGATCTAGGCAGCCGAAAAATCAAACACGCGATTTATGTCGTAAAGGACGACTTCCCAATGGAATACGAAGGGATCATAGGAATCGATTTTCTACAAAAGCAACAAGTCACGTGCGATTACAAAAAACAGGAGATTCAAATAGGAAACGCCGTATTAAAATTACGACCGTACAATAAAATTCAATTAAAACCGCGTAGCGAAACGATAATACAAGCGGCAACGAATCGTAATAAGATAGGCGTGATAAAGGCCGAAGAAACAGCACCGGGAATATATATCGGACGATGCCTGGTAGAACCAAAAAATTTTGTGTGCCCCGTCAGTATAATTAATACGACCGACGAGACCGTAGAGATTAGTACGCCGCTCGTAACCGTAGAAGACATATGTGAAGATAACGCACACAAAGTATACACGATACACACGGGCGACACTCATAACTCGTCAACGCGCGACGAACGAATCTGACAATTATTACGCACGGATCATCTAAACGTCGAAGAAAAACGCTCAGTACAACGGATATGCGAAGAATATAGCGATATATTTCATTTAAATGAAGAACCACTGACATGCACCGCGACGATAAAGCACGAGATAAACACGCGCGCCGACACCTCGCCCGTCAACGTAAGACCATACCGCCTTCCCGAGAAGCATAAAACAGAAGTAAATAAGCAAGTGCAAGGAATGCTAAAAGACCAAATTATTAGAACAAGCATGAGTCAATGGAATGCTCCATTATTAGTAGTGCCGAAAAAAGCCGATGCGTCAGGAAAACAAAGACTCAGGGTAGTAGTAGACTTCCGAAAAGTTAACGATTTAACTATAGGCGACTCATTTCCCCTGCCTAATATTACCGATATATTGGACCAGTTAGGGAACGCCAAATATTTTACGACGCTTGATCTAGCATCAGGATATCACCAAATACCGATGGCTGAGCGCGATAAAAATAAAACCGCCTTTTCAACCCCCTATGGACACTACGAGTTCAACCGAATGCCGTTTGGATTAAAAAACGCGCCTGCGACCTTCCAACGATTAATGAATTCGGTACTAACAGGGATACAAGGGCTCAGATGTCTCGTTTATCTCGACGACATCGTAATATACGGATCCAGTTTAGAGGATCATAACAAAAGACTCGTGGAAGTACTACAGAGATTACGAAAACATAATTTAAAATTGCAACCGGAAAAGTGCGAATTTTTACGTAAAGAAGTAATATACTTAGGGCATATTATTTCCGAGAACGGCATATTACCCGATCCGTCGAAACTAGACGCGGTAAAAAATTTTCCGACGCCACAAAAAATAAAAGACATACAATCGTTTATCGGACTAGCGGGCTACTATCACAAATTCATTGAAGATTTCTCGCGAATCGCGAAACCGTTAACAAAACTAACAAAAAAGACGGAAGTTTTTGTATGGGGAAATGAACAACAAATCGCGTTCGACACCCTAAAAGAAAAATTAATGACCGCGCCAGTGTTAAAATATCCGGACTTCATCGAAGAATTCAACGTGACCACCGATGCCTCCGACTACGCAATCGGAGCCGTGCTGTCACAGGGACTGGTAGGCAATGACCGACCTATCGCTTACGCCAGCCGAGTGTTATCTCGGGCAGAGCAAAATTATAATACGACCGAAAAAGAATTGTTAGCAATCGTATGGGCAGTTAAACATTTTCGACCATATGTCTATGGAACAAAATTTAAAATAATAACCGACCATAAACCTTTAATTTGGCTATTTAACGTCACGGACTCCGGATCAAGACTCATCCGCTGGAGATTAAAATTAGAAGAATACGATTACGAGATAATTCACAAGGCCGGACGAGCAAACGCGAACGCCGACGCGCTAAGTCGACACGTAACTCGAGATGCAAGCGAGAAAAGAAAGAGAGAAATCTTCAAAGTAGAAGAAGAGGAAGAAGAGAGAGAAGAAAAACTCGCCGATAACGCTAGAGTATATACCGAAGAGGAGAAACAACAAATACTCTACGAATATCATGATGCACCCACAGGAGGACATCAGGGAATCGAACGCACAATAAAAAGAATTCGATTAAAACATAACTGGCCAGGATTAACAAGAGACGTCGAAAAATATATCTCGAAATGCGAATCCTGCCAGAAAAATAAATTATCGCGACGAGCAAAAGCACCCCTCATTATTACGGACACGCCGAGTAAACCATTCGAGAAATGCGCGCTAGATATAGTTGGACCGTTAACAATTACTAATAACGGAAATAAATATTTACTAACTTTCCAAGATAATTTAACAAAATTTAGCAAAGCGATACCGATCGCAAACCAAGAAGCTAACACGATCGCGAAAGAATTCGCCACGAAAATAATTTTCGAATACGGAATTCCCGAAAAAATTCTAACCGACCAAGGAACAAATTTTGTAAGTGAAATATTTAAGAATACGTGCAAATTACTTAAAATCGATAAAATTCAGACAACAGCTTATCACCCCGAAAGCAACGGAGCATTAGAGCGTTCACACCGTACGTTAGCCGAATATTTAAGACACTATATAAATGCCGACCAAACAGACTGGGACGAGTGGATTCCCTACGCAATGTTTACATATAACACGACCCCACACGGCTACGGGGCATACACCTTTCGAATTAGTATACGGGCATCAAGCGGACCTACCGACAGCTCTAGCGAGACCGCCCAAACTAACGTATAGTTACGACGACTACTCGCAAGAATTAAAAGAAAGAATACGGGCGTCAAATCAACTCGCGAAAGAGAATATTAAAGAAGACAAAATAAAAGCCAAAGGGTACTACGATAAATCCGCGAAAGAAACAAAATTTAAGATAGGCGACAAAGTACTAGTATACGACGAGACGCTCCGACGGGGACGATCGAAAAAATTAGATGCACTATGGGCAGGACCTTACGTAATAACCGAAAAGAATTCCGACGTAAACTACACAATTAAAAAAGGAAGAAAAGCAGTGCGCATGCATACGAATAGACTAAAGCTATTTATAGAAAACTAATACTTACTGTTATATACTTACTGTGATCCGACAACAATATATACTATTTTGCGTTTCCCTTTAATTGCGCAACCGACCTATGATATTGTAAAAGTAATAAAATTCCCCACACCATCCTATAATAATGTATACAATTATATCAAAATAGATAATCAAATAATTATAGATAAAGAAAAATTAACATATGCGACAATGACGGAAAGCGAATTGCGAAATTGTAATAAAATTAATACACAATATGTATGTAAACGCAATTCACCTATACACCGCGTAGATTTAGACGCACCATGCGAAATTCAAATGTATACGCAGCGACAACATTATCAGAGCAAATGTAATGTAAGACACTATGTCTCAACCCACATGTTATGGATAGCATTACACCAAGAGCACACCTGGTTATACTCGACGGACGCCGAACAAACGATAACCATACAATGTGACGGTCAGCTCGAAAATAAAATAATAAGAAATACCGGCGAAATTACGCTAAACGGAAATTGTAAACTGACAACACCAGACACAATAATAGAAACAGAAGAAAAAACATACGAAACCGTTCTAGAAACCTTTCTACCTAGTATCAATATAACAATTCCAGGAGACGGAAATATAACAAGACATAACGAAGACACGCTAGAAAATATCTCACAACATCGTTTAGAATTAACAAACCTCAAAGCCAAATTAACAGATATAGATAACGACTTACAAAACAACGAACAAAACTTCTACGCAACGAAACAATTTATCTATCCGATGACATCTAGCGGAATAATAATAATATTAATTATAATAACCATTATAGTATTTTGGATAATAATACAACAAAGAAATAAAAACAAAAGACGACCATCAGTTAGGATAGTCGATGACTTTGGCATACCAAGATCAATATTAAGAAGAAGCCAAAGTACTAGATTTTAGAAATAAGAAACGATTATAAAACTACATTGTAAACGGGAATTATAACTGTACGTAGCATTAGAAATAATCTTAACAAAAATAAGATAAGAAAGCGAAAAACTTCGTACCTCCGTTTTTCTTTTTTTTACGGGGGAGGAATGTTATAGCCCGAACTATAACCAGTAGTTATTAGAAATTAGAATTTACTGAATATCTTTATAGAATACTGTAAAACATTTTTGCTTATAAAAGAGCGCTCTCGACAAACGCTCGTCGCGTGAAAACGCTAACGCAGCGAGACACGCGCGAAGCACCGGCAACCGCGAGATGCAAGCGAAGACCTGCGACTTCAACCTGCTTCGCTTGCAGTTAGAACAAAAACGCGTGAATATTACTAACCAATCAGAGACCTGTTTCCAAGGACCTTTCCCGAAAAAAATCCAAGAAACAAAGAGGATATAGGACGGAGAGCCCGCCCGCGAAGGCAGTCTCGAATAAAACTCCTAAACATCAAGACGGAGTCTCGAATAAAACTCCTAAACATCAAGACGGAGTCTCGAATAAAACTCCTAAACATCAAGACGGAGTCTCGAATACAATTCCTAAACATCAAGATGTGGTCGCTAATAAGAAACCAGAACATCAGAACGAGACTCACTAACAACGACCTGAATTATTGAGAGGAATACGAATATACGCTCATCGAATGTTACGCGAATATATATTTAAAGAAAGGACGAGAAATAAAGCGAAACCATATTCAATCCGAAATAAAAGTGTATTTTAAGAGAAAGAAAAGAGTACAACACTCCTAACTTCCTACGAAGTCCTGCACGACCCGAGGATCCTCATCCTTAATTCGGCGCAACCCCAGTGCCTTGTTCGAGGCACACAACAACTGTTATTAATTCGAAATCTATCTGCATTATTATTGTATTTCCATAAGAAAAGCATGTTATAATTTAAGTCGATTGGAGAAGACACAAGTAAGTGTTGAAACATATCGATAATGTTTATACTTATTTTGTTTATCTAATAATAAAATAAAATTTTCACCAACATTGAGTCTCGTTAAGGCCTTTATACAGGATGATTCAGAACAAATGCGACAAACTCTGAGGAATGATAGGTCTCGCAGAAAGGATCATTTTTTGTTAAGCAACCCATGTTCTCTGACACGTCGTTTAGGTGCTACGCGATCGCGAAGGTTTTAAATGACATTTATTACAATTACGAAATAAATTTATCTACATAGGTTTATCTATATTGGTTCTGTTGATGTTCCTCAGAGTTTGTCGCATTTGTTCTGAATCACTCTATATATTGTTTCATTATTTTTTATGTATACGAGCTTATAATTTCCATTTAATGTTTAGTATATTTTTCTCGACATAATTAATTTCGGAGTTCATTGCGCGTATAATATTCAATCTTTAACGCATTTCTCTGAACAGATTTCTTGATAAAATGTGACACTTTCAATAAAAATGTTTCATCAGCATATTCATCATATTGTGAATAATTGTACTTAAAATGTCAATTACGCACGTTTCATTTACAGTCTACATGATATCAAAACTGATTAGATAGATAATACTAGGATTGGGAACCGAAAGGAAACTGGCGCGTGATTAAATAAATTTTGTATAACTTGATAACTTTTGTTTATAGGTAAATGTACTTCAAAGCTCGAATCGGAAACACGATGCGTTCGCGTTCTGAGTCGTGAACGTATCACTGACAATTAGTATAATATTATATAAAAGAATTTAAATGAATATAATATTATAATAAAATTTATTTGATTATTAAATCCAATTTTACTATAACACAATAAATTTATGCAATATATAAAAAAAATAATATTTTAATATTAATGAAATAATTTTTACTAAATTATGTTATTCATCGTTTGTATTAACATAAAACAAATATTTCAAAAATTTGCTGGAACATAACATTTTTTTATTTGGCATAATGTAGGCATAATATATGCAGAACAATCCGCGAGATTTTTTGGGAGATAGAACCCCATTCTTGTGTTTCTTTTACCTTAAATTTACCAAGACAGTGTTTGTTATTATCTAAATAAAATTATATATATGATCATCTAGATGAAATTTTGGCATCATCTTATCTTCATATAGATAATAAAAATATGTATTATCTATATCTGCATCTAAGATGAAAAAAAGTGTTATCTTTACTAAATTATCTAAAATAATGTCAGATAATTTGATTTAGAGTCATAGCATATAAAAGTATATAAGTGGTAGAACTTAAGTGATAAAAACTTATAAATAAAAGTATGAATATATTTTTATATCCCTTTTATAATTTACATTTTTTCTATAACTGTGTTTACATAAGCAGTCTTAAAAATAATATTATCTGGAAGTTATCTAGATGAATCGCCATATAATTTTATCTTTTATCTAGATACGTTTAAAACAAAATCATCTTCATCTTATCTAAGTTGAATTTACATATTTTTATCTCATCTTTATCTGGCTAATTTTAAAATTATCTAAGCACAACACTGCACCAAGATAAGGACAATAGCATATAGGTATCAGTTTGATATATAAAAATATACATTTTTTGATGGACTTACAATAATGTTTAACTGTTTTAAACGTGGTATTAATGTCTATATTTATGCATAGCATGAATTAATGTCATATTTTATCCCGTTTATTACTATATCTAATTTACAGTACTCTTTAAAAATATTAGAAGGGAGAATTTTTTTAAATCCATAGATACTTATTAAATTCAATTTTGAAATAATAGTTTCCAAACATACAATCTTCAAAACTTCGGTTACAAAAAAATCTGTAGGAGAGCTGTAATTGATGTCACAAAGTAAATGTAAATCAGGGATTTATTCGTGTTTTAAATTTTGTTATTTTCTTTTGTTTGCTTGTGTTTTCCTTCAAATCGGATATGTTATACTTATTAAAGGTCCATATTTTCGCATAATTTTTGGATAATGTAATAAAAGTTATGATGCTTAATTTTTAATAAATTAAAAAATCTTTATATATAAGTGCCGTCCGTCTGTCTGTATGACCGCAAACTACTTCCGCATTTATGGACCGATTTTCTCGAAATTGGTACCAAAGTGTTGCAAATTTTTCGGGGATGGCTGCTATGTGGTTTTTTTTTAAATTAAAAATTTTTTTTAAATCATATAGGAGGCTGTTTTCGTAAAAAAAAATTTTTTTCTACATTTTTACGCCAATGTGTTGAGAATGTTCCAAAACATTAAAATATCACATTCAGTTCGGATCGAGACACCGTAGCGAGCAGACGTGTTTCGTCGCGGTATCAACAGTCTAAGCGAACAATTGCGCGCGCACAAGTGTCTTCACAATAATTGTTTAGTGCTGTGCCTTAGTCTCAAAAAATTTAATTTTTAGCCATCAAACTGCTGTTGCAGTTTGACTAGCTACACTCCAACAAAACTACGATCATGACCTCTGACTACAGGAGTCATGATGCACAACCTCTCCAAAGTTTGTCTCAACAACCGTCTCCCTCAACCTACGCAGCCATCACAGGGAAAAACACCCGTCCAAAGTATAAACATGGTGTAATACTCGACTCCATCGAAGGTCTTACGATTGATGACTACATTGATGGGCTAGAGCAGCTGATCAACATCAACAACATTAGGTACCTCTCCAAAATATGCAAAGGACGAGTCGGCTGCTTTGTAACAAGTCAACTGATAGCCGACAGCTTAGCGAATAAAACAGTTAAAATTAAGGATAACATTCTCTCTATCAGACCATACATCTCTAAAAATAAAAGGATAGTCATTTCCAACATCTCTCCAGTCATCGAAAATGAGGCCATCATTGATGCCTTAAAAGCCAAAGGTATAAACATAGTGTCATCCATGACTGATATAAGGGCAAGCGCCACCAAACCAGGGCGAGCGCATATTCTTTCCTTCCGTCGACAAGTTTATATTCAAGAAGGTGACGAAAATCTTTTACCAGAATCGATGCAAATTACCTTCGAAGGTACACCATATTAGATATATCTTAGTTCTGGTTCTATGAACTGCTTTGTCTGTAAACAAAGCGGTCACGTCGCGAAAACGTGTCCTAATAATTCTTCCAGCAACATAAATCACAACAGAGGCCTTCTCACTCAGCTCTCCCACTCATCAGAAGATAATCAGACTAACAACAGTGTTATTGTCCGAAATTCCGGAAACCCATTACCGAACAATCTGAAAAGACCACCGCCTCCGTCTACCAATTCTGATAACTCAAATGAACAATCTCCAGATAATCCTTCTAGTGTTTTGAATGGAGAAAGCAGTATCTCACAACAAAAAAACAACAGCTTCAAGATACCCCCTAAAAAGAAAAAACAGCTAAAGGAAAATTCAGCCAACGAAGACCTAGCTAACTATACCGTTGAAATCGAAAAGATTTTGAGTCCTATCAGAGAAGTGATTGAAAATCCTACGAATTCATGTCCTCTCGGTTATGAAGTATTTCTAAAATACTTGGTCAAAACTTTTGGCAAAGCCAATACTAATGAAATAGCAAGGCAGTACACCGACAATGTCGAAGGTCTTATTAATATGCTCACTCTTGTACACCAACACACTGACGACAGGACCCTAAAAAGCAGATGTACAAGGCTCACGAAGAAACTACGCCGTCTAGTATGCATCTCAGAAACTGATGAGAGCGATTCTTCATTAGGCACCTAAAATAATCGAACATGGTCATAAAACCTTCTTCTAAGAAATAAGGATAATATGAACACCTGCGATAAGAATATCAAAATTATGTTCTGGAATCCACGGAGTATAGCCAACAAAAAAGAAGAGTTCGCGAAAATCATCCGTGATCATGATATAATCATCTGCGTTGAATCCTGGCTCAACAATAAAGTCAAGGACTTCAACTTTCCCGGCTTCAAGACCTTCAGAAGAGATCGTGTCTATGCCAACGGCGGCGGAATCCTTCTCGTCATACGTAACAACATTGCTTATACCGAAATAGCAAATCTTAACTGTTCTGATCAATGCGTTGAATTAGCAAGTATTTGCGTCACCAACCTTTATCCCAATCTAAATATCGTAGTTTGTTATCGAGCTCCAGGTAAAGTCCTTCCTCAATCTACTTGGGATGAAATTTTTAGTATGGCAAATAGTAACAATACGCTATTTGTGGGGGACTTCAACTCACACCATATTAATTGGAATTGTCCAAAAAACGACTCCAATGGCGAAAGACTTCTAGAAAGTATTAACAATTCGGACTTGTGTCTTCACAATACCGATACTGTAACGCATGTAACTGCATTTAACTCAGTAACATCTAATCTTGATCTCGTGTTTTCTTCTACTGACATTGCGGATAAAATTCACGTTAATGTAAACGACGACACTTGGGGCTCCGATCATTTTCCTTTATTTATAGACTATATTACACAAAAAAGCATTTATCACAAGAAATCTTTAAATTTAAAATCTATACGAACCGATTGGGGTAAAATATCAGATCAATTAGAATCTAGCTACAACAAATTCTTCACTCTCGAATACGAACGCTCGACTGCCTCCGAAAAATATAAAATTTTTACTGAAGCCATCTGCAACGCGTTAATATTAAATACACCAAAAAAGAGAATAGTTAAGAACACGCAACATCGTAATCCCGTATCTTGGTGGGATTCCGAGTGTGACAAGGCCAAAAGACTGAGAACCGCCGCTTTTAAAAAGTGGAGATTTTCCCGGTCAGCAAACGACTTTATTGATTTAAAAAAACAAATCGCTCAAACAAGGTATATCCTTAACAAAAGAAAGGTATATCCTTAAACAAAAGAAAAGAAATAACTTCGTTAAATTTGCTGAAAACCTAAACGTAAATGCAAACCCTAAATATGTTTGGCAGACCGCTAAAATATTAAAAAACAAATGGATAAAAGTCAACCCTTCGCAACTCGAAAAACCATCAAGAAAACAATAAAATAAACATCGCTCTTAATAAAATCAGTCCACCTTGGGTAGCCACTGATCCCAGCTGGCTTCCAGTATGTAAGGAAAATACGGACCTCAGCGAGACGTTCAGCTACCGAGAATTCAACGTTGCTCTCGATAGTAAAAACAACAGATCATCATGCGGATTAGACGGAATTGATTATGAAACGATTAAATTACTTCCGATAACATACAAACTCCTATTAGTTGACATATTCAATGAAATGTTTCAGACAAGTTCTTATCCCGATGACTGGAAAAAATCGTTGGTACATTTTATTAAAAAAACTGACCGGAAAAGCGTGCGACCCATAAGTTTAACATCATGTACATGCAAGGTCTTCGAAACGATGATTAAAAATAAATTGCAATGGTGGCTCAAAATAAATAACAAAATACCTATCAACCAATCCGGATTCCGCAAAGGTCAATCCACAATTGACAATTTAACCAATCTCTCAATAAAAATCGAAGAATCCTTTAGTATAAAACAAGACTTGTTTGCGGCCTTTCTCGATGTAGAAGGAGCTTTCGATAACATCAACTGCGAAATTCTAATAAGTAAACTAGCTGACGTTGGTTGTTCGTCCAACTTAATTAAGTTTATAAAATTTTTGACATTTGATAGGCTCATATACACCGACTCTGATAAAGATAACCCAAGAAGCGTACACAAGGGAGTACCACAGGGAGGAGTACTAAGTCCTCTTTTGTACACTCTTTACGTCTCCTCGATTTGTGACAACATACCAAAAAGTGTATCTGTCTCCCAATTTGCCGATGACATCGCGCTATATTGCAATCGAGGAAGCAAAAAAAAGCCTCTGCCTTACTGGAAAAGTCAATCGCTATAATAAGCGACAACTTACATAAATTAGGACTAAATCTAGCACCTCATAAAACTATATATATTCATTTTAATCGACGCAAAGTTAAGCCGGGGAGTTCCGAAATCAAAGTAAATGGTATAACTATCAAATCTAGTGAGACTGTACGCTTCTTGGGTATTATTTTCGACCACAGACATTCTTTTAGGAACCACGTCAACAACGTTCATAAAAGAAGTCTCGTTGCGAGCAACATAATAAAGTATTTAAGAGGTACATGGTGGGGATCAACCCTAACACTCTCTTAACTTTCTACAAGGGTTTCGTTCGCTCTATCATTGACTATGGTTGCTTTGTCTATTACCCCAAGCTTATTGAATCTAAAAAGAAACTTGAAAAAATTCAATTCAACGCGATCCGCCTTGCACTTGGCTTTCGCATCAGTACTCCGACGAACGTACTCCTAATTGAATCCAAATTGCTAACCATAGAAGACCGAGCAAAATTCTTATGCTTATGCTATCTATCCAAAATATACTCTAATGAAGGCCTTCTTGTTCACTCTACCATTAAAAACTTGATAAACTTATTACGAACAATAACAAAAAACCTATTAAATACCAACGCAAGTTCACTAACCGACCCTTGCAACAATGTATTGAAACAATTAAGCGTGATACTAGCGAAATATATGCTAACAGATATTACAATGTATATACCTGCGACTACTCAGCACTGGTAAGCGATTTTGACATTGACATTGAGCTTGGCTCCAAACTAAGTAAATCTGCGACACCTGAGTCCATTTTAAAAAAATTTATTGCAAAGGATAATGCACTAGCAATCTACACCGACGGCAGCAAATCCAAAACTTCCTCCTCGACAGGCACAGCGTGTATTAGCGGGGATCTCGATGTTAGCGTATGTAACAGTGTAAATAAAAAAGCCTCCATTTTTTCCGCAGAATCCATCGCGATTCTTAATGCAATTGATATAGCACTGAAATATCCTGGCGTTAACATCATTATCCTTACTGATTCACTAAGTGCACTTCTTGCAATCAAAAGCACTAAAATCAGCGTCAAAACCAACCCTTATATTCTAGAGATTAAAAAAAAGCTCACCGAGTCAATAAACAACAACCCATTGAACCGGAAAATTAAGTTATGCTGGGTTCCTGCACACCGAGGTCTAAATGGCAATGAAGTTGCTGACCAATCTGCGAAGAATGCCTCAAGTTATTTGCCAGATCCGTCGATTAAAATTCCTTTTACTGATCTGAAGGATTACTTCAAAACTAACGCACACGAGAACACTTTTTCCCAAATTGCGACCAGCGGACAAACCAAAGGAACCCACTATTTTACTTATTATTTCGACACGAAAAGAACACCGTGGTTCTCCAAAACCTCACTTCCTAGGAAAATAATCTCGCTTATCAATAGATGTAGATCCGGGCATTATAATCTGGCTTCCTCCTTATTTAAAATTAACTTAACTGCTAATACTCGATGTGAATGCGGTGAGGAATTTCAAGATCTCAACCATATATTGTGGCAATGTACTAATTACAATAGACAGCGATCCGATTTCTTGAAGAAACTTCGAGATCTAGGATTCCAGCTTCCCCTTACGTGCGAAACTCTACTTTCATCGCCCACCGAACGTATTTGTAAAGCGTTTTACTCGTTTTTTGCACATTGCGATAAAATAATTTAAGATCCGCCCGAAGATGTAAACAATGTAAACGAAATGTAAAAGTAAGCATTATAATCCAAAAAGGTTCTGAATCAGGCTCAAATAAAATTAAAAAAAAAAAAAAAAATATCACATTTTTTAAAAATATGCGTGTTGTGTGTGTTTGTGTGTGTGTGTGTGTGTGTGTGTGTGTGTGTATGTGTGATAAAGCTGTTTTCGTGAAAAAAATTTTTTTTTAGATTTTTATTTTAATGTGTTCAGATGTGTTTATGTGTTTTTTGGGGATGGCGACGATGTGGCTTTTTAGTTTTACATCCCCACTCACCCACCCACGCTGCCACCCACGCACCCACACATTTATGAACCGATTTTCTCGAAATTGGTACCAATTTTTCGGGGATGGCTGCTATGTAATTTTTTTAAGTTTTACACTCTATCCATTCACGCACTCACACATTTATGAACCGATTCCATCCACTCATGTACCCACCCACGCACTCACACATTTATGGACCGATTTTCTCGAAATTAGTACTAAAATTTTGCAAATTTTTCAGGGATGGCTACTATGTGTTTTTTTTAAGTTTTACACTACCACGCATCCACCAACGCATTCACATATTTATGGACCGATTTTGGTACTCGAAATTGGTACCAAAATTTTGCAAATCTTCACTTACACCTACACACACACCTACACACACACACACACACACACACACACACACACACACACAATTTCCACATTTATGGACTGACCACCCACTCACGCACCCACCTACGCACTCACACGTTTATGGACCGATTTTCTCGAAATTAATACCAAAATTTTGCAAATTTTTCAGGGATGGCTACTATGTGTTTTTTTTAAGTTTTGCACTACCACGCACTCACCAACGCATTCACACATTTATGGACCGATTTTCTCGAAATTGGTATCAAAATTTTGCTTCAAGGATGGCGATTATGTGCTTATTTTTTAAATTTTACACCACCACCCACTCACCCATCCACCCATACTTACATCTACCCTTACACCTACACACACACACACACACACACACACACACACACACACACACACAATTTCCGCATTTATGGACTGATTTTTTTGAAATTGTTACTGAAGTGTTGCAAATTTTTCGGGGATGGCGACGATGTAATTTTTTCAAGTTTTAAAAAAGTAAAAAATGTTATTTTTCGATGTGTTGAAACATTCTAAAAACATTGGCAAAGAAATTTGGAAAAATAATTTAAAAAAAAAAAAATCTTGAAAAAAAATTTTTCACGAAAACTAAGCTTCCTATATTTTTAAAAAACAATGAGAGAAAATAAATACAGTTTCTCTCCACTTACCCATGCATACATCCACGCACCCACACATTCATTGTACTGGTTTTATTCTTTATATATGGAGTGGAAGTATTTTTCAAAGTATGTTTTTAAGAAAAAAGAAGAAAATAAAAATTAGTGGAAACAGGACAATGACAAAGAGGAGGATAATAAGAAGAAGAATAAGAAAAATACACATACACATAGCGTTAAAAAATTACACCTTATGGGTAATAATATAGTTTATATTTTTTGACGTCAGTCAAAATTAATGACGAAATACTTCATCTAATGGAAGGAGAAGAAAAGGAGTATCTATTAATTGACTCTATTGTGAGTGATGATCAACAGGAGCAATTAAATTTTCCAACTGAGTTTTTAAACTCAATAACACCTTCTGGAATGCCAGTTCATCGACTTAAAATAAAAGTCAGTGCAACAATTATCCTATTAAGGAATTTAAATACTAAGAAAGGACTATGCAATGGCACAAGATTCATCGTTACTGAATTGAAACCTAATCTTATTTATGCGGAGGTTCTGACTGGTCCTGCCCGAGGTCAGATTGTATTCATTCCAAAGATTGATTTCAATACAAATGATTTAGAACTTCCATTCAAACTTAAACGGAGACAGTTTCCTATTCGATTGTCATTTGCAATGACAATAAATAAATCACAAGGACAAACGTTTGAAAAAGTTGGGATTTATTTACCACATCCTGTATTTGTTTATGGTCAATTCTATATAGCATTCTCGAGAGCAACAAAAAGGCAAAATGTGAAAATTAAGATAGATGAATTAAGCAATCAAGGACATCTCATTGAGGAAACTACAAAATCTTTTACGAAAAATGTCGTTTACAGAGAGATTTTATATAAATTGAATAATTTGAAAATTGTATGAGAGCTAATAATATAGCGGGTCAGTGGTGGGTAATTAAACCGTAAAAAAAATCTTTATAAATAATAGAAAATATATAAAATATTATATGCCAAATAAAATATTTATAATATTTGTAATATTTAAATAGTGGAAAAACAAATCATGTTTATCCCAGAAAAAAAACAACACTTTGATAACAATTTCGAGAAAATCAGTAAATGTACAATAAAAAAATAAAATTTAAAAAGAATTATAAATTTAAAAAAAGGGTTATATAGAGGTTTTGAGGTCCACACACACACATACGCACATTGGCATAGAAATCTGAAAAAAAATTTTTTAACGAAAACATAGCTTCCTCACACACACACACACACATACGCACATTTTTTATGGAAACATTTATGCAAACAAAACCACATAACATTCATTCCCGTAACATTAGAAACATTTTGGTACCTGTTTCATGAAAATCGATTTATAAATGTAGAAGTAATTCGCGGTCAAATAGATAGAACACCTAATTTTCTCTGTTACATAATAAATAAAAAAATATTTAAAAATTTTAAAAAATTATAAATATTTTTTATAAAGATGCAAGATGCAGGCTTTGAGGACCGCGCTTCGCGCGGTCCGAAACGCTAGTAATTTTATATGTAAAGAAAAAAATATTTGGAAATAAGCTTTTCTGCTAAATCAGTTGAGGCCATGGATGGAAAAAGGGCACATAGGCTTATAAGCCCTTTTTCTGTAAATCGTCTAAATCGACTCAGGTATGTTTTATGTACATATATAATATACAAAAGACATATTATTTCTCTAACTCTAATGTAACAATATTATATAATAAATAATATAATAATAATTACATATAATATACAATATACAATATATATACACAACACATATATTACATACAATATATATATATTGTATATATGTTATATATATATTATAATATATGATATATTATTATAATTAATTTAATTATATATAATATATTATTATAATTATTTTAATATTTATTTAAACAATATATAAAAAGTTGTAAACTAAATAATTAATTATATTTAATTAAATAAAATTATATTTAAAAAGTTTAATTATATTTAATTAAAAAAGAGACCACTTTTTTATAATTTTATCCTATTTATAGAATAAGGGCACATAAATCAATTTTTTCAAACTCATAAATAAACAAATATCATCTTCAAATCATGATCTCTGTTTTCAGAACGTTTGAAGGATATATTACTACACCTTTAAAAAAAAATTAGTTTTAATCGCATTATGTTTCATTAAGTAATATTCTAATAAAAACTTTGAAGTCGATTTTCTCGAAATAGTGTTTTGGCGTATGAGCTTTTTTTCCATCCATGACCTAAATTGTTTGTACATTTAGAGCATGTAACATTATAATACACAAAAATTGTCTTAAAAGTGAATGTAATTCCGAGATATTGTGTGAATAATAGAAACAAAATATTTAATTAGTAATAATAAATAAAATTTAAAGTAAAAATATTTATATCAGAAGTTGATATATTTATAAACTGATTTTGTATCTGATAATACTAAAGGAATATTTTCGTCAAAAGAAATCTTGTTAAAAAAGCGCATTCTTTCATGAAAAATTTTGTAATGTAAAAAATATACGATTATTAATTAAATTATTAAAAAATTTTCCAATATCATATCGACAAATACTCTCTAATATATCATGCATTGGATCAACAGAAACATTTTTTGTCACATGAAAATTTGAAATAGCATTAAAAATGTAATCTTCTTGAATTCCAAATATATTTATTTCATAATTTGTTATCATTCTTATCATATTAACGTTTTCCTGCATCTACTTTTAAAGTTCTTTTTTAAAAATATGATAAATTCTGCAATAATGTATGGTGAATTCAAGCTTTTTGAAAATTCGTAGAACATTAAAACAACTATTTTGATAAAAATAATATACAAGTATCTATTTTTACTTGGCGCAATTTTTTTGATATTATTATTTTCCAGAAAATTTAAATAACTATTTTGTAACTTTTTTAGTTAAAATATTTTTATAAATTTTTATTTTCAGTTGGCGCCATTTTTCTTTAAAAACACTATTTTATAAATACATAAATATATAATAAATATAGTTTTGCACAACTGGCGCGTGTACTTGGCGCCTTTATTTTATCTTTTTTAAAAAAGTAAGTTTTTTGGGTATCAATTACATAGTTAAATATAATTTTATTTCCCAAATGTTTATGATCAATACAATTATATAGTTGAATTAAAAAAATATTCTTTAGTTTGCTAGCTAAACATGAAATTGAACAATATACTGCACCAAATTTATTTATATATTTATGTGAGTCGAGAGGATTATTTATTTCAATATCATAAAAAATAAGACTAATGGTAGAATAATTTTTCCTTCAGCATTTTTTTCAATAAACTCCCAAAATTTAGTTTGAATTATTGAAGTAATAATAATATCATTTTTTTACACTGTTCAATGTATAAAGTTATTGTAGAAAAAACGTTTGGAATTTCAAGAAACTTTTTTAACGTTTACAGTTCATCCGTGAGCACCACAGAGTTCCATTTTGCCCTCCAATAGGCTTTTGCGCGACATTATTCAAGACGAATTTCATGGTGGTCAGGAGTGAGCAGCAAACACAGGACACCTAGAGCGAAGATCATTCTAAAGTAAAAAAAGATTGAGAACAGATGGTCTTTCTCTCCAGTGGACCGGAAGGGCCCAGACCTCGGTCATCTGATGCCTTCCTAGGACCATTATTGCCAACAATTGGTACACGGAGACGTCGATTTATGATTTCTCGATTTCTCGATTTCTACTCTTACTTCAATTTCACAATACGAAAATCGACCCTCTCGAAGGTTTATTATACGGTCTCATTTATCAGACAATGAGTTAACTGCTGATATGCAGTACGTTGTTGCTTTCGAGGCATTCTATCTCAATCGTAGCACACGTTAACATAGCCTTTTCGCAATGACTCTAACGCTTACAATTCCATAGGTGTCTAATGGAAAAATATATTCTATATTCGTCACGGCACTACACGCACATCCTATGAGTTGTGATCTTGTAAATAGTATCAATGTAAATACTCATGTAAACAAACAAACATTCTGTAATTTTCATTTTGTAATTTTCATTCATCTAGCATAACTACTTTTTGATGTTGGGATATTATTTCCATCAGAATATTTGCATGTTTTATCATATTATTCTTTGCATTTTATATGGATGGTTTCTATTTAGTTGAGTATTATTCTATATATACAGTTGCAAAACCTCTAGCAACAAATTGAAACTGGAAACTTGATATGTTGTAAGCTTTTTAAATTTATTAAAAAGAAATAAATAGTTTTAAATAAATTTCAATGAATAGTAAGAATAAATAGTTTGACATGCAAATTAACAAAATAAAACTTTAAAATGTACTTATGTAGTAAATAATTATGTAGTAAAATATACTCGTCAAAAAAATTATCGCAACACGTAATTAATATCAAAATTTAGCATAAATTCAAATAAGCGAATCTCTGCGAAAAACTATCGTATTTCAAAATTTTTTTTTTGTTTTAAAGGGTAAAGTCTACTTTAAGGAACTTTCGTTCGATTTAGATTTTATTCTCTCCCCCTTTCTCCATCCCTTTAAAAGGGAGGATGTGATTTTTTTTCAAAAAATTGCATAGTTTGACGAATTCTACGGAGTGTACTAAATTTTTTTCGTAAATATCATCATAACTATCATCAAATATGGACTTTTCTCTACAAATTTAAAAAAAAATTGAATACTGTACGATTTTTTTTCGCGAAGTTACAGCATATCAAAGTTACCTATGCATTTTTGCCTATATATTTAATTACCGCCAACATTAGCATTACCCGATGGGCACTACGGGGAGGTTGCTGGTCGGATTTTGCCCATCGTGCGTGTGCGTGCGTGCGTGCGTGCGTGCGTGCGTGTGTGTGTGTGTGTGTGTGTGTGTGTGTGTGTGTGTGTGTGTGTTGGGGCAGGGATATATGTGTTCGTATTTAAAATTGTATATTTCTGCCTCGTCTTCGGATGACCTCTTGCAGGCGCTCACGCATATTAATGCAGGCTCTAATTGTGGGTTGCAGAATTTCGAACCATATTCGATGTAGGGCTGCTTCCAATTGCTGGAAATTGGTTGGTAATCTTTCAAAATTATGCAGCCATCTTCACATAAAAGGTCATCCGAAGACGAGGCAGAAATACACAATTTTAAATACGAACATATATACCTATCCCAACACACACACACACACACACACACACACACACACACACACACACACGATGGGCAAAATCCGACCAGCAACTTCCCCGTAGTGCCCATTGGATAATGCTAATGTTGGCGGTAATTGAATATATAGGCAAAAATGCATAGGTAACTTTGATACGCCGTAACTTCGCGAAAAAAAATCGTACGGTATTCAATTTTTTTTTAAATTTGTAGAGAAAAGTCCATATTTTACGATAGTTATGATGATATTTGCGAAAAAAATTTAGTACACTCCGTAGAATTCGTCAAACTATGCAATTTTTTGAAAAAAAAAACACATCCTCCCTTTTAAAGGGATGGAGAAAGGGGGAGAGAATAAAATCTAAATCGAACGAAAGTTCCTTAAAGTAGAGACTTTACCCTTTAAAACAAAAAAAAAATTTTTGAAATACGACAATTTTTCGCGGAGATACGCTTATTTGAATTTATGCTAAATTTTGATATTAATTACGTGTTGCGATAATTTTTTTGACGAGTGTATAAAAAACACAATTTAATGTACATATATATAAATATATATATATTTATTTATTTTATGTATTACATTATTATGTAATCAAAAATAGAAATTACAGTAAAGGTTCGCAAAGACTTAATCAATAAAATAAAGTTAAAATTCGCAGTATCAAGGAAGGTCGGGCGGAAGGTCGAGCGCAAAATTAATAAAGCAGTTGATTAATATAAATACATGTAATTAGAAAAAACTAAATGAATTTATATATAAGTAATTATCGTATTACGTACGTATCGGTCTGTTTTGAGACCATTTTCAGCGTAAAAAAAACTTAAAAAATTAGATACATGCAAAGAAATCAAGCGGTGTTCAATAGTTAAAAACATAAATAAAAATCGGGCGGAACGCAAAGTAAAATGCCGATCATTAATATGTAATGTCACATACTATGTGTCATATAAATTAACATCACATATATCATATCACTTATTATTATACTGCTCGAAAAAGATAAGTAAATTTAAAATAAGATATAAATAAAGATTAGTAAAGTAAACTTAAGGTAAGTAAAACAAATTAAATTAAACATGATAAAAAGAATGTTTATGTAATTTTTGCCTTATAGTAGCCCGCTCCCTTAACATTCTCAAACTTCTTTTTTTGCATGTGTTGCTGTACGAATATTTAAATGTAAATAGTGCACAAACTTTTTATAACTTGTATTTCATGCAAGTCTTCGCAAACATTTATTTCTACTGTTGAATGTGGTGTTTGGATTATTTTAATAATAAAGCAAAATTTTGAACAATTTGCACAATTCTATCTCTAAAGTTTTCCTTTCCTATAAAATCACATGCAATTTGTGCTTTAAAAACTCTTTCATTTGTATCGTAGTATTTTATATACATCATGTGAAGGAAACAGTAATTTACCTTTGTTAATAAATGTTGTAAAAATGTTATAAAAACAACATACTGGTTTATTTCAACAAGATTTTAGAATATTTGATTTTTCCCTTTTTAATGAAATATTGTGACAATGTTTACAATAATTTATTCAATTATTATTTTATTATTATTTTATTAATTTATTCAAAATTTTACGAATTATAAATCCACCTATGTAATATATAATATTTTCCTAAATTGTTGAAACAATAATGTTATTTACTAAACTCATTATTTTTTCAAAATCTTTATCTTTCTTATCTATACTATGATAAGTGTAAAATGTTTACTTGTACGATATTCAAGTACAGATATAATATTTCAGATGTATCACTTATATATACAATTTTCTTTAATGCTATGTTATATATTATTGCGAAACAATATTTTTCTTAAAACCCATTTAAATTGAACTGTATTATTATTCCAGCCTCCGTGAAATCTGATACATGAAAACATATCGCAAAAAAATATTTAAAAAATAATTCTATATTTGTATAAATATTTTGTATAAATATATTAAAAATGATGTAATGATAACATACTGTTAGTAAATAAATCATTTTTAATTTCAGGATCACTATTGACATCTATAATATATTTACACAATGAAGACATAAAATGTGACGTAAAGTATGTAATTATTAATATTCTAAATTTTATCATTTGATTTAAATGTTATACACATAATAAAATTTTCTATAACATAAATGATATCTCATCATTTATATTAGAATTACACGTTGAAACATCTCTCATCATTGAAATTTTTTAATTTTATTTGCAAATGTATAATTTCTCCACATAGTATATATATATAATGATTTTTTCACGAGCTGATATTAAATTTTTTAAAATCTTTTTTAATAGGTGAATGTAAATAATCCTAGATACTTCCGATGATAATTCATCAACAATTTGCAATATGTTTCTACAGTTTAATTTTTTAACTGAATTCAGAAAACTAGAATAAATTATAAAATAATATATTTTTTTACGGTTTCAAAAAGTTTTGTATAAAAAGATATGTATGCATCTCTCCATTTAGATAAAAAGTTTCAATTAAACAAAAGTCCGTACCATTCATGACAATTTTCTAAATCAGTGATAATAATATCACATATTTTATTTCTATGTCTCTGTCAATTTCTTTTCTCTTTCATATGCTTTTAATATACATTGACCTTGTATGCATTCTTTAAGAATATAACTTATTTTTTCGTAAATATAAAATTCTACATAATTGCAAATCTGAATATACATTTTTTTACCGGCTCAAAGCCGTGTAGATAACTATTAATTAATTCGTTATCACAATCAGCTTTCTTTAAAAGAAATAAATAGTAAAATAAATAAATATATAAGTATATATGTTTATTTATTTTTACATAGTTTTAAAAATTAAATATATATATTTAAAGAAAATAAATTTAAATATAAAGACAAAAGTGACCAAAAAGTGTAAATATACAAACTCTCACATTTCTCTTGTGTTGGCGAATTATTTTCATTATTATTTTCTCTCTCTATAAAACGTAAAAGATATACTAATTAATTATATTTATATTTTTTTCAATATATAAAGGAATTGCCTTTGGACTAATAGCAGAAATTAATTTTGCTATCATTTCTTCCGATAAATCTTTTAAAATATCTTATGTAATTTTGTTTCCTAATACAAAAATTTTTTTACATATACTGTCTATACATTTATATAATATAATTTTAAAAGTATTATTATATTAAATATTTTTGAATCTAGTTTTATAAAATATTTACTAAAACTTTTTATTTAGAAAAAATTAAATCTTTTATTTAAGAAAAATAGTATATAATAATAAGAAAAATAGTATATAATATTTAAGAAAAATAGTATATTTTAATTAATAAATAATACTTTATGAAAGCATTATTTAAATAAAAGAAATAAATAAATATAAAATAATAAATATTAATATACTCAATGTAATATACATATTTACTTAAAACTAGATATATTTTTGCTTCAGTAAACAATTATTTTTATCAAAAACAAAGGTTCAAAAAATATATTTATTTGATTTAAAAAAAAACTTTTTTCCTCTCTTTCTTCTCTCTTGTGTACTGAATTCCGACACTCTCTCCAGATCTTTGTATGTGGATGATTTGATGATTTTGAAACTCGTTATGAAACTCAAGGTCGCGCACAAGTCCGTTCTAAGCTTCGAAAAAGGATTATTCTGGACGCCACATGTGGAAGACAATGCGCTTTGACACTGTGTATCGAGTTCGCACGTACGGGCGAGCAGAAATCTCGAATTTTATGATAGGAAAAATGGATGAAAAATAGAAGCCTTTATTTCAAATCCGCAAGTGGAATAACCATGCGCTAGTTATCAATTTTTAAAGAAGATACAAAGAGTAGAAGTTGTAAAAGATGCGACTTCAAACGATGAAAACTAGAGTTTGAACAGGCACAGCGTGGACACATTGCTACATACTTATTATATCGATTAATTATTAAAATTATATTGAGTTAAAAAAAATGCTTAATGAATAGACCAATCGTATTAAGAACGAGAAGCGCTTTTTGTAAAACAAATAATTTATTTTCACTTGCTTCTATTTATCGTAAATGAAAACAAAAAATTATTATATACAATTTCATTTTAATGTTTACAGAAAGAATTCTATATTTTAATTTATATTCAAGTTTTACATCTTTGTATCACAATCAATTCAAACATCTTTGCAGGATTTTTCAAATTTTTCCAAAAATTAAGTCAATTTTTCGACTCAATTGACGGACATTTGACACATTCGTTAATGTAAAAACGAATTATAAACTTTGTAGAAAAACCGGAATGGATTAGTTTATTAAAGAAAATGTGCGTGTGTGTGTATGTGTATGTTGATATAAAGATTGATATACGTTTACCGCAGTATAACAGGGTTTTCAAACAGGGAATTAACTATACATGAATTGTTTCTCACGATTATATTAAATTTTATTTTAATTTTTGTGTTTTATTAAACTTTTTCTGTAATGACTATGTGGTTGCTTGAAGAAGTAATAGCCATCATTCTTGGTCATCATTCTTCAACGATACCCGCATTGAAAGTATCATGAACTTCAAATCGACGTGCAAGCAATATCCAATCTAATCCAGTATATAATCAAATACGAGAAATACGTATTGGGAAAAAAAGTTTTCGCATAGATAGTTTTGTGTTTGTAAATTTTTCGTAATTTTATTTTTTATAGTTAACATATTGCATAATGTATCACTTTTGCATATAATATTTTTTATAAAATTAAAATACATAAAAAATATAAAAATATAATGTAATAAAAAAAACAAAGATAAAGCAAAAGTACGTCTTGTGAAGAGTGAACAAATGCAATTATGCTTCGCAGGTTTAATGTACGATATACGAAAATATGCAAAATTTTTATATGGAGGGTATCTTAATTGTTAAGTTAATTAATTAATTAATTAATTGTTACTTAATTTTATTGTTGTTTGATACCTCTGTGCAAACACATACATACACACACATACATATACACACAATACACTATAAGATTTTTTGCAGCATACTTAAAAGTACAAAGAAACGTGGCTATAGTTTTATGAGGTAAACATATAAAAAAACGTAAAAACTGTGCAATCACAGGATCGCGATTCGCGGCGTGGTGCGCGTTAGTGAATGCGGAAGTAACAAGAAAGTTAGCTAGAAATTTTCTTACACACAGAATAGCAGTAACAACTTTATATTTACAAATTGTCAGTAATTTTACACAGGACTCTGGATCTGAACGCGACGGATTGTTAACCGGGTAAACCCCGTTCGCAGAGTGTTAAGTTCTTTTATAATCGGCGTTACAACTTATCTGTGACTCGAGAGAAATACGAGATAAGATTTTCCAGTGTGCAACGAGACCACTAATCAAACGCGTACGATAGCAAGACTGATAGTGAATGTCGGGAGCTCCCGAACACGCGCCTTTATCTCGCTGACCTTCTCGAAGATTCGACGAGAAAAAACAAACGATGTTAGTCTCAAGACAAAGGCGGTGACAATTTCGAAACGGTTGGAGGGCAACATTGTTGTCGTTATTATTTTGTGCGCGAGCGTTCGAACGGCAGCGACCGTTCGAGTCTATCGTGTCGAGCGCGTCCCTCGCCGTAACGCGCGATCGAGAGAGCGTGGACGGGCGCGATTGGCGCGCGGGCGAGTAGCGCGGCTCTCTCGCGCACTATTCAAACGAGATATGTAATAGGCGAATTTCTGTACAACTTATAATCGCGTACACACACACACACACACACACACACACACACACACACACACACACACACACACAAGCGTTCCGCTCCGCTATTAATACGCAACAAAAACTAAATCTCAAAAATACAAAAAAGTGGCCATTATAGTTTTATGGAACAAATCGTATAAAAAGCGTGAAGAATAAATCTTAAAAGATAAGATTTGCGAAAAAAAAATTTATCCCATAGTATTTCATATAAAAAAAATTATGATTTTAAAGTTTGTTTTATTACGTAAGAATTATTTAATGATTTATTTTTTTGAATTATTTTAAGATTTATTATTGGAAAGACTGTTTTTTATACGTATACCTATGTACCAAATTTGATTAAATTTTAAACATTAATTAAACATTAATTTAATTTATGATTTTTTAATTTTTCGAAATAAGCATTAGCTATCTCTATCGCGCACAAAAAATGCGAACAAATTTCATAATATATAGCGCTTTATTGTGGCTAATTTTTAATTTATTATTTAATTAATTTAAACACTAAGAATTTAAAGGCTCTTCTATATTAAATATAAATTAAGAATTAAATTGGCTATACGAGCCGTACGCGGATTTCGGTGCGTTGATTCCAACGAAATTTGATTTTTCGTTGGAATTAAATACTTGTGCACGGGGCACGAATTTTTGCTTGGTACGCTGC